>NC_083360.1:87422705-87725735 GCF_030254825.1 Meriones unguiculatus
AGAACAAAGCCCACATGCAAATGTTTGATGACGGGAAAGCTCAGTGTGTTCAAAGAAGGACATTCAGAGAAGCTAGAGTCTAGGGAACACTGTGTTCGTAAGTGTGCTGGGGGGTAGGGTAAGGGGGTGAGAGGAGGGCGGCAGTGTAGGGGTGCTGGAGTAACGGAGGTTTGGTCCAGGTGGACTGCTGGGGTGCCGGTGAAGCAGTTTTCCTTCTTTCTCTCTCTCTCTCTCTCTCTCTCTCTCGTCAGGGAGAGACGTGAACCGTCTGGTGCTACAGGACTCATGCCTATTTTCACAGGCCAACACCTATTTTCTATTGTGCATTTTTGGACAGCCTCCTTGTTAAGTATTCCAGTAGCCTTGAACTTTTGATCTTCCTGCCCCATTCTCCTTACAGGCTTATAGGTGCCAACTAATGTCCTTGGAAAGAGGCAGCCCCAAACATTTATTTATTCTGTCTATTTGCTTTTTGGTTTCTCGAGACAGGGTTTCTCTGTGTAGCCTTGGCTGTCCTGGATTCACTTTGTAGACCAGGCTGGTTTCGAACTCACAGCAATCCTCCTGTCTCTGCCTCTTGAGTGCTGGAGTCCCCAGCTTGTTTATTTATTATTTATACAGTATTCTGCCTGCAAGCAGGCCAGAAGAGGGCATCAGATCTCATTATAGATGGTTGTGAGCCACCATGTAGTTGCTGGGAATTGAACCCAGGACCCCTGAACCTTTGAGCCATCTCTCCAGACCCAGTGAACAGCCTCTAAAGGCCAAGTGGCTGATTAAGTGCTCAATGACTTTGGACAGATAAGATGGTGACTGGGCTCCAGACGGGCATCATTCCTTTGGACCTCTTAGCCATTCATTGCCTACCTCTGTGTCTGAGCTAACATCCCCGTGACTATCTTGGAAAAGCTTTTGGGATGTATTCACAGACCACTCTCTTCTACCAGCTCACAAGGAAGGAATGTCATTGGATAGCATTTAGGGTCTATAGCAGAAGTTTCCTGGCTTGGCTTTAACATACCTACCTGACCCTTCCACTAAAGCACTGGAAATGTTTTGGTTTATGACTTTGTTCTCTTTACTACATAAACTTCCTGAGACACACGGAAACATGGAATTTGATGTGACCAAAATTTGTGTTTGCTGTCACCAGGCCATGTTCACTCATATGTGGTTCAAGAACAACAACAAAAACTCTCTCTTATCCCCTTTGCGATGAGAGCGGTGCTGCTGTTTCTCCTCTTTTTAAATCACCACCTACTGCCCCCGGCGGGCTAGGTTTCCCCACAACAGCCGTTAGTCAAGAAGACGCCTTACAGACTCGCCTACAGGCAATACGATGGAAGGTATTTTCTCAGGTGAAAGCTCTCTTCCTAAATGACTTTAGCTTGTGTCGAGTTGACAGAAGAACGAACCGGGATACAGAGAAAGTCAGATACACCAAGGCTAGTATAACATAAGACTTTTAATACTCTGGTGTTTCCATAGCCTTTATATTTGTCACACGGGGACATCTAAAGTTAATTCCATTATTTCCACATCAAAGCTAGACTCCAGCTGTGTTTAGAAATTCCTTTCCGCTTTATTTGTTTTACTTTCCTGAGTCTTTTGCCTGCACTTGTTATATACATGCGTACCATGTGCATGCATGGTGGCCACAGAAGCCAGAAGAGAGACCAAATCCCCTGGGACTGGAGCCACACGTGCTTGTGAGCTACCCTATCGGTGTTGGGAACGGAGGCCCTGTGTAAGAGCAACGGACGCTCTTAACACCTGGAGCTGTCTGACTCTCCAGACCCCTCCCAGCCGAGGCTGAAAGGTGGATGCGTTTTAAAGCTTTTACAGGTCAGATGTATTGGTACCAATCTGCACTTCCACCAACCCCGGAGGCTGAGGCAGGAAGATCACTGAAGTCCAGGACTTCTACGCCAGACTTCTATTGTCTCCGAAAATAAATTTTAAAAGAAGTCCATGGGGGACCAGAGACCTGGGCCTGACCCAACTGAAAGAGAACAAAGGTCAGGACAAGTTTTGCCAGGCGCTAAGCAGAGTAGCCTCCCTTTTCTAGAGTTATAACTTTATGGTGCAGGTGGAGCAAGCCCAGAGGCGTTCCTGTCCGTCATTACTCTCCGTGACTATAAACAGAGCACGCTCAGGGACGGGCTAACCCCTCTATGAATCCATAGGCTTCCTGAATCAAAGCCGCCTGCTTCCTTTGTTAGGGAGAGCACTGTTTTGGAAAAGACTCTCGCTCAGCTCTCCTTGCCTGCTAAGGGTAATAAATCTCTCTGCACTCTCATGTTGCCTTAGGGTCTCTAATCTGAGACAAAACACCATGATCAAAAAGTAAGTTGGGGAAGAAAGCTTTGGCTCACATTTCCACATAGCTGTTCACCATCAAAGGAAGTCAGGGCAGGAACTCAGTCAGGACAGGAACCCAAAGCAGGAGCTGACGCAGAGGCCGCTGAGGAGTGCTGCTTACTGATTCGATCCTCATGCTTGCTCAGCCTGCTTTCTTAGGGAACCCAGACCTACCAGCCCAGGGCTGGGCCTCCCCCATTGATCACTAATTGAGAAAATGCCTTTCAGCTGGATCTCATGGAGGCATTTCCTCCTCTGAGGCTCCTTCCTCCTCTGTGATGACTCTAGCCTGTGTCCAGTTGACACACAAAACAAGCCAGTACACATGTCTTGGTCATGTTTACTTCGGCTTTGCACTTAGCAAGCTGCAAAAACAGTCCCACTTGGTTATAGCCCTGTACCACATACACCTTTTCTCGCCTCAAAATGCAACCAGACCTGAGAAAAGAAAGGAAAAAAGAAGGAAAGAAAGAAAGAAAGAAAGAAAGAAAGAAAGAAAGAAAGAAAGAAAGAAACTTGCCGAGGTCTTCAAACCTGAAGAAAAAGAAAAAGAAAAAGAAACTGCTGATATCTTCAAACCTGGCACATCAAGTCAATTTACCTAGAAGACTCTTTGTAAGAGTCGTTCAGGAGGCCGAGTTAAGCCCATCTCCCTCTGGGAGCCAGACCTACCTCAGACCTTTCTCTGTCAGCGAAAAGCCGGGCAAGCCCTCCTATGCCACCGTGTCCTGTTGTATTTCCCCTCTAGCACAGCTGGCGTCTGCTTAGTAACTACCTGATTGTTAACTCTTCTCTCCTGCAGGTAGGGTGAAGTATTCTGAGGATGAAGGGTCACCTTTCCTCAGCTGGATGCAGCACAACTAGGGTGTAATCCTAGCACTTGGCTAGGCTGGGACCAAGGATGTCAAAGGCAGCACGAGCTACACAGAGCACTTAGACCAACCTGGCAACCTGCTTCAGAAACAAATTCTAATAAAGTTTGTAAATATCAGAGTAGGGGCTGGAGAGATGGCTCAGTCCTGGCTGCTCTTCCAGAGGATATGAGTTCAATCCCCGCACCCAGACAGTGGCTCACGCACTCTGTAACTCCAGTGCCAAGGGATTAGATTCCCTCTTCCGGCTTCTGCAGGCACCATGAATGCGTGTAGCACACAGGCGTCTGTGTAGGCCAAACAAACACATAGACAAATCACATAAAAGAAACGAATTAAAAAAAATACATATCAAAGTAACAGCACTGGCTTGTCTTTTATCAGCTTGACATACAAACTAGAGTTTTCTGAAAGGAGGGAAACTCAATCGAGAAAATGCCTCTGTAAGATTTGGCTGTTGGGCTTTTTCTTAATTAGTGATCAATGGGGGAGGCCCAGCCCACTGTGGGTGGGGCCAGCCCTGGGCTGGTGGTCCTGGGTTCTCTGTGAAAGCAGGCTGAGCAGGCCTGCTTTCACAGAGGAACAAGCCAGTGAGCAGCACCCCTCAGCAGCCTCTGCATCAGCTCCTGCTTTGGGTTCCTGTCCTGACTTCCTTTGATGCTGCACAGCAATGTGGAAGTGTAAACTAAATACATGTTTTTCTCCCAACTTGCTTTCTGGTCATGTTGTTTTGTCACAGCAATAAAAACCCTAGTTAAGACAGCAACATTTTCACGTATAATAATGCTTATGGTAAAAACTGATGCCTGGGGCAGAAGAGATGGCTCAGCAGTTGAGAGCACATAATGTTACTGAAGAGGACTGGAACTTTGATCCCAGCACTTATGTCTGGTGGCTGCCAACAGCCTGTAGCTTCCGGTTCCTGCGGTTGAGTGTCTTCTGACCTCCGAGGGCACTGCATTCATGTGTCCAAACCTACACCTGGATATCCAAACAAAAGAACAGAAGTTACAGTGCTAGAGGGGTGGTAGCCGGCCCTGGTGACTGTGATCCCAGCTCTCAGGACTCGGAGGCAGCACTTTTCCTACTTCCTCCTCCCTCCCTCTTTCCTTCCTTTTTCTTTCTTTCTTTGTTTGAGACAAGGTTTTTCTGTGTAGCCCTGGCTGTAATGGGACTCACTCTGTAGAGCAGGCTGGCCTCAAACTCACAGAGATCCACCTCTGTCTCCTGAATGCTGGGATTAAAGGTGTTCGTGAATCATCTCTGCCTGGCTATTTTTTTTTAATCTTTCTTTTCTTTTCTTTCATTCTTTTCTTTTCTGTCTTTCTTTCGTCTTTTTTTTTTTTTGCAAGAGTTTCAAAAAAAGTTCAAGGCTTACCTGGGCTAGAAAATGAATTCAGCCAGTCTAGCATGACACTGCCTCCAAATGAAATATAAAACATGGGGTGCGGTGATGAACTGCAATCCTGGTACTCTGAGGATGAGGCAGGAGTATGCTGTGAGTTTGAGGCCGGATTTCGCTAGGACAGTCTGGGCTGCAGAATAAGACCCTATCTGAACAAACAAACAGCAAACAAATGTTTAAACAAAAGGCGGGAGCTGACAGAGCTTCCTGGTAGAGTGTTTGCCTAGCATGGGAGACCTTCAGCTTAATCTCCAGTCCCAGAGAAAAAAGGTGTGGCAAAGTCTTTTGTGGGAAGTCATACATTGTTGCTATCAATAGACTCTAGTAAAATCTCTTTGCAATGTAGAAATCTTTATTGAGTCATAAAAATGCTTTTATTCCTAACTGGCTATTTAAAGAAAAAATTTTTAGAAGAAAATATCAATAAACAAAACCCATTATTCATTTTACTGCAAAAACTTAGGTACAAAAACTTCCAACAGTCCCAGAATATTAACCTTAGATTCTAGCGTAACCGGTGGGCGTTATTATACGGTGGTTATTTTAGAATGTGCATTGCTTTAAAATTAAAATACAGCACTTGGTGCAAAGGAAAGGACACTAACATACTAATGCGTGTTCTCTGTGGGTTTGCAATGTTAGCTTTATTTGCTTGTAAAGTACATAAAAGGAAAACCAGTTATGTCAGAGAGATAAAGCTAAAGTATTTTTGCTTTCCTTAAAAAAAAAAATTCTTTTATGTTGTCACAAGAAATGTTTTTATAATTAAGAGAGAGAGAGGAAAAAAAAAAGACCCCTCAAGCTTAAAGCTGACAAAAATCATAGTGGTTGTGTCTCCCAGACCCCTTAGAAGAAGAGAACTGAAGTGTTCCGACAAACATCTGAAAGCCCAGAGCAGCCGGCTTTGATGTCCGCTAGACTAAACAACCAGATGTCCACTGAAGTTTCCATTTCCATCTGAAAGGCTGATACTAGGTAGCTATAGCCAGAGTGTGTAACCCTTGTCAGTTTCCATAGGGTTCAGTGAGTCCGGGCATGGCCCCACACAGATGTCCTGGCCTTTCTCAGGGTGCTCACAATAGCCACCTTTTAAGTTGTTCTTAGCCCCAAGCGTACCTAACTTTTTGATTTTGTTCTTCATTATCTAGAGCAGTGGTTCTCAACCCTCCTAACGTGGGGCCCTTTAACAGTTCCTCATGTTGTGGTGACCCCCAACGGTAAAATGATTTGTGCTACTGCGTCATAACTGTAATTTGCTACTGTTATGAATCATAATGTAAACATGTTTTCCTAAGGTCTTAGGTGACCCCTGGGAAAGGGTCACTCAACCCTCAAAGCGGGCATAACCAAGGGGCTGAGAACCACTGGCCTAGAGTATACATTCTAAACTTAACCTAAACTTTACACCCTGACTCCTGCTGACACCCACGGTTTTCCCTCTCACAGTCTTCACAGTGTAGATGCTAGCGGCATATCCGCTCACTACAGGACACCGTGCTTCCGTCAGTATCGCTGTTTCTGTTCTCTAGGGAATAGCGTTCTCACCATTCTGAGCTCACGGCCAGTCTGGCTCGTAAGGTAAAACTGGCTTTTGCTTTTAAAGGTGGGTGCACCTTTAATCCCAGCACTCCAATGATGGAGCAGGCAGATTTCCGTGAGTTTGAGATCAGTTGCTGTACAGAGTGAACTCCTGGCTGGTCATGGCTACAGTTTGCAACTCTCTCTTAAGAATAAAATAGAAAACTTAATAATAATTGCTTAGAAGATAGTTAAATGCTTATATTGAAACTTAACCTTGGGGCTGGGGAGATTGCTCAGCGGTTAAGAGCACTGGCTGTCCTTCCAGATGGTCCTGAGTTCAATTCCCAGCAACCACATGGTAGTTCACAACCATGTATAATGGGATCTGATGCCCTCTTCTGGTGAGCAGGCGCACATGCAGATAGAGCACTCACATTAAATAAATAATCTTTAAAAAAAAACAACTAAGCTCTAGTTGCTATATTACAGATGTGAGCTACTGTATTTTGTATTTTTTTTTTTTTGCATCATGCTTTGCAAGCAAAAAACCAAAACAAAACAAGGGAATCAACATCCATGAGTTTTGTATAGTATTTCTAAAACGCACACACTAAAGGCCTGGTCATATAGCGAGCCTTGGAACCTAGAAACCCACACGTGGGAAGAAGAGGGTGGGCTCCTCACGGGTTGTTTCTGACCTTCATGTGTGTGCTGCTAATAATAACCAACTTTTAAAAACACACAAAACTTTTTTTTTTTTCTTTTTGAGACAGGGTTTCTCTGTGTTGCCTTGGCTGTCCTGGACTCACTTTATAAACCAGGCTGGCCTTGAACTCACAGAGATCTGTCTGCCTGTGCCTCCTGAGTGCTGGGACTACAGGTGTGAACCACTATGTGAGCTCACAAACTTTTTTTTGAGACAGGGTTTCTTTGTGTGTAGCCCTGGCTGTTCTGGAACTCACTCTATGTAGACCAGGCTGGCCTCGAACTCACAGAGATCCACCTGCCTCTGCCTCCACCTCCCTAGTGCTGGGATTAAAAGCGTGCATCACCACCACCCAGCTTTTTAAAAAAACCTAAAAAACAAAACAAAACAAAACAAACAAACAAACAACTGCAAACCGGTGACTGGGGTGATGGCTCAGTGTTTAACAGAAGGGGGCGCGCTCTCTGGGAACCGAGGTTTGGTTCTTTGGACCCAAATAGTGGCTCACAACTCTTGGTTACTTCAGCTCCAGGGAGACCCAACACCCTTCAGGACCAGGCACCATCACGGTGCACATACAGGCGGGTGAAACACCCGTGCATATAAAATAAGTACATTGACACCCCCCCAAACTAAGAATGGCATATTTTCAATAGAGTGTAATCTCTGCTGACTTTCACTATACTTTCGTTCTGTGTGTGCAGATAAATCATAGCAATTATAAATTCAATTTAAACACAGTTTACAGCTGTGTGTTGCTAAAGGGCCTTAAGGCGGTTAAAGCAGTGATATCACACACACACACACACACACACACACACACACACACTTCACGTTTCCACACTTATCTATGAGTGCGTCACCGCTGCCTGTGCCACCTTGAGGCGCCTTTCTTCTTTTTCCTTCCTTCCTTTCGGGCTGGCTGAATTTACTGCACAGCTGCATAACTGAAGGTTAAATTCTGGTCCTTCTGCCTCTGTCTCCCTCGTGAAACCCAGGGTCTTATTTTATTTTATTTTTAAGATTTATTTACTATTTATACAGTATTCTGCCTGCGTTCGTGCCTGTGGGCCAAAAGAAGCACCAGATCTCATTATAAATGGTTGTGAGCTACCATGTAGTTAGTTGGTGGGAATTGAACTCAGGACCTCTGGAAGAACAGCCAGTGCTCTTAACCTCTGAACCATCTCTCCAGCCCTACCTAAACCCACGGTCTTGTACATGCTTGGCAAGCAATCTACCAATTGAGTTACATGCCAGCTTGTTTTTCTGACATAAAAGTTACTTTAAAAAGAGACTTGCTTCCATTAACTGGGAGAAAAGTTACCCAGCTGGGCATGGTGGTGACCAGCACAGGCAGGCGGATCTCTGAGTCTGAGGCTGGCCTGGTCTACAGAGAGAGTTCTACGACGGCCAAGGATACACAGAACAACCCTGTCTCAAAACAAAAACAAAACAAAAAACCCAACAACAAAAAAAAATAGTTTCAGGATTAATTAGAAAAGATTTGGAACTTTTTGGGCTTTTGATTTTTTTAGACAACGTTTCTCTACGTAGTCCCAGTTGTCTTGGAAATTTGCTTTGTTGGCCAGGCTGGCATTCAAATTCACAGAGATTTTCCTGCCTCAGTTTCCCAAGTACCGGAATTAAAGGGATGCACCACCATGCCTGGCTCTACTGTGTAGCTTCCGAGATCAGACGAGATTGGGCATGTTTAGGGTGAAATGGCTGTAGGCTCAGGCTCTAGCGTTTAGGGGTTTGAAAACATTATTTTTATGGGTGTGTACGTGTTTGCTCGTGGGTATGGGTGCCTGGAAGCCAGAAGGGGATCCCCTGAAACTGGAGTGTCGGGTGGCTATGAGCAGCCTGGCAGGGATGCTAGGAAGAACTGCATTCTAGATCTCTGTAAGAGCAGCTTTCGCTCTTAACTGCTGAGTCATTTCTCCAGCCCTAAGGTTGAGACTTTTGTGTGTGTGTGTTTCTCTTTATTTATTTATTTTGTTATTATTACAATTTATTCACTCTGTATCCCAAGCTTGAGACTTTTATCCACGTTTTTTTTGAGAAATACTGCTTTCTCCCCTGGCCTGCAAAGAGAAAGCGTGTAGCTCTCTTCTCTGCTAGCAGCTGGCGTGTCCACTGGAAAGGCTGTCCAAGGTTGTACTCAGTATCTATATAGGACATCAGAGATGCACAACTGATGAGCTTTACAGGGGGCCTGACTGAGCCCTGCCCTGGGGTTCAGATCGGCTGGCTTTCAGTTATGTTTGCCAAAGTTCTTTCATTGATTAACCCAATCTGAATTCATTTGCAATGACTTGCAGCAGAATGGATCCCAGTTTGAAATACAGATGTACGTGATGGATATGCTTCAACTTTGGTTTTCCCTTACTCCCCTCTTTCTCCTTTCTCTCCCTCTCTTGGTTCCTTCCCTCCCTCCCTCCCTCCTTCCCTCCCTCCCTTTCTCCCTTCCTTTCTTCCTTTCTATGGTGCTGAGAATTGTACTAAGGGCTTTGAGCATGTTAGGCAAGCATTCTACCGTTGGGCTTTATCCTCAACTTGTTAAAAGTTACATCTACTTGTGAGGAGCCGGGGAGTGGGCGTATGTGTAGGTCACAGGACAACTTGTAGGAGTTGTGCTCTCCTTCCAGCATGAGTTCTGGGGATCGAATTCAGATCATCAGGTTGGGGGCAAGTGATTTTACCTATTGAACTATCTGGATACCCCCTTCAAAGTTTTTTAATTGATTTGTTGTGTCTCTGTCGCCCAAGCTGGCCTCCAACTTTTAGCAATCCTTCTGCCTCCTTGGCGTCCTGACTGCTGGGGTTGCAAGAACTGCTGGTGTAACAAGCACAAGTATGCTGGCTTGTTAGTGTGTGTGTGTGTGTGTGTGTACCAGGTCTCACTAAGTTGCCAGTGCTGTCCTTGAACCCATAACCCAGGGAGGCAGGCTTTGAACTTGCAGTCCTCCTGTAACATACCCAGCCACCAGGCCCATTTTTGGTTTTGTTTTGTTGTTTTTTTGAGACAGGGTTTCTGTGTATAGCTTTGGCTGTCCTGGAACTCCCTCTGTAGACCAGGCTGGCCTCAAACTCACAGAGATCAGCCTGCCTCTGCCTCTGCTTGGATTAAAGGCACGTGTCATCACTGCCGGGTCCATTTTTAAACTTCTCTTTTTGAGTAAGTGGTAGATGGGCAATTTATACCAAACTGGCAATCTATACCAAACTGGCATTCGGTGTTGGCCTGTGGCGTGTAGCTGTCTGGAGAGACCAGAGATGGTGTGGCAGTGTGGAGCAGACAGACAGAGAGAAATGCTTGGGCCACAGCGGCATGGAGGAGCCTGATGGCTGCGTCTGCGGTTGACAGAGCCCTAAAAGAACCCCCTGACCCTAAATAGTCCCAAGAAGTAAAGGGGTCTGGGCCCCCTCCACCCACTAACCTTTCTCTTTCCTATGTAAGGTTGGGGGGTCGGGAAGGGAGGTAGAGGCCTGAACGCTCCAGATAAAACAGTTTTAAACGAGAGCACTCCAGCTGGCTTTCGGCTACATGTGTTCTTTATTTATGCTGCTGGAACTTGGGCTCCTGGCTCCCTGTGTGCTAAGCCCGCGCTCTGCGGCACCACTTAGATTCAGCCCCAGTTCCGAGGAGAAACGCGGACTGACTCTTCATCAAGAAATATTTTTATTGCTTTGAGAAGAAAACCTAATTCCTTTACTGCTCATCGCTCTAGCCAGCTTTGTTCAGAGCCCCGGACAGTTTAAGTCACGGTTAAAGAAGAGTCACCATGGCAAAGTGTACAGTCACAGGGCACATGGCAAAGGCAAGCTTTTTCGTGGAGGCATACAAACGAGGCATACCAGAGGCAGTAAACTCACCCCTGTCCACTGCACCCAGGGGACGCGTGAAAACACATTCCAGGAACAAGTCTGTGTCTTTGAAGAAACCGAGGCCTTGTTTTCTCGGAGTTTTTCTCACAAGCCCTCAAAATTCTCTTCACGTGGATTCCGTTCTTGGACTTCCTACTGACAGTTCACTAACCGGAGACAAATAGCGCTTTCCCCAAGATGTCTGCCTGAAATTGCTCAATCACATTCAAAAAATTCCTTTTGCTTCTGTGGCGTGTCGTAGCACTGTAATGACGTCTATATGTCTACGATCTTTATTTATCTGCCTCCCAGAGCTGGTTAGAGAAGTGCCGGGGGGGGGGGGGGTCTTTGTTGAGTGACAGTCCAAGGGGAAGAGCTTTTCTGGAAGTCTCTGCCTGCTATTTATTTGTGTTTGTTTGTTTGTTTCCTTGCAGTACTTGAGAGCCGAAGTGTCACAAGTTAGGAGATTTGGAACTGTATAATAATCAGAGCCTCGGGCTAGGGAGATGGCTCCATGGCAGAGGAGGCACTTTGCTACTCAAGCCGGGTGGTCCCTGCCTGTCTATTATCCTAGCACTACTATAGCAAGATGGGAGGCTGGTAGGGAGAAACCCCAGAAACTAGTGGGCCAGCTACCCCGTGTACGCAGTGTAGGGACAAACAATGGGGGGGGGGACAAAGTGGAGGGTGAGGACCATGGCTGTGGAGTGTATGCATTCCCACACAAGTGCACACGCAAAAACACACACCATAGAACATTATTATTAACATACATTTTATTTTATTTTTTATTTTTAAAGATTTATTTATTATTTATACAACATTCTGCCTGCACACCAGATTTTACTATAGATGGTTCTGAGCCACCATGTGGTTGACTGGGAATTGAACTCAGGACCTTTAGAAGAACAGTCTGTGTTCTTAACCTCTGAGCCATCTCTTCAGCCCCCCCTTTTTAAAATTATTTATTTATTTATTATATATACAATATATGCATGTATGCCTTAACATCATAGCAGGGCACCAGATCTCATTATGGATGGTTGTGAGCCACCATGTGGTGGCTGGGACTTGAACTCAGGACCTAGTGGAAGAGCAGCCAGTGCTCTAAACCTCTGAGCCATCGCTCCAGCCCACATTCTATTTTTTTGATATAGGGTTTCTTTGTGTAGCTCTGGCTGTCCTGGACTCACTTTGTAGACCAGGCTGGCCTGCCCCTGCCTCCCAGAGTGCTGGGATTACAGGCAAAGCTCACATTCTTAATGGGTGATTATGACCAACAAATGACAACAGAGTTTACTTATCTGGCTGTAAACACAATGGGAAGTGGAGATCCCAATAATTTTATTACAAGGTATAAATATATAGCCGTCCAGTTATTGTTGTTACTGAAAAATGTCCTATTTGTTGCGTGCCAAGAATCATTTGAACCTAGGGCCTCCCATGTGCTAGACAAGCATTCCATCACTGAACTATATACCCAACTCTTGCTTTACTTTTTATTGTGAGATAGAGTCTTGCTAAATTACCAAGACCTGTTCTTGCGCTCAGGCAAGACTTGAACTTGGAATCCTCCTGCTTTAGCCTCCCAAGAGGCTGGGGTTTCAGGTATAAGCCACCAAGCCTCTAAAATGTCTGTTTTGGTGAAAAGATAGAATAATGGCATTGAACATGGAGGTTGAAATTACAAAAATATTTCTTTGGTTTCAAGTCAAAATTAAAACTATTCATTCAAATATTTTTAAAGTTACTGTAATTTCAAGGGAAGATCTCTCTTTCTTTTCTTTTCTATTCTTGTTTGGTTTTGCTTTTTTTTGAGACAGGGTTTCTCTGTGTAACCTTTGCTGTACTGGACTCACTTTATAGACCAGGTTGGCTTTGAACTCACAAACATCCACCTGCTTCTGCCTTCCCAAGTGCTGGGACTACAGGCGTGTGCTACCACACCCACCTCTGATTTTCTTTTAAAAATTATTTCTTGAGCTGGGGGGGTAGTGCCACAGGGGCAGAAGAAGGCTTGGTGAGTTCAAGAACAGCCTGGTCTACATAGTGATCTCCAGGCCAGTCGGGGCAACAGAGCGAGGCCTGTCTCAAAGCAAAAGCAAATCCAAAATTTGTATTTATTAAAATATATACTGGCATTTTTCTTTTTCCTTTTCTTTGAAATTAAAAAAATATATTTTATTTTTATTTTACGTGCATTGGTGTTTTTGGCCACATGTCCGGCTTGCATGTCTGTGTGAGGGTGTTGGAGCCTCTGGAACTGGAGTTACGGACAGTTGTGAGCTGCTGTGTGGGCAAAGCTGAGTATTGTGGCCTACGCCTGTGACTGTGTCCTTGGGAGGCTGAGACAGCACAGTTTGAGGCCATCTTGGCTATAGAATAAGACCCAGCCTTAAAACAACAAAAGCATTGTCTCACAGGTCCTTTAAAACCGTTTCCAGCCAGGTTTGGGTGGGCAAGCCTTTAATCTCAGCGCTCAGGAGGCAGAGGCAGTCGGATCTCTGCGAGTTCGAGGCCAGCCTGGTCTACAGAGCAAGTTCCAAGATAGCCAGGGCTGCACAAATAAACCCTGTGTCAACCCTCCTCTCCTCCTCAAAAAAAGTGCACAAAAATGAAGCCATCCATGGCCTGAATATTCTGTCTTAAAGTATTTATTTATTTTTAATAGAGATGTTCATACTTTGCAGCTTGGTTGGACTTGGAACTCATCATTTATCCCGGACACTGGCCTCAGACCCATGGTAATCCTCCTGCCTCAACTACTGGCTTACAGGCTTGGACCTGCACACCTTGTTACGGTTTTCTTAAAAAAACAAAACAAAACAAAACAAATGGCTGAAAAGACCAGAGGAAAGCTTCCGTGGACTGGCAATGAGAACTGTTCTGCTCCCGCGTTGCCAACAGAGGGCGCGCTTGCCACAAACCTCAGGCTGTCCCTGGAAACTTTAACATGGTGGCCCGCTAGTGGAGGGAGCACAAGAGGAAGGCTCAAGCGTTAGGCGGGTTGGTTTTACATTGTGTTGGGAATGAGGAAGCTTATTCCTTTTTCTCCTCTTTTTATTTGTTGTTGTTTTTTTCCGTTTATAAGTTATTTATGTGCGGATGCTTGTATGTATCTACTTATTTTATTTAACGTGTATGAGTGTTTTGTGTGTATGTTCATGCTACAGATATGTGCCTGGTGCCCTCAGAGGCCAGAAGAGGGGGTGGGATCCCCTGAGACTGGAGTTACAGGCAACTGTGAGACACCACGTATGTGCTGGGAATTGAACCTAAGTCCCCAGGAAGAATAGCCATCTCTTCAGCCCCGGGTTCTGTTCTAAATGATGATGTTACTTACAAAGGGATGATGTTAAGTTACAGGTATTTGGAAATAGTGTGTGCGTGTGTGTGTGTATATATATTACCTATATAATTTATATACATATATGATTTAGCATGCACATGTATGTGTGAATATATATATATGTACAGACATGAATACACTAATGTGTAGTTTTTGAAAAGCCCTATACAAACAACAACATAGTAATTAAAAACCCTCCATGCTGCTGGCACAGTGATCTCTTCCATGCCTTCTCCCCCCCCTTCCCTTTTTGCTTCTGGACGTGGGCTAATCAGACAACCAAACACAAGACCTGGACACTCTGGTGATAGAGCTATGTTGCTCAGAATAGAGCTGTTTCTCCTGGGCCCCTCTTACAACACCAACTGCAGTTGTTTCATGTTTGCATGGAAGCTTGAGTCAAATTCTCTAACGCTGCTAACATTTGAGCACATTCAGCAGTTGCGGGGCAGGGCTCCCAGAGTTTGAATGGCGGTGAGATTCCACTGGGGAAGCCACTGAGGTGGAGAGCCCCAGAGTTCTCAGACACCTGGTGCTGGGTATTGAAGGTCAAGAATCTGTTTTGCTGGTTTTGGTGCTGCAGGTTGAACCCAAAGCCTCATCGCTGCCACAGGCTCAACACTCACCCTGGTACTGAGCCTGGTTGTAGTGAAAGCCATAGTGGCTTTTTTTCCCCCAGAGGGCACGGACCAGAAGCTTTGATGAAGTCAGCATCCTGGCTTCTGAAGGCATACAGGATGCATGGGGCTGGGGGGATGTGACAGAGCCGCCAGGAGCCCTGACTGGCTCCAGAGGCTCAGCAGGGGAGGAGCCTGTCAGAGAGCCTCTGTCACCCCACAGGCACCCTTCAGCCAAGCTGTGGGATGGCATTGCAGTGGGTGCAGGAGGCAGTGCACAAGTCAAAGGACCCAACCAAGCCTTACGAACTCTTGTAGTTTGGGTTTTTTTTAATTCAAGACAGAGTTTCTCTGTGTAGCCTTGGCTGTCCTGGACTTGCTTTATGGACCAGGCTGGCCTCGAACTCACAGTGATCCACCTGCCTCTGCCTCCCTGAGTGCTGGGACTAAAGACATGAGCAACCAAGCCTGGCTTTTAGTTTGGACTTAATGTGACCTATTTCCAGTTTCTTTGTATATATGTCACAACACAACACAACACAACACAACACAATAAACACACACACCATATATATATGGACTGGATCTAATCTCTACCACTCAAAAAGGAGGAAGAGGGAAGGAGGGAAGAAAAGAAAAAAGCTTATACATATATATGTGTAAGCGTATATATATATATGTATATATGTATATATTATGTGTATACATATATGCATGCTTTTATGTTATATATCTAGCCAGCTATGGTGGAACACCCTTATAATCCCAGCACTCAGAAAGTGGAGGCAAGAACATCAGGAATTTGAGGCCAATCTGGAATACAAAGCATTTTTTATTTGTTTGTTTTACAAAGGCTCTAGAGCAGCAATTCTCAACCGGAGGGTAGCGACCCCTTTGGGGGTCGAGTGACCTTTTTACAGGGATCAGCCAAGACCACCGGAAAAAAACAGATATTTACGTTACAGTAGCAAAATTACAGTTACTGCGTAGCAACAAAAATAACTATGGTTGGGGCTCTCCACAGTGTGAACTGCGTTAAGGTCTTCTGTGTTAGGAAGGCTGAGGACCGCTGTGCTGGCAGGCTAGGAGTGCAGCTCAGGTAGAGCACTAACCTTACGTACCCAAAGCTCCAGGTTTGGTTCCTAAGACTTGGGGGAGGCGAGGAAGCTCAGAAAGCTCTCTCAGGTCACATGCAGACGCGGTGAAAACACAGCCTTCTTTCCTTTCTTCTTGTTACTCTGCCCCCTCCCCCCCACTTCTTGGCAGTACTAGAGATTGGATTCCAAACCTCATTGACACTAAACTGGGCTAACACATACCCCTAAGCCTAAGACGACAACTCTCTATACACCAGGAAGCACATCCTCACTGCCACCCTCTGTCCTGGGAGAGGAAAATTTCTGTTATAAGTCGCATAGTCTATGCTGTTTTGTTATAGAAACCTGAGTGGACTAAGACTGTCTCTTTAAAGATTTAAAATTGTCAGCATGGGCTTATGGATTCTCATTTGTTTTTTTAATTTTTTTGGTGAGACAGGTTCTCACTGTGTAGCTTGGCTGGCCTGGAGCTTGCTATGCAGATCAGGCTGGCCTTGAACTATAGAGATCTGCCTGTCTTTGCCTTCTGAGTGCTGGGATTAAAGATGTGCAGCATCAGGCCCTGATTGGATTCTTCTCCCTCCTCCGCTCCCTCCTTTCCCCCTCTTTTTGGTGTGTGTGTATGTGCATGTGCGTGTTTGAGGCAGGGTTTCTCTGTGTATCCCTAGTTGTCCTAAACTTGCTCTGTAGACCAGTCTGGCCTCCGACTTAGAGATCTGCCTGCCTCTGCCCTTGTGTCCCAAATGCTGGGATTAATGGTGTGTGTCATCACAGCCCAGCTCCTTGAACCCTTCCTTTAAGGATTCTTTAAAATGTGTGTGTGGGTGGAAGGGCAGGGCTCTGTTTATCTGCAGAGTCTGGAGGAGGCCGGGTCTCCTGAATGTGGTATACAGGACGGAATTATCAGCATAACAGACATAATATGAATATATAGGTTTTGATACACCAGAGGCTTAGGTAGCATGGGAGCCACAGAAGGTAGGTTCTGAACCAAATCAGGGTTCTTTGGGGGACAGGAGCCATTTTTCTAGCCCCCCCCCTTGGATTCTTATTGTTTTGTAAACCCCTGCAGTGTACATAGTAAGCATAACCTTTACAATTTTTATTTTATAGATCCCCTAATTTGAGCAGAAGGATCTTCCAGAGTGACTCAGACGTCCCTTTGGCTCGGCACCATCAATTTGTGAGGATTTTACTCAAAAGGAAATGGGCTAGGACCGTTCTCCGCTTCCTTTGATCTGGCTCTGCTGGCGGCCATTTCTCAGCAGAATGTTGTAGCGCAAAATCGTTTCTATCAAGATCTGCGTATGAACTGTGCTCACGGTCACCGGGATGAACGATCAGGGTCTCAGACAGAGCATGAATATACAGGAGAAAGTAAATAGCAAACCAACATATGTGTAGCACACGTGTGCATCCTGTTCACGCCGACCCAGCGCCACAGTGCTCACAGTCCTTTCTGGACTCTACTCATGTGAACTAGAAATGATATTTAAGAGCGAGCCACACAAAAATCTAGAAACAGATGTTTAGAGTCACAGGGAAGAGCAAGCACACAGCCCGAGGCGGAAATAAGCAGATTAGCCAGTGCGCCTGGACTCTTGACTTCCTGGGGAGAATAGGTTGAAATGAAATCAACCCGTCAGGAAGAAAACATTGCATATGAAACTCATAACAAATGCGTAGATGTATTTTTAGTGAACTGTGAGGCTGTGGTGACTCTTTTGTTTCAAAAGTGGCTTTGGCTGTTACACAGAGTGAACTGAAAGCAGCAGTGGAGAGAGAGTGATAACTTAAGCAAGATGGGGACACAGAGGAGGGTAGGAGCAGGTGACACAGAAGGAAAAGAGCCAACTGGTGTGCCTGGAGGTAGAGACACACCGATTCTGAATCCTCAAGTGAATTCTGGCTGTATATATCTGTTGCCAGCTGTCACTGCATGCATCAAGTTCTGAAGTCAAAACGTTAAGAAAAAGCCAGGCAGCCAGGAGTGGTGGCGCTCGCCTGTGATCTCAGCACTCAGGGAGACAGAGGCTAGAGGATCTCCATGAGTTTGAGGCCAGCCTGGTCTGCAAAGCCAGTCCAGGACAGCCAAGACTACAGAGAAACTCTGTCTCGGAAAAAAAAAAAAAAAGTAGAAAAATTAAGAAAAGATATGAGATGGCTGGAGAGATGGCTCAGAGCTTAAGAGCACTGGCTGTTCTTCCAAAGGTCCTGAGTTCAATTCCCAGAACCCACATGGTGGCTCACAACCATCTATAGTGAGATCTGGTGCCCTCTTGTGGCGTATATGCAGGCAGAAAACCATGTACACAGTAAATAATTAAATCTTAAAAAAAAGAAAGAAAGAAAGAAAGAAAGAAAGAAAGAAAGAAAGAAAGAAAGAAAGAAAGAAAGAAAAGATACGAGGGACTGGAGAGATGGCTCAGTGGTTAAGAACACTGGCTACTCTTCCAGAGAACCTGGGTTCAATTCCCAGCACCTGCACGGTGCTGTTTGTAACTCCAGTTCCAGGGAATCTAACACCCTCACACAGACATACATGCAAGCAAAACACCAATGCTCGTGAAATTAAGATAAATAAATCATTTTAAAAACAAGTAAATGAAACTCACTAAGGGCTAGAACCACTTTATGATAAAAAAACAAGATAAGCAATATTAGTACAGACATGATAGGAGACTCAGAAGTTCACGATTCAGTTTTAACTTTACCTGATTTCACTCTATACCAGGTTTCAAAAGGGAAAAAAAAAGTCATTCAACATCGCATTGAAGGTTGAGTTTGCCAATCTCTGTGCTTCTTTGTAAGAAGCGTTCCTTACTGCTGCCATCTTTTTGATCGCTGCAGAACATCACGTTCATTGTGTTTCCAGGCCACTCTTCTATTGAAATGGTTGACAGGTATGCAAGCACCTTTTCTGCCAGAGGCTCCCCAATTAGAGGCTTTGGGGGGTTCTTGGCTTCTAGAGAGTCATCAGAGAACCATTCGTCAGCGGCTTCCAAGCTTTGGCTGTAGTAGGAGCTGGAGACGGAGGTTGAAAAGCTCAGTGTCATGCTGCTGCCGTTTGCTATTGAGGTCATCTCGGGGGACTCATAGCTGACAGGATCCAGAAGGCAGAGCTCATTCCTAGGGTGACCTTCGCCTGGTGTTAAAAAAACACACGGACAAGTTAAGTCTTTTTGGAGGGCGGGGAGGTTTGAGAGGGTTGCTCATGCAGCCCTGGTTGTGTGCTGAGATTAAAGGTGTGTGCCACCACTGCCCAGCTTTTTTTTTTTTTATTACTCTTATTTTCCCTGAGATAGTGCTTTTCTGTGTATCTCTGGCTGTCCTGAAACTCACTCTGTAGACCTGGCTGACCTCGAACTCAGAGATCCACCTGCCCCTGTCTCTGCAGTGCTGGGATCATAGGTGTGTGCCACCATGAGCAGCTGACAAGTTAAATCTTAAGGAAGAGTCTTTTTAGGGCTCTCCTGTCTAGCCTGAGATAATGCTTAGAAGGAAAATACCAACTCACGATCATCTGTTCAATGTTAAATATGTGACGTTTAAATATTCTAATCTAGGAAAATATTTCAACTAGGCTGTAACTAATGTGCCTTAAAACAGTTTCTTGGACCGCTACAGAAAACCACAACCAATCAAAACCCAGAGTGGAGCCCGGTTCCAATAGACACCTCTACAAAACACTCCCATACCTAAGGCTCAGGGAACACCGCCGAAGAGGGGCAAAGACTATTACGAGCCAGCGGATCAGGGAGTTTGCTGTGAGACTATGTCTCCTGGAATGTCTGAGGCTGCAGCCAGAAAGTCTCACCAACAGGACTGCCCAACCCTGAGCTGAACTAGGATGAAACCAGTGCGTACAGCCGAGCGGACGGGGAAAAGGCCTCGACACACAGGGAACTTATAGAAAATACAAAAGCGGTGAGGAGGAGAGGGGCCCTGTTCCGGGAAGGAGCATGCCAACTGGTAGTCCACTTCCAAGCGGGCAGCCTTGAAAACACATATACAAGTAGCACGGACTAGAATAGCAAAATGTATGTATACGCCGCCTATAAATACATAGATATGCGATAACAAAAAAGAGGTCTTCGAATGGAAGGAAATTAGGGAGGGGTGTGTGGGAGAATTTGGAGAGAGGAAAGGGCATGGAGAAATGTGATTATAATAATAAAAAGAGTGGTTTCTTGGGGCTGGAGACACGGCTCGGTGGTTAAGAGCATTGTGAAGGGCCTATATTTGTTTCCCCAAATTCATGTCATGTGGCTTAAATCCACCTGTAACTGGCTGTGCGTCATCTGCCACCATCTCTGGACTCCTCGGGCAAATGAACTCTTGCTACCTCCCTCCTCCCCCCAATTGCTGTTGTGGTTATTTTGAGACCGTGTCTCTCCGTGTAGTTTCGGGTGGCCCTGACGTGGCTTATTTTTGCTACACAGTAAGACTTCTAACAATTCATTGAGGAAAAAAAAAAGTACCTTCTGTCTGTGCTTCGTCCCTTTCTCTTTGCTCCACCTACATAAAAAAGTCATTTGCATTTATAAAAGTGAAGGACATGTGTATATTTATATTTCTATAACATAGTCACCCTATATATGTTTACATTAATAAAAACGTTAACATTACAAGTTTTTGATGAAAATGTTTCTCTACAATATCTAGATCTATATATTTTGCCAAAATCTATTAACAGAAGATCCAGTTATCATTCGAAAATCCGAGGGCTGGAGAGAGAGATGGTTTGGCGGTTAAGAGTGCGTCATGCGCACCTATTCCTTCTCCACACCTGATCCCGTCTGTGAGACTGCGTCGGCCACTCAGGAGGGCGCAGCTCTGTGGGAGCGCCACCCCTAAAGCTTCTGCCGCCTCGGTGCTGTCCCCCGAGGACCGGCCTTCCAGCCCACCAGCCTCTGAGGGACGAGCCACAGCTAAGTGTTGGCAGCAATGGAATCTCATCTCAATACAGCTGTTCCGTGCAAAACAAGGTGCTCTGAAAATAAAGCTTTTCAAGGAGACCTAGTGTTAGCATGCATTCTGGAACATTTTACTAACGGTGTCACCCAAGGGGGGAAAACAACAGAAATTGTACTTAGTCGGTATTGAAAACGTTTATGCAGTTCTGTTACTGGGATGAAAAGCTCACCAAGTAAGATTTAAAAATCAAGAAGCAGGCTGGGTATGATGCTCCCCTGTAATTCCAGCCTCCCGGAGGCAGAGGCAGGCAGAGATCCGAGAGTCTGAGAGCACACTGCTCTCCATGGTGAGTTCCAGGCCAGCCGGGAACTTCTGTCTCAAGAGCCAGGCATGGTGGCACACACGTGTAATCCCAGCACTCAGAGAGGTGGTGGCATCTGTGAGTTCGAGGCCAGCTTTGTCTACAAAGTGAGTCCAGGACAACCAGAGCTGTACAGAGAACCCTGCCTCAAAAAACAAACAAACACTCTGTCTCAAAAACAAACAAAGCAAAACTAAACAAAACTCAATGAAAACTGAAAAACACGTAACCACCAACCAAGACCGGCATCCACGATATATGAAGAGCTCTTAATTTCAATGTTAATAAACCAATTAGAAAACATATGAGGTTTAGGGAGATAGTTTACTGAAAGAGTAGGAATTGGAAATAGAAAAATTAAAACATGCTGTTTTCTACCGGGTCTTGACTTGGTGTGGACAGCTTCCGGCTGACCGGGGTGGTGGCCGAGGAAACTTTTTTCTCTTTTATTCTGATTACGTGTGTGGGCCACGGCACACCCGTGAAGGCCAGAGGACACCTTTCAGGACTTGATGCTCTCCTTTCACGGTGCTTGCCCTGGGGACAGGACTGAGGTCATCAGACTTGGTTGCAAGTACCTTTGTCTAATGAGCCATGTTACTGGCCCAAAATTTCTTAGAGTGAGGTAATGAAGGGGCTAAAGCAGAGCCAGTGGTGAGAGGCTTGCCTAGTGGACACAGAGCGCTAGCGGGTCAGCACTGACACACACACACACACACACACACACACACACACACACGTCTGAAGTTGGTCACCAGAGATTCCTCGTCTTTGTACTAAACCTTTCTCAGCAGTGTGTAGAATTAAAAAAAAAAAATTGTTTTTTGGAGTCAATCTCAAACCTTGGTTCTACTCTGCCACTAAGTCTATATCATAGTCTCAGTTTTCTTCTTGTGCTTTCAACAACGCTCCTGGCATTTTAGTCAGGAGCAAATCCCACCTCAAGAAACTGCTTTGGAGAGAATCTGGGTTCGGTGGAGGACTAGAGGCTGCCTCGTTGCGAGCTTGTGAAAAATAACCATGCTGTGTAAGCAGTGTTCTCCGAAGAAGGGAGGTGAGGAAGAGGAGAGAAACCCCGGGGGGGCGGGGTGATGTTGCGTGCCTGCCAAGTGCGGAGAAGCAGAAGGGGGAGATCCGGAAGGCCAAGCCACACCGCTGCGGCCCCCAGCAGAGCCTCTCCCAGAAAGCCACCCGGGGGTCCTCGCGAGGAGAGCCACAGGGCATGCCCACGGCTCTCACAAACCTCAAAACTCGCGACTTTGACCTGCTGTAGGATGGGCCGGCAGTGGGGGGCTCAGGGGCCCGAGGCTGGGTGCCGTCATTAGAGTGGACGATGGGTTTTAAACTGAGCGACCCTGGGGTCCTGAGGATGGAGCCGGGTTATGCCAAGGCGCATGGACTCCAGCCCGTCACAGTCCCAGACCGAGAGACAGCCGAGGAAGGGACAGATCCTGAGAAGCCCAGAGTGCAGGCAGCAGGAAGCTCCACCGTTGATGTCCCTGAGCAGAAGTCATCAAGGTAACTCTGAGCTCAGCAGGTGACTCCGCTTCTGGAGC
Organism: Meriones unguiculatus; assembly: GCF_030254825.1. NCBI lineage: Eukaryota > Metazoa > Chordata > Mammalia > Rodentia > Muridae > Meriones > Meriones unguiculatus. The sequence goes on from NC_083360.1 coordinate 87,445,338, forward strand.
AGCCTCTCTGCTGTGAGGTTAACCTCTGCAGGAACTCTAGCTGTGGCTTTTCTAGAGGACCCAGGTCCCCACGTCAGGGGACTCAACCAACTGCCTGGAACTCCAGTTCCAGGGCACTTGAATCCTCTGGCTAAGACCACACACATGCACGTATGTGCGCGCATACAAGATTAAAATAGTTATTTTTAAGGTGTTTTTTTTAATGTGTGTGTCTCTCCGCATGTGTGCAGTGCTCGCCGAGGCCAGCAGGAGGCAGGAGATCCCCCGGCCCTCTGCAAGAACAGCTGTTGCTAACTGGCTTCTGAAAAGATGCAGGCTGCGGCTGCTTCCCTTGGCTCGGATGAAAGGCATCGCCGGGAAGTTCTGGGATGATGGAAGACCCTGTCCAGCTCACAGACGGAAGAAGCTAAGCGCGGCCAGCAGAGTCCCCAGGGTACACGGGAAGAACTACAAGCGTGCACGCAGCCAGACAGCAGACGCTTGCACGCTTGCACCGAGCAGGCCCCTCAGCGCTCACACGAACCACAGCAGCGACCAGCGCCCGCGGTTCCTCCAGCCCCAGCCCCGGGACGCGCAGTCAACGTCACACTGAGCAGCCGCATTGCATCTCGTGATGGTGAGGGCACCCGCAGCACCGGGCCGCCGAGGATGCGCATGCTCCGTGGTAAGTTGGCGCTGCCGGATGGACGCCGGGCGCACGGCTGCCGAGTTCCACCAGAAGGCGAAGGACACGGAGCGAAGCGCTGCCAGGGCTCCCTGCCTGTCATCAGCCGTCCTCTGCGCAGGCGGTGCGAACACTAACTGGAGGACTTGGCTCAGCTACACCGTGGGTCGTTCTCTCTGCCAGGCTTTGCCATGTTCAGCTCTGTCCCTGTGACGCTGTTTTGACACGTGGGCTCGTTGCCTGAAGAGGTCTGCAGTTCCCCTCAGTGCCACACAAGCCCAGTAGAGTAGGGGACGCTATCTTACCCTCCCCGACTGAGGAAGGGCAAGATATACTAACGGGGATTGGCAGGACTTTGCCAAGTTGAATTAAGTTACACCTGACTGGTTTGGTCAGGCTGTCCGGCTCTCTGAACGTTTCTAGTCTCTTTCTTTTTTTCTTCTAGTCTTGAGAGGTTTGCCTGCGCCAACAATGCCATCATCTCCATCCCTCTTACAGGCCTAACATGGACTTTTTTTTTTTTTTTTTCTTGTTTTGTTCTTGGTTTTGGTTTGTTTGTTTGTTTTTGGCTGAACGCAACTGGAGACAGCATGATTTTATTCAAATTTATCACCCCCCTCCCAATGTAAAAGAAGATTCAGTTTTCCTACTGCACGAACTTTTTGGTTTGGAGAACTTACACTTTGGTTCCGTGCTTTTGTATCTTAAACTCAAACACGCTAGTGGACACGTTAGCCTTCCCCTCTAAGGATAGCACGCCAGCGACACCGTCTAGAGCTCTGCAAGGAGACAGCTTTAACATGACACCCTACCTGTGTTTGGGAGAGGCCAGCATGGAAGTTTCGGGAAATGAAAACGCACTGAGAATGAGAGTTAAACTTCGGTTTGGATAGTCCTTGCTTCAGCGTTTCATCGATTAATTTAAATTTGGGACTTTGTAATAATTCTCTGGAAAACATTGTACAGAAAATAATATTAAACAGGAATCAGATTATGTGATTAATATAGGCTAAGCTAATTTGCCTCAAACATTTATACACAGGGTTTAAACTCAGCTTAAGTTGCCAGACCTTTAAAAGATGCAATTGGTTTATATACCCTGACACATATCTGACCTCATTACGCCTGCTTTTCATACCGTGTAAACTTGGCTGCTTAGAGAAGGTTGGTATTTACAGTTTGGGTATTACTGAGTTACTCACACCCTCCTTTTTGGTTCTGAGGTAACCATCTTCATTGTTAGCCTTTCATAAATCCCTCTTTACTGAAGTAACATGAACCCACTGGACCCTTCTGGCATGAAGAGGAGGGAAATTGCACTGAAAATAAGAGCATGTGGGAGAGGTCCTGCGGTCTTAGTTATCCTCGCAGTCACAAGCCAGCCTGGAGGGTTAGGAAGAACCACGTGGTCCTTAGTAAAAACTCAACTCATCGTCCTCAGAGGGAAGCATAGAGAGACAACGTTTCCTTCATAAAGTTAAATACTTGTCATGGCTGTCCTTGGTGTCAACTTGACTGCATCTAGGATTTTTTTGACTAAACCCAAATCTTTTGTAAATCTGGCCACTCCTTCTGCTGGCAGCCTGCAGAAAGGATGTGGAAAAGATCCTTTCGTTTTTTGCCTGCTTGCCCTCACTATTGCTTGCAAGCTCATTCTTTCACTGGTGTTGGATGGGATTTTGATGGATTACAAGCAGCCGAGGCGTCCAGCCTCATCAACTGAACAACTACTGGATTCTTAGACAACGAGAGACAGCCATTGTTGGGTTAGTCAGACCATAATCCGTGAGCCACTCTAATAAATTCCATATAAATATACGTATATTTGTCCTATCAGTTCTATTTCTCTATGGAACTCTGACTAATAAAATATTTTTTGAAAAATGATGCCAGGCAATAGAATATTATTCAGTGATACAAAGAAAGGTGTTATGAAATCACACAAAGGCATGGAGGAGAGCTGGGCATAGTTACTGCTCGTCATACCCCCAAGCCAGAGCCTGGGAGCTGAGGCAGGAGGATTTTCATGAGGTTAAGTCCAATCTGTGCCACCTAGTGAATTTCAGGCCAGTTAGGCTGCAAAAAGCTCTATCTAAGAAAAACTCTGAAAAGGACACATTCTGTATGATACGATTTCATCTGATTTCAACTCTATGACATCAACTCTGGAAAAGGCTGAACCGATGAGAGCTAGGCAGTGGTTGCCCGAGGTTAGGGAGACGTATGGACCCAGGGCAATGGCGATACTCTGACTGGTACTGTAATTGTATGTGAAGAGTGAATCTTGATGTAAAATAAATTAACAACATGTTGACACAATCTTTTCAGGTGTTACTGTCCCCAAACAGTAATAACTGCAGCTGTTTGTTTTTTTCAGAGGCACTAGAAAGTTTTCAAGTTAATTCAAGAGATCATCATGTTAGGTTCCTTTGTGAGATATTAACAGTTAAGATCCAGTCACTCACTGAATTCAATTCATTCAACAAATATTTAACCTACATGTCAGAAATGTTGGGTGTTGAATGTTTAAGAGTGTTTTGGGGTATTGGCCCATGGCCACCATCTTCATGAACTGTCATATAGCTTAAGTACTAATAAGAAAGACGTATTACAAGAAAATGAAAAAAAATCATAGCTGGGTGCGGTGGTGCACACCTTTAATCCCAGCATTCAGGAGTCAGAGGCAGGTGGATCTCTGTGAGTTCAAGGCCAGCCTGGTCTAAAAAGCAAGTCCAGGACAGCCAGGGCTCTTGTCTCACAGAGAAATCATGTCTTGAAAAAAAAAAATAACAAAAAAGAAAAGAAAAAAACCCGAAAAATTATGACTATGGAGAGTGCCACTGAGGAACGTAAGCAGGGGACGTATGTGAGTTGGTACATCAGGAGTTAACCTGGCTAGAAAGGTCAGTGAAGGGTTTCCTGAGGAAAAGGTGACTGCATTAGGCTGATGACAAAGAAATGAGATTAGTGATTAGGTAAAATCTGCTAGAAAGGGGGAGCTATGGAGGAGGTGTTACTCCAGGCAGATGGAGCATCAAATACAAAGGCATACGGGCCAGAGTTCCACCATGAAGGAGAAGCACAAAAGGCAGGGCAGAGAGCCGGACATCGGAGGTGTGTGCATGGACAGACTGTGCGGCCCTTGGGCTAACGTCGGTGGGAAATCCTTTGACAGCTAGTGGGCATGGAAGAGGAGAATGGAGTGATTTGATGCGACTCACATTTGGAAAACGTGTGGCTGAAGAGTGAAGAAGAGCGTAACTGAGCATGACGCTGAAGGCAGGGCCAGCTACACGGCCTGGTGCCGCAGTCCAGTGGGCGACAGGGAAGGCTTGGACAGTGGGAGAGCCGTGCTAACGGAATGAGGTGGATGTGGGCGATTTATGAGGAAAAAGTAAATAGAACTCAGTGGGAGGGGTGGGAAGGAAGAGGGAGCTCTCAAATGTGTCCTCCAGTTTAAGCAGAAACACAGCCCTCCTTTGACTCATGTTCTGACTTGCATCTAAAAGTCCCCACAAACTCACGCTTTGAGCGTGTGCTGCCTGATGACGATGGTGTGCTGGGGGGGGGATAGGGAGGGTTTATGAGGTAGAGCTTCATCGCTATCTTCTCCTCCCCTGCCCCCGCCATCCACAGGGCCGTGAGGGGCCTCTGCCACACACTCCTGCACCTACGAAAATGTGGACACACCTTCCCCACTGTGACAGACAGAAACCACAAGCCAAAATAAGTGTTTCCTCCTTTCAGGCTTTCTCTGTCCTGGACTAAGCTGGCCTTGAAACCACAAGTATCCACCCGCCTCTGCCTCCCTGAGTGCTGGGATTACAGGCGTGTGCCACCATGCCCGCTCTCCTTCCATCAGTTTTTATGTCAAGTATTTTGGTCACTGTGATAAAAATAAAAAAAGCAGCTAATAAAATTCTATGTGCTCTAGCTACTGTCCCCTTTACCAGTTTTCTAAACACACACACACACACACACACACACACACACACACACACACATTCCTCTTGAAAGAGACATCTGTACTTTTCTCAAGTTTCTCCTATCTCATCGTCCTCAAGGACCGACCTTTGAACCTGTCATTGCATCAGCATCCATCAACCTCCATCTCCCTAGTCAAAGTCACATCTCTGTCCTCATCTCCCTCAACATCAGGGCTTCAGGATAGCTGGCTCATGCCTCCTTCCCATAACATTTTAAAATTTCCGCTTTCTTGACTCTCCACCTTCCCGCTTCTGCTCACATGTTGATTTTTCTCCCCTCAGCTACTAGGGAGAATCACTGTCTAGTCCTTCTTCCAGGCTATTTAATACACTTAAAACCTTTTCCAACCAAAGGGTCTTTAACCCAACCCCAGATCACAGTATGAACTTTATCCAAGTGATTTCAGTTTAATAGCTGTCGAAAAGCCCTTCATGGCATTTTAAACAAACAAACAAACAAACAAACACATAGACAAACCTCCTAATAAACCTTACCTTCGTTTGTAAATCAGGAACCACAAAGCAGATGCCAAAGCGAAGAATCCGATTCCCAGACTAACAGCCCCAGCAGCCAGGAAATAGGTTAAGAGATTAAGGAAACCTATAGAAAGAAATGGCAGAGGGTCATTTCATGCACACGCCTCCGCTCTCCAGGCAAATGAAATGAGGTAACGTTTACAGTGACGTGATGCGTGTGATGTTAAGGCTGACCAAAAAATCGAAAAGCCTTGATTCTAGCCTTATACAGTCCAAATAAACGGAGGACAGAGCTGGAGAACACGGGAAACATCGCAAACGGAGCTGGGAAAGCACGTAGGGCTCTCACTGGAGATGGCGGCCCTGAAGCCCTCGTTAGAGAAGTAACTGAACTGAAGCTGCACAGCAGTTAACACCGGTGTCCTGACGCTCACCTATTTTCTTTGCTAGCTAACATCTCAATAAAATACAGAAATAATTAAGAATTACAAAATCACGATATAATTAGCATCATTGGCCCGGTCTTCGCTGTAATCTAAAAACCTGATACCTAAGCACATGGCAAACCACAGAAAGCTCTCATAGACCAACCTAGGTATTCAATAATAGAGGAGTGTGTGTGTGTGTGTGTGTGTGTGTGTGTGTGTGTGTAATCACAAACACCTAGCGAAACTCTTCTCAGCCGTTAAGAAGAGCAAAGCTACGCCGTGCAGGAAAGTGGATGGACATGGAGATAAACATAGTAAGTGAATTACGCTGGGTCAGAAAGACAAGCATCATGCTTTATCACATTGGTGGCGTCATATCATATAAACCCACGTATGGAGAAATGAAGCTGTCTATGGGAGTGTGCCTGAGAGTAGGGACACAAAAGAGGAGCTATGGGGAACAGGCTTAAGATTTTTAAATTTAATTTAATTTAACGTGTATAGGTGTCTTGCTTGCATGCATGTCTGTGTACTGCTGTGTGCTGCGCCTTGAGCTTGCAGAGGCCAGAAGAGGGCATCGGACCCTTTGGAGTTGGGATGGGGGTAAGCCACCATGTAGGGGCTAGGAATCAAACGTCCTTTAGAAGAGCAGCCAGTGCTCTTAATTGCTGAGCCATCTCTCCGGTCCCATTATTTGTTTTTTGTTTGTTTGTCTGTTTTTGCTTTGCTTTTTGTCTTTTGTTTTTAAGGACTTTGTTAGTTTTTTAAAAAATTTTCCTAAGTGATGTCTAGCTTCAAGATAGCTCCTCTCAAATTGTAGCTTACCGAGTTTAAAAATACCTACATTCAGCCAGGCAGTGGTGGCATACTTGGGGGGCTGAGGCAGGAGGATCTCTGTGAGTTTGAGGCCAGCCTGGACTGCAGGATTCCAGGATAGCTAATCCTACACAGACAGATCTTGTCTCAAAAAGCAAAACAAACAAACAGACAACAACAAAGAGATACTTCTTGTTGGCTGGAGCGGCAGCCCATGGTTAAAAGCATGCGCTGAACTTCCAGAGGACCTGAGCTTGGTTCCCAGCTCTTTCGTCAGGCAGCTTGTGAACCATCTGTAACTCTAATTCTAAAGGGTCCTACACACCTGGCCTCCAAAGATACCTGTATTCACATACACACGTTCACATGCAGAAACACATACGTCTGTGTAGAAAAATAAAGGTAAACCTTTAAAAATATTATTGTTTTTTTTTTAGGGCACACCTTTAATCCCGGAGCTCAGGAGGCAGAGGCAGGACAATCTCTGTGAGTTTGAGGCCAGCCTGGTCTACATGGTGAGTACCAGGACAGCCAAGGTTATGTAGGGTGATCCTGTCTCAAAAATGGTTTTTTAATTTATTTACATTTATTTGTTTATTTACTTACTTACTTAGTGTGTGTGGTAATAAAGTTCTTAAAAATAAGTTAAAATAAAATTGAGTAAGAAAGGAGTAGTTTAATGTGCTGAAGATGATAACATCAGAAACTTAAAAAAGTGAAAAATAGCTAAATGTCCAATAATCATGTATAAACTTTACTTATTATAAATACATTAAATCACAAATAAAACATTATGAACATTATATCTAGTATATTATGGGGAAAATGGAAAAGACAAGATACAAACTGTTGACAAGGGAACAGGAGTATGAAGTCTCCTTCCCTGATGGTGGGAATACAGTTTGAGAAAAGCTCTGGGAAACTGGTTCCCTTAGATAAGTTTAAAAGCAGAATTGACAAAAGAAGCAAGATGTCCCAGAATGATAGGAACAGAACGAGCTACCACCATGTACATCAAGACATACTTTACAGATCAAGTGTTGAGCGCAAGCAGATGTTCAGACGCGGATCTCAGGGAGATGTATGTAGTGATGCTGACTGTGTTCTGTTTCATGGCTTAGGTACGGACACACACACGTGCGTACTGAGACTTCAGCGACCTCAGCGCTTGTACTCAGTAACACATCACATTTCTGACGCGCATTATCTCCGGGTGTTTGGGAGAAACACAAACGGACTCTTTAACACTCCATCCTTTGGAAGATACATGGGTAATGTGACAATAAATGTTCACTTAAAAGATTGTGTGGGTGTTTGCTATTGTCCCTTTTTCCTACACCATTTAAAAAAATTTCTCCACGATTGTGAAAAATGGAATGTCCCGAATTTTAAAACAAAACAAAACAAAAAAAAAAAAAAAAAAAAGAAAAAAGAAAAGAAAAAAAAAAACTATATAAGGAAAAATACCATGGGCTGTTATGGGGTACAGGCTTCTAGGTACTTTTCTGTGTTATCAAAGTCCTTCCAGTGGTAGAGCACCTGCCTAACAAGGAAGGTCCTGGGGTAATCTCCAGCAATAGAAGAAAAAAAAATCAAGACTTGAGGAAAAAATAATAAAATCAACAACTTTATATTAATCTTATCACAAAGTGAAAAATTTGAAGCATAAATTAACATATTAGAATTAAAAAAACACAATTACAGACACAATGAAAGCTGAAATAAGAAAATGCTGTCAAAATGACAGCTGATATATTAGCTAAAATGCTAATATAGTTAAAGCTTATTTAAAATAACAAATACCTGAAAAGCGATTTCTAAAAAGTTCGTCAAGAGCTTCCCGTGCTGACAGAGCTCTAACAAAACAGTGAATGTTCCCAAGATCTGCAGCACGTTCTGTAAGGAATGTGGCTAGCACCAGCCCCACACAGTGACGTAGCCCGCGGAGGGCAAGAGCTTTTATATGTCCAGGGAAAGACGTTATGACCAGAAACAGAGTGGTTGCAATGGGCAGACTAACACTGTTTTCTGTGAAAGGGTTAAACCTACGGAGAAGATTGTGCTGAGCCTAACTGCAGATGCGAGAGCACTTAGGCCGGTAAGAGATGTGAGCTTCGCTGATTTGGTTATGACGACAATAAAATCACAAGCTTTTCCTCAAAATATAAAGGGTGTTTAAAAAGAAAGAAAGAAAGAAGTGACAGGGACTCAAGGGAACACAAATTCATTACATTGAATCAGCAGTTACAACATTTTCCCCCAAAGACATTGGTGGTCCCCAAAATGTTACAATTTCTACTGTATACCCATGATGCTAGCATTTCTTATCTTATACAAGTTCTTCCAGAGAACAGAAAGAGATCGCCAGCTCTTCCTCCAAACACATTTTCTTCTCTGTGGGCAAAACAGTAGACTGTCTCAGCTTTCCATACCGTTAGCTGAAGCCATGTAACAGAGTTCTGGCCAGAAGAATCTGAATGCAACGATGTCATAAACGCTTCCCGAAGCTCTTTCTTCCAACTGTTGGGGAGGACAGTGATTCTCACGGAAACCGTGGAAGTCACAGGCCAATAGCGCCTCCATCAACCTACTGCGGACAGTCAACGACACAGAAGATTAGCCTCAGGGATCTCCTATTCTTTGTGAGGGTGTGTTCTGTATTCTCCAATATGAGAAACAGTTGAAGAGCAGGAAACTTGGGAGATGATCCATTTTGAATCAACCCACGGGCAGCAAGAAATCTCAAGGAGAACCAGACAATATTTTTAATAAGTATAATGAAAATATGCCGAGGTTTGTGTGGTACCAGCCAAGCAATACTCAGGGACTAGAACTGACCCCTGCTCCCCATCCGAAGGGGGAAATCATCTAGACGTCTACAATTATTGATGTCAGGCATAGTGACCCATACGGTTAATCCCTAGACCTTGGAGGCAGAGGCAGGTGGATCTTTCTCTGTTCATGGCCAGTCTGGTCTACATAGTAAGTTCCAGAACAATTCCCTATAGCTTAGGCTATATAGAGAGATACTGTCTCATTAAAAAAAAAAAAAAAAAAAAAAAGTATTGCTCTACTAGTATACATTTCATGAAAAAAAAAAAAAAAAGACCAAAGTTTTATTCTCAGTGATTTATGGATCTAGATTCCATAGTCTAATAACTCATGTAAGAGAGGTTCTAAAAATAAATCATGATTTCTCTTGTGACTTCTGCTTTGTCGTTTTTTTCTTTTCTTTTTTCCCTTCTTTTCTAGACTGTGTTAACGTAGTCCTAGCCTTGAACTCAGAGATCTGCTTGCCTCTGCTCCCTCAATGTTTTTAAGGTGAATAAACGCAAATGAATTATATAGACATTTAGTGAGTCCCTGTGCTATTCACTGTGAGTATTCTAAACATTCTCTTTTTTGATAGTTTTCTTTTTCAGAATGTGAAAGTTTATTACTGCATTTCCACTGTCAACATTTATGATCTTGGTCTTTCCTTCTTGCGTTTGTACAGGGCCAAGAGAGACACACTGGCTACTTTAACAACCTGAAAGCCGTCTCCAGGTATGTCACCTACACCATGACCTTTTCCACCAAATCTGGCAACCAGAACGTCATCGTTTTCCTCAGTGAAGTTCACAAATGCTGTGATCTTCTTGCCGTTCTTGGTAAGTTGCATGCTGACACACTTCCAGACAGCAGAATTGGCTGTTTGGCTCCAACCCGTTTTTTCAGCACAATTCCCTTTGCATGAGAGGCACCTCCGAAAGGCGTGGCCTTCAGGGCTGTGCCCAAGTTGGCTCTCTGGTTTTGTTTATCATGTCACTTGTGGCCACTTGTGGTCCCTGCGGTGACTGTGGAGCTTCCTGGCAGCATGGAGACCACGACATTTGCCCATCTTGTCAGCGCCATGGGCGTGAAAGAAAAGTTTTGATAGTTTTCAGCGCCATCTACTTACTGTTTCTAATTTCAGAACTTTTTATTTCATGCTCCCAAATACACCTTTCCTTTCCCATTTGAAAATGCTATCCGTTTGTTTTTGCTTCGTTTTGTTTTGGGTTTTGAGGCAGTGTCTCTCTGTGAAGTTCTAGTTGGCCTGGAACTTGCTATGTAGAACAAGCTGTCCTCCAAATCACAGAGGTCCACTTGCACTGGACTCCAGAGTGCTGAGATTAAAGGTGTTTCCACCATGCCTGGTTAGAAATCTTTTTTTTTTTAATTTATTAAAAAAAAGTACATGAATATGTGTGGGCCAGAATGTTTTACTTTAAACATATTTATTACGTAGATTTTTTTTGATTTTATAAAATAGTCTGCCAATCTTTTTTTGGTATATTATTGATTTTTGCTTATATTTGTATATAGTATTTATATTATACTTACTTATTTCTTATTTTTATTATTTCTGTTTTTTATTTTTTTATTACGTTATTTACTTTACATCCCGATCTCAGCTTCTCCTTTCTCCTTTCCTCCCAGACCCTTTCTGTCCCCTCCCCTCCTTCAATCCACCCTTTCTCCCCTTCTCCTCAGAAAAGGGGAGGTCTCATGGATATCAGTGAGCCTTAGCATATCAAGCATATCAAGTAAGACTAGGCACATATCTTCTATTGAGGCTAGACAAGGTAGCCCAGTTAGGGAAAAGGGATCCAAAGGCTGGCGACGTAGTCAGAGACAGCCCCTGCTCCTGCTCTAAGGAGTTCCACATGAAGACCCAGCTGCACAACTGTTACGTGTGTGCTGGGGGCCTAGGTCTGTCCCATGCATGCTCTCTGGTTGGCAGTTCAGTCTCTATGAGCCCCTATGGACCCAGGTTAGTTGATTCTATAGGTTTTCCTGTGGTGTCCTTGACCCCTCTGGTTCCTTCAATCCTTCTTTCCCCTCTTCATCAGGATTCCCCAAGCTCCATTTAATGTTTGGCTGTGGGTTTCTACACTAGTATCTGCCACTTTCTGGGTGAAGCCTTTCTGATGACAGCTTTGCTAGCCTCCTGTCTGTAAGTATAGCAGAGTATCATTAATAGTGCCAGGAGTGGGCTCCCTCTCATGACATGGCTCTCAAGCTGGGCCAGTCATTGGTTGGCCCTTCCCTCAAATTCTGCTCCATCTCATAGGCAGGACAAATTGTGGGTCTAAGGCTTTGTGGCTGGGTTGATGTTCCAGTCCCTCCATTGAAAGTTGCAGGAGGCAGCTGGTTCAGGGCGCATAAGCCCCACTGCTAGGAGTCATCCTTATAGATTTCTGGTGGTTTCCATTGTCCTAGGTTTCTAGTTCATGTCAGAGATGCTCCCCCCATCTAGTGTCGCTCACAGTACTCTCTCCCTCTGTCTCCCCCACCGCATCCACCCTGTTTCCATTCCCACTAGCTCCCTAGTCTAGTACCCTCCATCCATCCACCCCTCCATGTCTAATCTATTCCCCCTTTTCAGTGAGATTCAAGCATCCCCTTTTGGGCCCTCCTTGTTACTTAGCTTCTTTGGGTCTGTGGTTTGTGGCATGGTTATCCTGTACTTTGTGGCTACACATCTTGACGCCTTGCTGTATTTTTAAGTATCTCTAAGTCTGGTTATGTTCCAGACATAAAGAATATTGGTGACTGGAGAGACGGCTCCTTTGGTAAAGTGCTCCCTGCATAAGCCGGAAGGACCTGGTTTTAGAGTTCAGGATCCATGTACAAGGCAGAGTTCGGAAGCATGTGCCTATAGTTCCATCACTGTGGTGGCGAAGACAGGGGAGTCCATGGGGCCTGCTGGCCAGCCAGTGCAGCCAACAAAAAAGCTTCAGTGAGAGACCCTATCTCAAAACTTAAGGCGGATAGTAATAGCCAGACTGTCTTGACCTACAGCCAGCCAAGGACTGAAAGCTTGGCTTTAGCTTAGGCTTGTGCCCAACTTGCACGCATAAATTAAATTAATCTCTTTATACTAACTCATGTTCTGTCACGTGGCTCCTTACCGCTCTTCAATACTAGCCCCTGTTACTTCCTCCAAGTCTGGCTGGCAAGTCTCCCACACCTGGTTCCTTCCCAGAGTTCCTATCTCTGCCCAGAAGTTTCTCCTATTCTCTCCTGCTTAGACATTGACTGTCAGAGCTTTATTAAACCAACCAGAAGGTGTCGGAGGAAGTGTTTACAAAATATGATACAGCCAAAAGAATAACAATACCAAAGCCCAGCTAGCATTTAGCTCTCTGCTGCTGCGGAATTAACATTTAAATACTACAAAAACAACCTTTACACAGTGCACAAAAAAGATCACCCCAATGTCTCCCCATTTTAGTCCAATGAAAGGCTCTTTCTCTAACATCAAAAAACTATATTTGATAAGAACAATATAGGAACTATCAGGCAAGAATTACATTCACAATGTCCAGTCTATTTGTTTGCCAATCTTGGAGAAAATATCCCACTATCTATCCTATCTTGGTGAGTCTATGGTTCTGTACCTAAACCACTTTCTATCGTAACTTGCATATATCAATGTGAAAACATCTCTTAGACCTTAGATTATTTTCTTAACTTTAAAAAAAAATGTAAGCTTACATATAAGACTATAACTATATAGTTTTCAACCCCATCAGAGACCTAAGAAGGATAAATATTACCTGAGTAAACATGAAATGCAAGCAGCTTTTAAAACTGTAGAAATGACAGACTTCTGTCTACCTGGACAGTCACCCAAGATTTATCAGCATTGTTGGGGCAACTATCTTTGGGGCAACAGGCCCAAACTATCTGACAGACTTATCTGTGAAACAGGGCTATTGAGGGGCTGTTCTACCTTGACTTGGAGAAGTTCAGAAGTTGACTTTCTTCCTCTCCTGTTTGTCCATAGCTTAGACAGCATGCTGTCAGCAGTTGAGGCAAGGGCAGTCTTTTTGTTCAGTGGCTAGCTGTGCCACATTTGAAGCAAACTCCAGAAGGAGGTTCTTCAATGCCCATCTTCTTTGAAGCATTATGGGGTGCTGCCAGGAGCAGATGTATCTTACTGTCAAAAAGGCCTTTTATTGTTAAGACATCTTTAAGTGCCATATTTTGCAGATCTCTGAAGTGTTTGAAGACCATCTATATATGGTATATTTAAATAGGCAAGTGTTGCTTGTTTCTAGTTATTTACTATCTTATTAACTTGAAAACATCCACAGGAGGCTAAATGAGGCTTATTTCTTTGATTAACTAAACTAGTGCCTAGTTAGAGCACAAGTTAGTCTGACTACTAACTTCCTTTTCTCAATTATCCTAAACAGTTTGTAACAGTAACTTTCAAAAGGACTAGAACTTCACATTACATTTTTAAATGAATTGCATAGGTACAATACCTTAAACAAGAGTTGAAATATTATATGTATATATTTATATACATAATATTCATACACAGATATATTTATATACATATAAATATATGGGTGTGTAAAAAATAACCTTAAATTTGTATCAATATACAAAAACTATACCAATGTAAAATACTTGAGTCTTGTTGCTTTCTAATCTAAAAGTAGATCAATAATCTACTCTTCTATCCTGTCATTCATATAGTCCCCTTTTTTTCTTTTCATCCACTCTTCCCTCTTTCCCCTAACTTTAGATAGGAGAGAAAGAAGGATAAAGAAGAGAAAGAGCTCCCTGAATCTAGCCTTCTTTACTTTGTTCCTTCCCTGACCAAGACCTTTAACAACTTGCAACCAATTCTAAATGATGCAAACATACATGAAGTGGAAATTTCTGGTTTCTTTGAAGACTGGATTTTGTCATGTGATGTTTTGCTGCAAGCTGGGCACGTGATGTTTTACCCAGGTTGGCTTGTGAGAGGGCACGTGATATTTTGCTCTGACCCCTTGCATGTGAAGGGCATGACTTTGGTCAGCTGAGAACATCCGTGGGTGGACTTTGAGGAGAGGAGATATATAGAGGCCACATACGGTGAGACATCGATTTTTGGATCGACATTGCTGCGTTGATCTTCATGCTTCCACACTTGACTTCACAGAAACGATCCAGAGAACTTCTTGGGGCAATCCAACTGAGTATTTTGGCTTTCACTGCTTCATGGTGGCCTTTGGACTGGACTGCTGGTAACTGAAGCCTTATTTCCCCATCATGTTAGCCACTGTAGCTGAAGGCCAGGTTCTAAGATGGCTGTCAGCAACTGTCTCCAGTCTTCTGGAATTATACGATTTTGTGTGACCAAGTTATTAAGTAACTGTTTTACAGGTGATGAATGTAAGCCATAGATGGTTACTGTTTCTTTAAACCCCTTTGTCTAGTGCCTCTGATGGGCTGTCACTCAAATTCTTGATAACCTTGTGGACCCTGTCCATCTGGGGGATAATTCCCTTATCATAGCTGGGAAAATAATTTGTTTTGTTATATATTATATATTATATAAATCCACTTATACAATGGATTTATACTGCCATTTTGTAGTCTCTTCACAAGGCAGCGTTGTAGGCTTTAGATTGGCCTCATCTGAAACTTATTCAAAGGATTGTCTAAATTTTGTTCTATTGTTTGTAACTTAGCTTGGATCTTTTTTCAGCTCTTTCCTTATCTAAGCCGGCTTCGTTCTGATTTCTCTTAAAAAGAATATGTAAAATTACAGTCATTACTGAGATTATTTATATGCTGATAATCAAAACAAAATCATGCAGACTCCAAATGCCCCCTGGCATTGTATTCTCCTTTTTTTTTTTTACACGGGAAATATTTTCTTTTTAATTTCTCTCTCCTTCCTCAGGAGACTTCACTTTAGCATTTTCAAATTCTTTCTTTCTTCTTTCTTCTTTCTTTCTTTCTTTCTCTCTCTCTCTCTCTCTCTCTCTCTCTCTCTCCTTCCTTCCTTCCTTCCTTCCTTCCTTCCTTCCTTCCTTCCTTCCTTCCTTCCTTCCTTCCTTCCTTCCTTCTTTTTCTTTCTGTCTATGATTTTTTTTTCACACCCAGTTTCTTTTCTTTCATCAGCACTTAAGCACAATCCCACACGTACTTAACCCAATCAGAGGCTTGTCTGTGCTCGGATGTTCGGCTTTGCAGTCTGGGCTTCAGTGTCTTCTCCAGCTCAGCACCCGATGGTGGTGGCTGCTCCGCCCCGCCACCCCGCCCCGCCACCCCGGGTCGGTCCAGCCCTCCGTGCCAAGCTTGTGCACCCACCGCCTCCTCCGCAGGTGTCGGCTTCTGCCCTCTGGCACCCACTGGCGTCTGTACCAGCTCTGGGAAGGCGGTGCCAGCGGCTGCCCCGGGCACCAGGGTGCAGCTGCTCCCCATGGCAGTTTTTGAAAGCCTGGGCTCCGGGAGGTATTTCCTGGGCCGAGGAGTGTGGTGGGGCTTAGCTGGGCCGCGTCAGGGAGCGTGCTGAGACGCTGGGCTTGGCTGGTCATGGTGCCAGCAGCTGGCAGCGGCTCGGTCCGCTCCACCCGGCCTGTCCTGGGCCCATGGGCTGCCCCGGGCCACGCTCGCTCCAGTGAGAGTCAAGCATCATGCCGCTCTGCCCCCACCCCCTTTAGACCCCGGGCTTTTCTCAGCCCCTAAGTGTGGATATGTACCTGCCCTGATGGGCACCAGACTGTCTCAACCTACCAGCCGCCCAAGTAATGACGAAGTTGAGGAAGTCACTCCACACCAACATCTGGCCAACACACACACACACACACACACACACACACACACGGAACATGTATGCACCATACAACCATGTAAAGATACAGCATGTGTTAGAGACAACGTTCTGGGTTTACTATCATAAACCAGAAAAAAGAGCTATATTACTATAACCAAATCAGTATTTCTACTTTTATCAAACACTTTCAGTTTCCCAAATGGACAAGGCAAGTCGTTTCCCTCTTCGGATCTGTTTCCAGTTGTCAGCTGGGTAGATCATTCATCCTAAGGGGTCAATCTAGGCATGACATTCAATTTCAGTACAAGCAAGTCTTACGATACACGTCAAGACAAACCAGTAACAGCCATAAAATGAAAGTCCAGAAAAAAAACACGACAGGTTCCATATTCAATAATCAAAAACACTACCTGCAGCAAACAAAAGCCACAAAGAGAAATTCCTCTGCTCAAAAGACAATGTGGCTGCCGTTGAAGAGCCTCCTGAGACTCTCTCTTTTTTTTTTTTTTTTCCAGAAGCCAGGAAAATCCTACCAGAGGACACATGCTCACTTCCCAACACTCATTCAGCAGCTCACAACCCTCTAAGTACAGGTCTGGGGGGTCCAATGCCCTCTTCTGGCCTCTAATAGCAAGAGCGCTGTTCAGACAAAGCACTGACACATGTAAAGATAAACACAAAAACAGACCTTTAAGAGTTAGGTGAGGGGTGGCAGAATGCTTCAGTCGGTGAAGATGTTTGCCTCATATACCCTCCATCTCTCTCTCTCTCTCTCTCTCTCATACACACACTATTAATGTTTCTCTTTTAAGAGCTGGATGAGAAACCCAACAACATGGACAAGCAATTCAGTAAGGAAACTGAGGTTCTGGGAGCTCCTAAAAATTTTAGAAATAAAAATTCAACAAACAAAAATTTTAAAGGGCCAGTAGAAATCACGCTATCCCAAATTAACATGAAGAAAGAATAACAAACGTCGAAGACAAGATCAAATATTTATTAAGACCAGGCAGCAGCAAAAAGAAAATAATTGTAACAGCAACTTTCAAGAAATCATGGACACAAACCTAGAAACCTATGAAGGAGAATCAGGAGTGATATAAATACTAAAGGCAAGGAAATCTGTTCAACGTAATCACAGCAGAAAATTCCCCAAGTACAGGAGAGGACATGGACACCCAAATACATGAGACATTTAGAATTCTACATAGTCATAACTAGAAAGTAACTTCACGTCACATTATAGTTAAAAATACCAAGAGTACAGAGCAAAGAAACTATTGCTACAAGCAATTTAAAAATGCCAAATAAACTACATAAAAAGACAAAAAAAAAAAAAAAACATCAGAATTGCATGAGCCCTCCCAGAAGTAATCCTAAAAGTCATGAAGACATAGGACAATATTTTTAAGCCCCAAGAGTCGGATAAACATGAACAAAAGTTTCTAGATAGAGCAGTTATGTCAGTAGAAAAGTAAAGATCTCCCACAACAATCACACAATAAATTACCAATAAGCCATCACTGCAGAAGATATGTAAAGGAATCCCTACACAGAGATGAGAAAGAGAGATGAGCAGGAGGGTTCCACAAAGACTAAACTTCCCAAAAAGCATGTGTGAACTACTGGGAACCATGAAATAACCAAATCACATAGTTTGAATACAAACAGGAAACTCCTAAGGTGAATACAGAAGAAGGGGGAAAAATGAAGTATTTGAATCAAAACACTCAACAAAACAAACACTCACAAAACAAAACACTCCACACATTTGCCGGAACCAGCAAACACCTCTCAATCATAAATGTAAATAGTCTTAACTCCCCAATTAAGTGACACAGACTGAGTGAATGGATTAGAAAACAAAGTCCAACTGTTTGTTGCCTGCAAGACATGTATTTCACTATCGGAACACAGAGCAAGGGGTAAAGGACAGAGAATGATATACCAGAAGCAAGTAGGAATACCTCTACTGGAAAAGTAGACTTCAAGCCAAAATTAAAAAAATATAAAGTCATTACATATCAATAACTGTGTATCCCTGTTTCACAAAACAAACATTTCTGGACATCCAGCAACAAAAACCAACTCTCTTCCAGAAATGACCAGCCCAACAGTATAACATAAACAAGGCCCTGACGACGAATCCGAAAGAATGGTTATGGGTACCTTCAAGGTAATCAGAGCACAAGAATAAGCGCCTGAATTAATTCTGTGAGAACACAAACAGTTGAACCAGATAAGAAAATATTTGCAGTTCAACAAAGAGATAGAAATGCTGAAGAAAAACCAAATTGAAAAGCTCAGTGGAAAGACTCACCAACGGAATAGGACCAATCCTGGAGGCAGTCCCTGTCTGGTGGATGCTGGGGTAGCTTTTCTTAGCCCAGTCTCCTCTTTGTCTGGGTTGCTGGAGTCCATCACTTGTTCCACCTGTTCCACTTCTTCCAGATTCTCCCCTCCCTCCCCAGCATCCTTTTCTCCATGTTTGTCAGACTCTCATGTCTGTCTCCAACTTCAATATACTTTTTGCTTTTCTAAGACAGGGTTTTGCTCTGCAGCTGAGGTGGCCTAGAATTGGAATCCTTTTGCCTCAGCTTCTCGTGTGCTAGGGTTGTCAATATGCCCCTAGTTACTTCTTTCAGGACCTTGATGTTAACAAGGAAAGACTGTTACGGTCCGTTGTTTACAATTTCTCAAGCACTTTGAGAGCTCAAAGGAAATCTGACACACTTTCATGATGGATTGCTTTCCTAGAATCACCTTAGTAAGTCTGAGGATGAATCTAATACTTCATAGTATGAAATGCTAATAAAGGGAAAAAACAATTAAACTATGTCCAGGGCGGAGGCTGGAGAGATGGCTTAGTGCTTAAGAGTCCTCGCTGCTCTTCCGGAGGATCCAGATTTGGTTCCCAGCATCTGTCTCTAACTCCAGTTCCAGGGGATTCAGCATTCTCCTCCTCTGGCTTCTGTGAGCGTAGCGTGCACACGGGACACACACACACCTATAAGCAAAGCTATTCATACACAGAAAATAAAAATATAACTTTCATAGTTAAAAATATGTATTTCCAAGGAAAACTGGGTCATTACTGAAATTTTGCTAAATTTGAGTGAAAATTTAGTAAAATGAAAGTGACTTTAGTGCCAAGATCTACTCTTTTATTTTCCCTATGGGTATTAAAAGTGATAAGGTGAGCTGGGCAGTGGTGCACACACCTTTAATATCAGTGCTAGGGAGGCAGAGGCAGGCGGATCTCTGTGAGTTCAAGGCCAGCCTGGCCTACAGAGTGAGTTCCAGAACAGCCAGGGCTACACAGAGAAACCCTGTCTCAAAAAAACAAAGCAAAAAAGGTGATAAAGTGGAATTCTATGTTACACGAACATATGTAACCAGCATACTATTTAACAGACATGCTGTGTGAGAAGGGAGATGGCAAGAAATAAAAAAAAAATGAGAGAACGAAAAATGAAAATATAATTTACGACTCCTTGAAAGCGTTATTTCAGATTGCCCTCCAGCTCAGCTCAACCTTTTAACTTCAGAGAGGAGAGTGCTGGGGGTGGAGGTCGCTTACCACTGCTTCAAGAAAGCATGGTCGAAGAAAGCTGCAGTCAAAGGTTTAAAGCACTGGCTGCTCTTTCTGAGGACCCAGGTTCTGCTCCTAACATCCACCCAGTCACTCACAACTGCCTATGACCCCAGTCCAGGAATGTGACACTCCCTTCTGCTCTCTGAGGGTACCATGCATGCAAGGATGCCCAGATATACATACAGGCAAAACTCCCACACATGTAAGATAAAAAGAAATACACATTTAGGAAAAGGAGAGTTTGCAGCTGTGTGCCAACGGGAGCGTTTTTTCTGAACACTCAGGGGAGTGGTGTGATTGTTCATTTGTCCCGTAGAGGAGTCTCGGCAGTGATTGCAGGACACGGGGCCAGGACGTGGCAGGATCGTACTAATTAGTCTTGTTACACAGGCTATATGGTCATAATTCAGAGTGATGCTGAGCACAGGCCTTGCGTACATGACCTTTGTTGGGGTATTTTCTCAGTATGCCGAGTTTCTTCCAGACTTTTATCACGATGGAGAGATGCTGTCTTTTGTCTTGACCCTTTTAACATGAAAGTGTGATTTCTGTCCCAAGCCCATTAATGTGATGCATTACCTTTATTGATTTGCAGATGTTGAACCTACATCTGTAAAAAGATGGAAAAGGTATTCCAAGCAGATGAAACTAGGAAATAAACAGACATCACATTAAAAAAAAAAAAAAAAGATTTATTTATTATAGATACAATAGTCTGCCTGCATGTACGCCTGCACTCCAGAAGAGGGCACCAGATCTCATTACAGATGGTTGTGAGCCACCATGTGGTTGCTAGGAATCGAACTCAGGACCTCTGGCAGAGCAACCAGTGCTCTTAACCTTTGAGCCATCTCTCCAGCCCCTGACATCACTTTTTAAAATGTCTGTCAACACAGACTTTAAGCCAAAACTAATCAGAAGAGATAAAGGTTACGTGTTATCAACTGAGGGAACAATCCATCAAGAGGCTATGTAATTTTAAATATGTATGCTCTGAGCATGGGTGCATCCGATTTTATAAAACAAATGCTACAAAACATAAAGTTCCAGATTAACCCCACACAGCAATAATGGGTGACTTTAAGACTCCACGATTCTGTCCTCTCCCCCTCTCCTCTTTTTCCTTCCCCTCTACTCTTCTCTCTTCTCCTCTCCACTCCTCTCTGTCTCTGCCTCTCTGTTTCTGTTTCTCTGTCTCTCTGTCTCTGTCTCTGTCCCTCTCCCTGCCTCTCCTTTTCCTCTCCCCCCACCCCTCTCTCCAACGGGCTCTGGATATGTAGTCAAGGCTGAGCTTAAACTGAAATCATCTGGCCCAGCTGGCTCAGCTTTTCAATGTTTAGTTACTATTTACCGAATGGCATCCTTCTGAAATACTTTCCACCCAGTCGTAGTCTTGAGAGCATGCCTGTTTTTAATGCTGTGGTCAAATGCCACCTTCTCTACAAACATACCCCAGTTTTAGCGGTTGGAGTTAACTCAGCTTCTTCTCTCCTCTGTTTTTACACTTTATCTCAGGCACCATCAGCCTATCTCATGAGTACATCTCCTCACAAACTCACATAAAACCAGAACTGGAACCTGACAGGCACGGGCAGGACGAGAGGCAGTCCAGTCACTTCTCCCTTCATTTCAGCTGGCCTCCCCCCAAGTCCTCCTGAGTAAATACACAGTCTAAAACCCACCGCACAGCTTGCTCGGTGAACTCAGCTTCAAGGCAAATCCACTAAACCTCACACCCAATCAGAATGTTTATTTTTACACTCCCTTTCCTAGAGGAAATTAGGGAGCTTTCACAGCCATGATGATCTTTCCCACTAGATGGTGAAGTTTCCAGAGGTGGGCCTCTCTGTCCTCCAGGGTCCTGACGGAAAGCCTGTTTCCCTTTCTTTCTTTCTTTCTCTCTCTCTCTCTCTCTCTTTCTTTCTTTCTTTCTTTCCTTCCTTTCTCTTCTTTCTTTCTCTCTCTTTCTCTCTCCTTCCTTCCTTCCTTCCTTCCTTCCTTCCTTCCTTCCTCCCTCTCTCTATCTGTCTCTCTTTTCTGTGCTCAAGGAAAAAACACAATTTTCTCAAGAATTAGGAGGAGGCTATTGAATATGTGCATGCTAAAGCAAAGTTAGCAAATTGATGGGTTTGCAATTTAATTCAGATCAAGAGAGACAGATACCATTTTAGCATTGAAAAAATCTAAAACTTACACCACTGAGAAGAACATGAATATGGTTATTGATAAACTACTCTTCACTGTAGGAGGTATCTGATTTTATTCTTTCCTTAAGATGACATTTGTTTTTGTGTTGGGGGTAGCGTATGCTTTAGCAGAGGTGTGGAGGTCAGGGGACAAGCTGCAGGAGTCTGTTCTCTCTCTACCAGGAGGGTCCTGAATGTCAAATCCATCAGGCTTGGCAGCACATTCCTCCATCAGCTCACTAGCCCTGTTTTGCTTTTGTTTTTTAATATCAAAAAACAATCAAAAGGGGACTAGAAAAAAAATGAAGTTATTTCTTCCTTATTTTGCTTGCTCAAACTCTTACTTCGAGGAGCCTTTACATTTCCAGCTCTCTTGTGAATGGTGAATATAGCGGAAAAAAAAAAAGAGTTTGAGTGGTGGAGGGGAACACTTTCATTTCTCACTCAACCTAGGCACAAAAGCCCTCAGTGTTCATGCTGTTGTCATAGTGCTTCTATGTTAGGAACAGGACAATGTCTCAGAAATTTCTCTAGACCTAGGTGTATCCGTTAGGTACAGTCATTGAGATAGACGTAACAGAGAGAAAGTACTTAAAAAGCAGGAATGCACTTTCATTCTGTTTCAGAGTCCATGCCTGACTGCGATGGTTACTGTGAGCCTGTACCAGCAAGGAACGTCAGGACAGGAGGATGTGGCAGGGTGAATCTGCGCAGTGGGCTGGAGGGAGTAGGGAGAGAGATAGGAAGAGAGGCAGGGATTTTCAAATCAATATGTCATTTTACAGTATATCAAATTTATACTTGTACATTTGATTTCCTTTTCAATTTTAGCTCTTTTGAAATGCATTACCATTTCTTCTCATTTTCAACAGTTCCTAGACAACTTCTTATTCTCCTGTGGTGGTTTGGCTTTAGCAAGTGCGTTAGACAGCAAGGTGGAATTCTTTGAGACTAGTCTGACGAGTCCCTCGCAGGCTGTATTTCACTCTCATTCTCTGGCAGTTGAAAGTACAAGGCTTGCAGCTTTTCCTAAATACATTCTGAAGGCGCTGCTTCCTTTCAATCTCTATAATAAGATGAATAGCCGTCTCAATATGCTTACTGTGTCCATCCCTAAGTCCTATTCTCCATTCTCTGTAATCTGACTCTTTTGAGTTTTTGTTGGTATCTGTTCAGTAGAGGCCAGGACGACTGAAGGATGCTCAGTAATATTTTCACTTGAGGGGTAAAATTTGGTAAACTATTTTTTTTTCTGAGACCATTTGTCAAGTATTTCTTTTGTTAAGCTGCTGATAGGACTTGGCAGCAGAGCACGAAGTTGGTGCTGGATGAGAAGTGATCATTAGGCTTCTATCTTCATCCATGAGTTAATCCATTGGTGATCTATCGAGGAACTCACAAATGAATGGACTACTAGCTGGAGGAGGAGGGTCACCAGGGCAGGCCTTGACAGGGCATATCTGCTCCCTGGACGATTCCTCCGCCTCTCTGCCCTCTTCCATCACATGGTGGGCAGCTCTCTTCTTCCGTGGCTTCCCTCCCAATGTCCTGTCTCAGGGTACTCCGGCAGGTCTTAGAAGTGACCACAGACCAACATCCCTGAAGCAGAATTTTGTTACAGTGACAACAGCAAAACAGGACTAACATGCTGTGAGGGTGGGGTCTTGGGTGATCCTGGGCGTGGCTTCCATCACAAATAACAAAGACCACAGCCCTCAATGACGTGTTTATATAAAACATGCCGAGACGTCCCTCTTTGTTTCCTATTCCTTTTTTAACACACAGTTTTGAGTGAAGTGATTAGGTATATCATATGCTTTTAATGTTCCCAAACTCCCCTGAATTTGAGTTTAAAAATGTAGCTAAGGAGGGCAAACAGGATAGACATTGGAAGAAATAGAAGACAAGAAACAGGACGGAAGCCTTCTACAGGGAGCCGGTGTTTGAGGAGGCCGGAGGAGGGTGTCAGATGCCCTGGGGCTGGAGTTACAGACAGTTGTGAGCCACCATGTGGGTGCTGTGATTGAACCCCGGTCTTAGGGAAGAGCAGCCAGTGTGCCTAACCCGTGAGCTCCCCTCCCTTTAGAAAATAAGCTTTTCTCTGATTCTTATTTCAGGTTTACTGCTTAAATCTAATTACACTTAAAAAAAAAAAAAAACACATGTTTTCAAAGCCTTGATGTTATCCTTCCCCTTTACTTTGCTCTTACTCTCCAGTTTCAGCTCCAGATCTATCCGCCCCTTCTCTCAGCATAAAACTTTCCAGCTCACACACATAATAGCACCTCTTTGAGTTCAGTAAACCCTAAAACTACATCAGTCACAGCATCTGAAACCAAAAGCTTTGGAGTTCAAATTAGGCTGAGAATTAAACAAACACTAGCCTCTCTTTGTGACACATACATAACGATTCTTAGAGTAAAATGCAATAGTGCCCTGTACAAAGCATTTACCAGACATTGGCATGGGTTACACTTACGTAAAATATCTTAAACAGCTTATTTTTCTTAAGTGGCACAAATGATTACATTTTTCTTTTCCTTGAATATTCCCCTTGAAACATTTATATAACATAGAGAGGAAAAAGCAATCTTTCTCCAAATTGCACATACACACACGTGTGTGCACACATTTCCTTCTCCACTGTCTGCTTTGCATTCTCCCAAGCTGGTTTGACTTTATCGGTCACTTCTAAGCACAGGCATCATTTCCTCCTGAAGCGAGTCAGAGCTTTCTCCTTCTGTTTGGTTCTTCCAGACCTCGGTCTCCCTCCATCACAGAGTCAAAGTATGTTTGTTACAGTCTGAACGCGCCCCACCCACCCCTAATCTCATGTGTTTGCTATTTACTCTTTACCTGGTGCTGCTGCTTTCAGAAGGTCGTAGGTGCTCTTGGGACCGTTGCCTGGCGAACATGAGTTCCCGGGGTGGGCCTTGGAAGCCCTCCCCGGCTCCAGCGCCTTGCTTCTTCATCTGCTGAGATGTGGGAGCTGTCACCCGCGCCCCCGTTGTTGCAGACAGCTCTCAGTGCTGAGCGCTCCTCACATGACAGACCATACCCTCTGGCGCCGTGATACAAAGCAACTTCCGTTGCCTCAAGCAGCTTCCGCCGTTATTCTGTCATCACAGTGAGGAAAGTAACCAGCTCCGTGTTTTAGATGTTTGACGGTTTACTTACACCTGGCCTTAATTTTAAATGTTTCAAGTTGGGGGTTTTATATCCCCAGTTTGTCAGAGTTCCTCACAGATAAAAAAAAAAAAAAAAAAAAAAAAAAAAAAAAAAAAAAAAAAAAAAGAATAGCGTCTCACTTTGGCCTATTGGAAACTCATAAAAAAACTCCACAGGGGGCCAGGAGGCTGGAGAGATGGTTCAGTGGTTAAGAGCACTAGCTACTTTAACAGAGGACCCTGGTTTAATTCCCAGCACCCAAATGACAGCTCACAACTGTCTGTAGCTCCAGTTCCAGGGGACCTGGCACCTTCAGACATACATGCAGGCAAAACACCAATGCACATTAAAAAAAAATTACAGAGAGGCCTAGGGCTGTAGCTCAGTGGTTAAGGTCCCGGCTGAATAAGTGTGAACAAGGACTGGAGAATCCACTGGGTCCAGTGAGCTGCCAAGGAAGGTCATTGTCTAAGTCAGGGTTTCTATTGCTGCATTGCAAACAAAATGACCAAAAAGCAAGTTGGAGAGGAAAGGGTTTATTTGGCTTACACTTCCATTATTGAAGGAAGTCAGGAGAGGAACTCAAACAGGGGAGGACTGGAGTTCAGATCCCTGGGACTTACATAAAAAGCTAGGCTACCGGTAATTCCAGCACTCAGCAATTGGAGACAGGATACCCAGGCAAGCCGGCTGCCTTACTTTGGGTTTTATTGCTGTGAAGGGACACCATGACCAAGGCAACTCTTATAAAGGAAAACATTTAACTGGGGCTGGCTCCATGGTGCTGGAGAAAGAGCCAAGATTTCTACGTCTTCATCCACACGCAGCAGGAGACTGTGTGCTACACTGGGTGTAGCTTGAGCATAGAGCCCTCAAGGCCCGCCCCACAGTGACACACTTCCTCCAACAAGACCAACATACTCTCTATGGGCCAAGCATTCTCACACAACAGTCTATGGAGGCCATACCTCTTCAAACCACTACACCAGCCGATCAGATTAGCCAGAATTGGCAAGCTTTCGTTCCAGGAGAAGATCCTGCACCAACAAATAAAGTGCAGAGCAACTGAGGAAAAAACTCAACCTCAACGTGAGGCTGCCACACACATACACAAATGAAGGAGAAGGGAAGAGAGGGGAGGGGAGGGGGAGAAGAAGGAGGGAGAGAGAAAGAGAGGAAGAGAGGGAGAGAGGGGAGAGAGAAGAGAGAGAGGGAGACAGAGAGAGAATAGCATTTGCTCCTTCTCCCAGGAACTCCAGGCTCAGAAAAGTCACTGACTTCAGAACCCCCAAAACCAGTGGCCTTTATGGAAATGGAGAAGAGAAAACCAGAGTGCCAAAGGGGCCTGTCAAAGGGGATTTCATGCAGACAGTCTCCCCCAACCTCCAGAGAGTTTGAAGTTTGCTAGGGCGGCAGAAACGGAGAGAGGGGTGCAGGCTGGGGTGGGACAGAGGTGCTGGGTCAGGGACTAGTTTAAAACCAGCCAGAGCCTTGTACTGGAAGCTGGCTGAGGGTGAGTGTGTGGCACAGGCTAGAGTCATCAGAGAGGAAGGAGCCTCAGCGGAGGAAATGCCTCCATGAGATCTAGCTGTGAGGCATTTTCTTTTCTTTCTTTGTTTTTTTTTTTTCTTTTTCTTTCTTTATTATTATTATTATTGCTATTTTTTATTTTTGGTTTTTCGAGAGTTTCTATGTGTAGCCTTGGCTGTCCTGGACTCACTTTCTAGACCAGGCTGGCCTTGAACTCACATCAATCTGCTTGCCTCTGCTTCCATGAGTGCTGGGATTATAGGCCTACACCACCACACCCAGCTATAAGGCATTTTCTTAATCGGTGATCAACTGGGGAGGCCCAGCCCATTGTGGTGGGGCCATCCATGGGCTGGTGGCCCTGGATTCTGTAAGAAAGCAGGCTGCGTGAGCCATGGGAGCAAGCTAGTGAGCAGCATTCCTCTTCATGAGCTCCTTCCTCCAGGGACTTGCCCTGTATGACCTCCTGTCCTGGAAGTGGAAGCCAAATAAGCCCTTCCCCTGCTCCCCAACCACTAGTGGAAAGGCTGTTATACAGTGGTTCAGGAATCATCACTAGCGAGTGGAACATCTGGGCGACAAATCCAGGTCTGACTCCGTGGGCCTAGGCCCATATCCATTTTATGTTTGACCCTTGCCTCCATGCCAGAGAAAGCTCTGCCTGAAGGCGAAGGAGCCCAGCAGTGTGGGACGTCCAGTGGAGTGGATAAGACACCAAGAGCAGAGCCTGTGAGTCTCAACAAGGGCTTTGACTTCATCATCACCGTAGCTACCAGGGCATTCCCTCTCCCACAGCACCCCCCCACCCACCCAAGACCACAAGGCCAGTTGGTCAGTAAAGGGCACATAACCACTCCAGAGTCGGTGCATATTACCTTGGATTGGCTAGTGAGTGTCCATACCACCAGGGTCTGTGTGGAAGACACACGTTAAAGGAGAGCGAAGAGAGTGCGAAGCTTGCACGCCAGCTGCAGGCTATTCACACGACTTCAGAATTCAGCGTTCTGACAGAATTCTGTGACGTGTGTGCCATGCGTCTTATTCAGAAGCCAAGTAGACTGGCTGGCCAGGTCATGCGTGCATCTTCTCCTGCAGACTTTCACTGTGAGTGAAGCGGAAATCACGTAAGGATACCGTGAGGAGGAATGTCCTGCCCTGTGTTATAACAGGGTCACTTTAGCCACTGTTTTGGGCAGTGAAAGAGCAGCATGGGAAGTATCATAGAGGCCACTAGGAGGTTACTTCAGTTCGTCAGCTGGGTGAAGACCCAACAGGAGCCTAGAGAGAGACCACAAGAACCATCCTAGATTGCTCCATTTCATCACCTGGCTATATCTTTTCCTCAGAAGGTCACTGTTCTCCACCAATTTCATCTGTCGCTGTCTTTTTAAATTCTCTCCTTTCACTGTGTCTTTGGGCACAGGATGATGACAGCTTTGCTGCTACTAAATCCAGAGCCATCTCCCTCGTCTTTCTTATTCTTACAGCCTGCACATCTTCCTTTATAATAGGGCCCGTCGGGTTATCATCTTACAAATGTACCATCTGTTTCCTATTGAGACCCTGACTAATAAAATCAAGTTTTCAGTTTAAGATGCAATGTTTTACATACACCTATTAAGTTGACGTTGCTAATTTAGTCCATCCATACGTAAATATTTGATATTATTGCATTTTAAAATCTGATTTATCAGTTACTGACAAGTACATTAGAGTTTCCTATTATTATTGGTAACATCTGCCATATTTTAGGGATCAGGATTCCCAACAGGAAAGAAAAGAACTAGAGAAACAATACAGAAGACAGAAGAGGGGGCCTTATAAAAACCCATAAAGACGATCCCTGGCTTATACTGGTTTGGCTTAATGATTTGTTTTTATACTACAATGCCTCAAAACTGACTGCATTAATCAAGAAGTGTATTTTGATCTTTTCCAGGCTGGTGATAGGAGATTTTCTATCCCCACTTACTGCACAGCAGCTGTGAACTACAGTTTTCTGTCAGCTCTGTAGAATACTGTGTTGCTAAGCTACAGAATTTGGTGGACTGGATTTAGCATGTATTACCAACTTCTAATTGTTTTAACAACCTGTAACTTCAATGTAAGTTGGACATACGTGGTACTCAGTTTGAACTTGGGGTACTAGTACGGACTTTTGAGATATCACATGTCTCTCAGCTCAGCCCTCCAAAGAAAGAATAAGCATATTAACAACCTTCACAGCCAGACACTCAGAATATGGCCTTGGACTAACCGTTGCTGCCAAAGGGCTCCTGGGTTGTCCTGCCAGTCCGTTAAGCAAGAAGATGGCAAAGAACTGTAGAGCTAAAAGGGCACAGACACAAATGGAATGTAACATGGTTCTCACTTTCCAGACCCGATGAACTGAACTTCAGCGAGGTTCACAGTCACAGAAATCTCCAACCTTCGAGATCCACAAATTGGCAACGATGAAACATTGCTCATGCTCAGTGATAGGGAATGTTTGCATTGCTTTGAAGGATCAATAACTTGTAGTGTCTTTCCTGTATATGCTGCTCCATCGGGTGAGCAAATAACAGACAAGTGTCACTCTACTGAAGCACTGGGACAAGTAAAGGTAATGTTACCATTAGACTCTTAGCCTGGGGAGATGGCTCAGTGCTGGGGAGTGCTGGCTGCTCTTCCAGAGGACCCAAAAGAGAGCTTAAAGCCTTCTGTCACTCCAGTTCCAGGGGATCTGATGCCCCTAATAAAAACAAATTAGAACATCATCGTGGAATTGTCACTATTCAGAAGCACTGGTTATCAACACCACACGCAGATGCGAAAAGCCACTGGCTACTCTTCCGGAGGGCCTGGGCTCAGTTCCCAGAGCTCACCTCGGGGCTCACATCTGCCTGCAACTCCAGTTCCAGGGGCTCCGACACCTTAAGGAAGACACCCACACAGGCAAAACACAAAATAAAAATAAATGATAGAGTTTAGATGAGGATGAGGACATGTCCACTCGGAGGCCAGAGAACAACTTTTGGGAGTCAATTTTAAGTGTGGTTGATATTAATACCTATTTGCTACAAATCACCTAAGCAGGGAGCCTCGGCTGAGGAAGGATCCTGGCTGCCTCGTGGAAAGACCCATCCTGAACACGCCCAGCATCTTCCGGTAGCATCAGGGAGAAAGCGCGCAGCTGAAGTAAGATCCGCTCTCCAGGGACCTTTTTGGCACCAGGTTGGAACTACTGAGGCACCAGCCTTGAGGACAAAGCAAAGCGCCTGTTGTCTACCTGTCAGCCACCCAGGACAGCCGCTGTGGGACTGAGGCATGGCCTCAGCGACCAAGTAACTCCCAGGTTTTCAGCTCTCAGGGTATGTGTGTGTGTGTTTCTGGTGTTACTGTTTTAAAGGAGCCAGAACAGGACAGCGAGTATTTTGTCCCGAATAACCAGAGTTGCCTGGAGGAGTTGGTTAGAAGCTGAGTATCAGGTCAATTTTGAAACATTAAGCGTCTGAGTGGGGACGCCATGGAGGCAATTAAATAAATAGGTCAGGAGTTGGGGGTGGGTGGGGGATCTGGCTGGAGCTGATAAAGGAGAGAAGGGGCGAAAGCATGGAGTCCTCAAGCTCCTTGGCCATTAGTGTTTTTATGTAGTGCACACACATTCCCCCTCCCCGCAATGAAAAGGTATTCCTGGGAGGGTGTGCAGAGGAACGGAGCACAGGCGGAGAAGGAAGGGACCTTATGCAAGTAACTGCCCCATTGTGGGCCTGCCCGAAACTTGAATCAGCCTTTTCAAAATTAACCCCTGACCTGGAACACCGGAGCTTGGAGAGGCGGTGTTAAAACGCTGGGCCAGAGGGAAGCCAGGGACCAGG
Source organism: Meriones unguiculatus (assembly GCF_030254825.1). Lineage (NCBI taxonomy): Eukaryota > Metazoa > Chordata > Mammalia > Rodentia > Muridae > Meriones > Meriones unguiculatus. The sequence goes on from NC_083360.1 coordinate 87,475,634, forward strand.
GTAAAACCATTCTGCAGAGATGGCTGCAGCCTGCAGGGAACACGGTGCCTTTAGACACCAGCCTCAGGTCTGCGACCGTTGAGAAGCCGGAGCTGGAGATGGCAGCGGCTCGGGGCACAGAGGGAGAACTTGTTATTTTCATTTGAGCAGCTGTAAACTGAGGTGAGATCCAAACGTGTGAGCGGCGGAAGTCTGCCTTCAGGTTCAGTTCCCTTTCCCCACACCAGCTAGCCGATTCGTCACAAGACCGCTGCTTTCTCTCATTTCAATGGCCACAACTTAACCGTTTCCAATTAATGATGATTAAGTCATCTCCAAATCTTTGCCGCTGCAAACTGAGTAATCTTTTGCGTCTGTTACCTGTAACATGTAGATGATATGTATAGGTGAAAATTAAGGTTAAAAATGTGCGTGTTTGTGATTGTGATAGGTTTTACCAAACTGCCGCTGCAGGAGCGTAGGCTCCATCCTAACATCTGCACTGTAACGGTGTGACCGTCTCTCCACATCCTCACTACCCTGGTAGCATAGCCAATGGTTTCCTTCGCTGGTTTAGGACAAAATTCTCATCACATCATGGTTCCCATTATCTTTTCTCGGTTTAGAAACACTTTCTTATGCGTATGAATCTTTTACCTGCATGTGTGTGTTCCTCGGGTCCCCTGGAACTGGAGTTATAGACAGTTGTGAGCAGCCATGTGAGGGCTGAGGTTAAACCCTGGTCCTTTGGAAGAGCAGGTCGCGCCCTTAACTGCCGAGCCGCCTCTCCAGCTCCCAGGAGGATGTTTTTTTTTTTTAATGTAGTTGAAATATTTCTGTTATTCTTGTGAACTCTCTGCTGCTTGAAGACTTTTGTTGCTGCTTTGTTTTGTTTTTTTTTGAGACAGGGTTTCTCTGTGTAGCCCTCAGTGTCCTGGAACTCGTTCTGTAGACCAGGCTAGCCTTGAACTCACAGAAATCTGCCCGCCTCTGTCTCCCGAGTGTTGGGATTAAAGGTGTGCACCACCACACCCGGCACCTGAAGACTTTTTGAAAAGAAAGAAAGAAAAAAAAAGAGTTTCAAGGCATTGAAAAAAATGACATAGACAATAAAATATTTCTACTATTCAAATTTCATTTTTGAAGTATCTCAGAGAAAGCCTAGGGAAAATTCAAGGACAAAGGTTACAGGTATATGAAGTATTAGTTCAGTGGCATTGCCCCTGGGGACATGATTAGCAAGGCCACCATGAGAATTCACCGAAATGGGTCTTTGAACTGGATAAATCTCTCTCAAGTGCTACCCAGCCTCAGGTATTTCATTATAACACAAAATTGACAATATTTATGTTCCTAGCTAGTGAACAATTAAAAGTTTCGAAAGATGATTTCTCAAAGTTTTTTTCTAAGGAAAAACCATGTATCAATTCCCTTTGCTTAACACAGCCTAATGTCAAATCATAGGAAAATAACAAGAGCGCGCACACACACACACACACACACACACGCACACACACACACACGCACACACACACATTTATCTGTCAACATATGTTCACTCTGCACATGTTAAAATGCTTCAGATTAAAATATCCATTTGATACTTTCGTCACCAACTGATCAGTGTGAGCTTGCAAATAAACAGTTAATACAGAAAGCACTTTAAGAGGGAGACACTCCCTGCTGGAACTGGCTGAATACTTCACTTTTCTAGCTGACGCGCTTTGAAGGAGAATAAGGAAGATCCCTTGTCAACATGATGTTGTGTGTGGAAGCTCGCCCGCATACCTTCGTGGCTCTACCGTATCACTACCCGTTTGCGTGTGTTGTTTTCGGATGATTGCATTTCATACCAGTGGTTTTTGTTCCTTGGGCCTAAGTAATGAAATAATGTTCAAGTTGCTACCAGAGACAGGAATTGGACCTTTCCTACTTTACAAATTAATGGATACATTTTTAGTGCTCTCTTGATCAACCTTTAATGTCAGGATTAAAATATATATCCAACTGAGTTTCTCGAACTAGTATAAGCTAAGGCTAGACACGGGCAAGGCCTTTGTGTGGACAGACTTGAGCTCCCCCATATTCATAGCTGAAGCTCTAAGCTAATATGAAGATCTGTAGAGTGGATAGGGCTGGGTAAGGATGAGGCTCTTGTTAGGAGGCTGTAGTTATAAGGCTACAAGAAAGATCTTAACTCTTTCTCTTTTTACCGGGTGAGGACATAACCAGAAGACGGACATCTGTAAGCCTCACTGTGCTGGTACCCTGATCTCAGACTCTTATGGCCATAACTATGGAAAAATATATCTGCTTTTTTGTCATGCTATCTATGGTATTTTGTTTTGGAAACTCAAACAAACCTTTCTCCTCCTTCTCCTCCTCCTTCTTTTTCTCCCTTTCCTCCTTCTTCTCCTCTTCCTCCCTCTTCTCCTCTTCCTTCTCTTCCTCCCCCCCTCTTCCTTCTCCTCCTCCTCCTTCTCTTTCTTCTTCCTTTTCTTTCTCTCTCTCCTCTCCCCCTTCCTCTGTATGCTGGGGAGACCCAAAGGCTTGTGACTACTACGAAAGAATGTATCCACTGAGTTCCATATCCCACTCACAAGACAATTCTAGGAAAGAAAAATACCAAAATTTCAGAAAGCAATTTTAGAAGATCCATGTAGCAGTTTGCTTTCTATTGAGTTTTAAAACACTGACCTGAAGCCACCTGGGGAGAAAAGGAAGAGGCTTCTTTGGTTTTCATGTCTCAGTCACAGTCTTTATCAGTGAGGAAAGTCAAGGCAGGAACTCAAGCAAAGACAGAGGCAGGAACCACGAGGAGAAAGTGCTTGCTGGTTTTTAGCTTTCTTTTTCTTTAAAATATTTTCAAGATTTCATTTTATGCATGGGAATGTTTTCCCTGCATGTATTTATATGTACCATGTGTGTACCTTATGCCCGCAGAGGTGAGAGGAGGGTGTCACCTCCCTTGGAACCACCCCGTGGGTGCTGGGAATCAAACTTGGTTCCTCTGCAAGAGCAGTGAGTGCTCTGAAATTCTGAGACACCTCCGCAGCCCCTCGCTTTGCCTTCTTGCATAGTCCAGGACCACTTACCCACAGTGGGCAGAGCCTTTCCACATTAATCGTTAACCAAGAGAATTCCCCACAGGCCAGGCTGATGGGGGCAATTCTTCAGTTGAGCTTCCTCTTCCCAGGTGACCTCGGTTTGGGTCAAACTGAAAAACCCTGAGCAGCACAGCCAGAATCCCAGAATAGGCCAAAACTAGTACAGTTAACAGTGCTTAACTGTTATTTATAAGTGATGACATGTAATTATTAATCCTATTGTGACCGTTGCCAATGGAGGTCAGCAGAGCTGTAGTAAGAATGGTGATGTTAGTGAAATATCTAATGTAATTATTTATTAGGTTTAGTTATACTTTATGTGTGTGAATGTTATGCCTGTACCTCTATGTCTGTACCATGTATATTCAGTGTCCTGGAATTGAGGTTATAAAAGGTTATTATCAACTGCGTGAGTACCAGGAACTGACCAGGGTCCTCTGGAAGAGTGGTCTGGGCTCTTAACCATTGAGTTGTCATTCTAAGGGCATTTACTTGAAAGAAAATTTGGAGGGAATTCTGGAGGGAAAGCAGGAGCCATTTTCAAAACAAGCTAATGGTGTGCTGAGGAGAAAAGCGAGGAAGTGGGCAAATGTGAATGAAAATTCTGAGTATGAAGAAGTGTGGAAACGTCTCTGAATTTCCTACAAACAATTGGAAGCCATTCTTTTAGAAAATTATTAGCCGGGCAGTGGTGGTGCATGCCTTTAATGCCAGCACTAGGAGCCAGTGGCAGGGGCAGAGGCAAGCAGATCCCTGAGTTCTAGGCCAGCCTGTTCTAAGGACAGCCAGAGCTACACAGAAACACATATACACACACACACACACACACACACACACACACAAATCAGCATTGGGGTGTAGTAATTATTAGTTAATCCAGCTCGAAATCCCTAAGAATCTTTGATTCCTCAGTTTTGACTTGTGTGACACATCCCTGTGCAATACTCTGTGCAATGCTTTTTTTCCAAGTCTTTTTATTTTTCAGTATGTATATACACGTGTGTCTGTGTATGTATATGTGTGAGTGTGTATGCAGAGTCCAGAAGAGGACCTCAGACCTAGAGCTGGACTTACAGGCAGTTGTGAGCTATACAGCGTGAGTGCTGGGAATTGAACTCCAGACCCTTGCAAGGGCAATGTACACTCTTAAATGCCGAGCCATCTCTTCAGCTGGTGTGCAATAGTTATCATTATATTTTCTATCTCTTCTCTCTCAGTCTCTCTGTCTCTCTGTGTAGACAGGGTCTCACTAGGTAGCCTTGACTGTCCTGGAACTTACTCTGTAGACCAGGCTGGCCTTGAACTCTTAGAGAACTGCTTCCTTCTGCCTCCTAAGTACTGGGATTAAAGGCGTGTGCCACCACATCCAGTATTTTTACCTCATTGTTGAGTTACTTAAAAAAAAAAAAATCTAGATAACTTCTCAGATTTTAACTAGTAGCCTGTTTGCAAAATGGTCAATTGCTTAAGAATCACCCTTCATAAATTCTATTTGGATGATGCAACTTTTCAGAAATCTTGGTCTGAACTTTGTAATCCTTTAATTGCTGTTTCTTTTTTCCCTATATTTCAATAATTACCCAATAATAATTATTCAATAATTATTATCATTCATTTATTTAATGCAGATACAATTCGAAGACACTGGGGATTTGATGTCAATTGGTGTCCTTTTAAAAACTTTAAAATCTGAAATAAACCCCAAATATCAAAGAACAGAATGGTGTTATATACCCTTTATTCAAGCTCGCTAAACGGTTTTCAATTTTTAATTATCTTTCCTGCTCCATTCTCCTACATTCATGTACATTTTCTCTCATGTGTTTGTGTATGGGGGGGGGGAGTGAGATTTAGGAATACATACAAATATTTGAACACTTGAGTATAAATTCTGAGTCTTTTTTTGTTTGTTTGTTTTTGGGTTTTTTGAGACAGAATTTCTCAGTATAGCTTTGGCTGGCCTCGAACTCACAGAGGCCTCTCCTGCCTCCCGAGGGCTGGGATTATAGCATGTACCACTGTGCCTGGCACGTTCTGAGTCATTTGAGGACTTGCAGACAGAGTATTCTTGAGTAGTTCTGTATTCTCCAAGAAAAATCCTCCTACTACGCTCACGGTGACCAGATTTAGAATAGTCAGGACTGATTCACTTGGATCGTCAGTTATTAACTGTTGTCTTAGTAATGTCTTTCGGTGTTTCCTGCGGTTTGGATATTGTATGTGTTTGTTCCCAAAAGACTCTTGTGCTAGAAGTTTGTTCCCCAATGTGGCGGTGTTGAGGGATGGTAAGACTGCTAAGAGGCAGACCCTAGTGGGATGTGTTTAGGTCTTTGGGAATCCCTAGGAAGGGATTTCGTCATTTCCCATGAGACCCAGTGGGTTTTACAAAATTGAGTTTTTATTAGAAGAGTGGGCCTGACCTACTCTTCTAGTCCACTTTTGTTGATAATAGCACAAGTTGGGGTGTTGTTTTGTGCAGTGTGTTCAAATGCTGATGTCTGCGCCCAGAGATCTGGTTGCAGAACAGCCTTCGGCATTGTCATTGTATTGACCTGTGTTGGTGTGTTGTAAAGATTGTTTGTGTTACCTTCTGAGTGGTCAGATAAACAGCTGAATGGCTGGAGAGTTAAGATAGGACTTCCGGGCCGAGAGAGAGAGAGAGAGAGAGAGAGAGAGAGAGAGAGAGAGAGAGTCTCAGGTGGGGAACAGGGAAGTTGTGATCCGGACATGATGAAGGAGCAGTCATGAAGAGACTAAGATGGCAGGCAACGCTCCTCGTGGCCAGGAGGTAGGCCAGGCCAACGTGGTAGGGTTAGAACAGCTGAGTATACGCCCGTCTATAGTGCCTGAAACTTTTACTAAATATCAAGGTCTCTGTGTCATTGTTCAGAGCTAGGGCAGGCCTGGAAAACCCATCCATTGACAAGAACACCCAAGGTTTATTTAACTCGTGTTTTGGGGACTGGAAGTCTAGACAGTCGACTCTGGCAAGGGTCCTGTGACAGATGGCAGGGGGTGTGCAAAAAGAAACCACGCCTGGAAACAGGGAGGAGAGAGCGACTCCTACAACCCCCTCAGAGGGTTTGCCTCCTAACCCTGTTAGAGGTTCTACAGCCACCACTGACTTCCAGAAATGACAGAGCAGCTCCTGAGCCTTTAGCAACTGGGATTACCGGCACAAGATCTTCACAGGGTCCACCGACAGCACTGTCACGGGAGAGAGAAGGACTCGTGGGTTCCCACACCTTCTGGGTGAGCTGTTGGCAGTTAATGATTGATGGGGAGGGGGACATTTTCTTCAGTGGTGCAGCCATTGGTAAGGTGCCTGTGTGCTTTACAAATAACCCTAATTAAAGTCATCGGGTCTCCCTGCCCCATGCGCGTGCGCACGCGCGCGCGCGCGCGCACACACACACACACACACACACACACACACACACTCATGTTTGAGTAGAAAGAAGGGGGCTATTTGAGACGAGGAGGAAGGGGCCCCATGGGAATGGAGAGGAACAAAAGAGGCCATTGTGAGTTAGGTGGTGAATAAAGTCGAGCTATTTTATGTACGTGTATGAAACTATCTAATAAATTCATTTATTATATATGAATATCTATTAATTAAATTTTTAAAAAGGTTCCATAGCCATCCCAATGTTATTGCTGTAGCAACCAAGCCTCTGACAAATGGACTCTTAGAGGGCACCCCACGCTTCCAGCAGGGAAAGAATCTGGGAGCAGCTGTGGTTCTGGCCTGGGAGTTCTTCTGCAGCTCAGACTGGATCTTCTAAGTGCTCATGCGCGTGGCAAGCTGCTTAGAGCCGGTTTCTGATCTCTCTGTACTCTAAGCAGTACGTTTCATTAGTTATTGATTTACTCTTCCTATGTGTGCGGTATATCATATCCGTTGTGCTATAAGCCTGCCTCCTTGTGTATCTGTGTGCTCAGCTGTATGCGGTAATGCCGCCTCCCTGTTCAACTCTATACAATGAGCATGCTGGGTTTGCAGTTCGCTATGCCACTTGATCCCAGCTGTTCTGTGTGTCTGCCCCTTCCTCATTTCCTCATGCCCTCCCTACCCCAGTCAGGTCCATACCTGAGCTTTGTGAGGAAAGGCAGCTAGGCTTCTTTTTCAAGACTTACTTTTATTATTTTAAATTGTGTGTGTGTGTTTGTGCTTGCATGCATATGTGAATGCAGGTGCCTGTGGGAGCCAGAGGTGTGGGATCTCCCTGAAGCTGGAGATACAGGTGATTGTGAAATGCTGGTGTGGGCACTGGGTGTTGAAGTCAGTCTGAACCACTGAACCATCTCTCTAGGCCTCATGTTCTCCTTTTAGATACAGGCATATCCACGTATTCCCTCGTTTCTCTTTCCATAACCGGAAGTTACCGTTCTTAAAACTTCCACGTTATGTCCTGGAAACCTTCCATGTCACCTGTGCCCTCCTTGTCCTTTTCTTCTGGCTTTGCAGGTTCCAGTGTGTGTGAAGCATGATTTAATCAGCTAATCTCCTGCTGGTGTGTAGTTGTTTTCAGTATTCTGGGATTACAACTGAGCCACTGTCTCTCAAAATGTTCTTTCTATCCTTCAGGAATTCCCTTAACGTATCCATTTGATTTTCTTCTTGTCTTGCAGGGCTGTGGGCCCCTGCTCATTTTTGTTCAGCCTCTTTTTCTTTCTGTTTTTCAGATGGTAGACTTTCAATTGAGCTTTTTACCTTACATAAAGGAGTGCAATTGACCTCCAAATCTATGGTTTTTGGTTCTGTGGACTCAACCAACCGCAGACTGAAAATATTTTAAAAATGTCATCCATACTGTATTTTCTTGGCAATGTTTTTCATTTAGTCTCTAAACAATGGCATGATGATCATTTACAAAGTATCTACATTGCGTTAGATGCTGCGAGTAGCCCGGAGGTGATTTAGAACAAACAGGACCAAGTGTGGAGGATTTCTGCAAATACTTTGCCATGTTATACGAGAGACTTGACCAGCTGGAAATTTGGTCACCCTGGGGGTTCTAGAGACAATTCCTGATGGATACCAAGGGACAACTAGATGTGGCTCAGAAATTATTGCTTAACTGTGACCCCAGGAGAAGAGGAGAGGAAAGAAAGTTATTTTTAAATTAATGGTCATGTTTTCTACACATTTGATTTAAAAATATTAATGTCTACATCGAAAACGCTCAGTGATTCAAAAGATGCCATCGAGGAAGTGTGTGCTCACGGGTGCCCCAAAGCCACAGGCATCTGCAGTTCAGGCTTACAGGTTTTCTGGTAGCATGATTTTCTAAACTATTTTAAAACGTTTGCTTCCGGATGGCTGTGTATGTGCTGCCAAAGCTGCTTTCTGAAGAGTGTCTGGTCTGTATATTTCGCGTGTAAGATTCATCTCTTCCTTGCTGGATGGCAGGTGCTTTAGGTCCTTTTTCTTTTTCTCTGTTCGCCCATGCTGGGGATCACGCTCAAGGCTTTGCACATGCTAAGCAAGCACTCCACCACTGAGCCATATCCCAGCCCAGAGTCCATTCACGTTAATAAGTGACTTGGATGGAAGATACCAACCCTAACTAATCTTTGGATTAGCAGCCATTTTTTTTTTTTTTTTTTTTTTTCCTGACAGAGAAATCTTGCTGAGAGAGGTTAGAGGAAAGCTTGGAGAAGTAACTGACTAGCTTGGAGGACCACACAGGCTTCCATTTGTTTCTAAACTCCCCTGTATGAGTTTAGATCGTGGTCTGAAACCAGAGCGTCTTCTCTAATGGGGTGGGGTTCCCTTTCATCTTTGCTTGACAGCTGGCCAGTTCTTTCTGGCACTCATTGCTCTCTCTCTTTCAGTGTCTTGCTACAAACCCCAAGCAAATGCCAATACACATCACAGGCTGTTTTAACCCCTTCCCGTTGATCTCAAGGTTTCAGAGGCAGCAGCTTTCTCAAGAATTTTTCCGCATGTGATGGCAAGTCAGCTTTCTCTCATGGAGTTGTACCCTTCCTTACTGCCCAACTCAGAAAACGCTCGATACTTGAGTATTTTTCTTACGACATCATCTCTCTCTACTCCTGAAGACTCCATCAATCAGGTTCATATAGAACACACAAATGACACTCGATATTTTAAACATGAAGACATTTTTGTTTGTTTGGTGGTATTTTTTCCTTTTATTGAAAATAGATTTGTTTCTCACATACCACATCCTAATCTCCGTTTCTCTTTTCTCTACTCTTTGCAGCTTCTGCCCACCTCCCTTCCCATATAGATGCACTCCCTGTCTGTTCTTCATTAGAAAACAAACAACCTTCTAGGGGATAATAGTAAAATAAAATAGCATGTAATATAATAAAGTAAAAAAATATAACAAAACTAACACATCAGAATTGGACAAAACAAGCAAACAAACAGAAGGAAAGGAGACCAAGAGAATACACAAGAAACAGAGACCTGCTCATTCACACACTCAGGAATTCCATAAAAACACTATAAACATAATAAATGCGCAAAGGACCTGGTAGGGCCCCTTGCGGGCCCTGTGCTTGCTGCCTCCATCTCTGTGAGTTCATATGTGTACTGATTCTGTTGGCTTAGATGGTCTTAGTTTCTTGCTGTCCTAATTCCCCTCTTGCTTTTACACGGTTTCTGCCTCCTCTTCCACTGAGCCCTGAGGGGAGGATTTGATGGAGTCATCCCACTTAAGGCTGAGGGTTCCAGGTCCCTCACTTTCTGCACAACGTGTGGGTACGGGTCTGTGTATTTGTCCCCATTCGATATAGGAGGAAGCTTCTCTGATGATGTCTGAGGAAGGCACTCATGTGCCTCTGTGGCCAGAGTGCTAAAAAGGAAGAGACTTAACCCAGGGAACAAGGCCCTTAGGAACCCCCTGGAAGGCCATCGGGCGGAATAAAAGTTCACGCAGGGCTTGAGGGGAATTTCAGTGGTAGAGCATTCGCCTGAAATACATGAAGCCCTGGGTTTGATCCCCAATGTTGCAAGCAAGACGGACAGACAGGAAAATGAGTTTTTAATCTTCCCAACATCTCCAAATATACAGTGTGAAAGAGTCAATCCAAATAACGTATCAAAACCCACTAATGTAAACAATTTCAATGCAAGGTTCCATATATTACTAAGTTTAGCTGCGTTTTAAAAAGTATATTATTGGGTTTGATTTAGTGAATACTTAGAATTTTTACATGTGTTTTCTCAAGTGAACTTGGCCTTTGAGATTCTTATAGACTGTGTTTTTTCTTTTGTGTGTGTATGTGTATGTGTTGTGCATGCTTTTTTCTATGTTCTCATTTGTGTGTGGGAGTATGTGTATGCATTATGCATGTATGTAGAGGCCAAAGGCTGATACTTAGAATCTCCTTCCATCACTCTTACTCTTGAGGCAGGGTCGCTTAATCAAACCCAGAGCTCACCAATCTGGCTACTCTTCAAACACAGCTTGCACTGGAGATCTGGTTATTTCCTTATTGTGGTGACAAAATGCCTGAAACAGAAAACTTAAAGGATGAAGGATTTATCTGGGCTCCAAGTTCCCTGGTACATCATAGTGGCTGGGGTCTGTCTACCAGCTGATCAATTTTGGAGGATCAGAAAGCAGAGAAGGGAACCAAAGCAAGCCTTTCAAGACTCACCCTCAATGACCTACCTTCCCCAGCAAAGCCCCACAACCTACCACAACAGCACCACTGTCTGGGAACCAGGTGTTCAACAGGAGCCATTGGGGGATGTTGCAGATTCAAGCCGTAATAGATGTCCAAATGGCTTCCTAGACCAGCCTCAGAAAGCGCATATTTTTTTTCAAGTGATTTTAATGCATTAGTGATGTCTAAATTCCTTTTAGATCCTGAAGTAAGTGTTTCCCTCTTCATGTACACTATTGAATCTTTTCAGCCCCACAAGGGTAGAATGGCTGTCTTTTCAGCTGTCTCTGACCTTGACTCAGAGCTCTTCTCTCCTTACCTGCTCATTATTTTTGTCACTATAAGCTTTCTAGACTCTTGTTCGAATTGTAGTATCTTTACTGACTTGGACTTATTCTTAGATTGTGGACTTTGCTCTTTCAGTATTTGTCACATTTGCATGTAGCCTGTGTTCAGTAAGGCATCATCTCAAACCTTCAACTGGGGGTAGGGTTCTTAGAAAACCATTGTAAAAAGTGCAGTTATAAAAATTTTAAAGCTAGCAGTAAAGCTCTGGGTTTTGTGTGTGTGTGTGTGTGTGTTTGTGCTGGGCATTTAAGTGACTGTTTTAGATAAACACAAAGTGTCCCAGTCGGTTATGACTTAGTAAAACTAGAAAGGATAGTTAATTGGCTCAATAAGAGAATAAAAAAGTTAGAAGCCAACAGTGTATTAGAATGACGGTGATTTCTAACAAGATGCAATTTCATAAGGTTAAATAATTTATGTCTAAAAGTCATTTCCACCAGTAAATTATAGTAATTAGCTGTGGTATATGACAGAGAGAAATATTAGAAACATCATTTTATGACGAACTTGATGTGAGCCTGCAAAGGCTTTATTATCTAACATATTTGACGTTCATCCATGTTTAATGCATTTAGAAGTAAAAGTACAATATATTCTATTGTGGTGAACATCCTCCTGGCACCAGTAAGTTGTCATTCACCCACACGCATAGAGTTAGCACTAAGTGGGTCTGGTGGGCTTAAAAACAAGAGCGATCACATGAAGGTGGAAGGGAAAAGTGACTGGGGATGGAGTGGATCAACACAGCATAGGTATGTGGGCATGATGGCATCAATTAAAGAGAGAGGTTAAAATGCCCCATGAATGTAGAAGTCCACTGGAATCGGTCTACTTTAAGAGGTAGGACAGAACGGAGCATGACAAGAAGCGAAAAGGCTGAAAATTAAGAAAATCCCTTCACGTCCATAAACAATTTTTGAAAAAAAAAATAAAATGTTGGCTTTCAGTAAGGGGGCACAGCGATTAGACCGTCAGGGCCTTCTTCATGTTTGAAGGCCAATGTGTAAGAGAAAAGTAAAAACAATTTTGTGTGACAATGTAAGATAGGATAGAAGTAGTTTAAAAGCTTGAGGGAGCAACTTTCAGAAAACATAGTTTCCGCGATGACATTCATATGCATTCCCCGTCACTGGGAGTGCTGAGCTGCATGTGCTTCCCTAAGACCATCTAGAGTTCAAGTGTTTCCTCCCTCTTCTGATGTCCCTCCTGTTTGCCTTTCTGAGTGAGGACTGATCAGAAGAGGGAGAAAACAGGGAACAGGACAGGTGCCTACCACAGAGGGCCTCTGAAAGACTCTATCCAGCAGGGTATCAAAGCAGATGCTGAGACTCATAACCAAACTTTGGGCAGAGTGCAGGGAATCTTATGAAAGAAGGGAGAGATAGTAAGACCTAGGGAGGACAGGAACCCTACAAGGAGAGCAACAGAAGCAAGAAATCTGGGCCCAGGGGTCTTTTCTGAGACTGATACTCCAACCAAGGACCATGCATGGAGATAACCTAGAACCCCTGCACAGATGTAGCCTATGGCAGCTCAGTGTCTAAGTTGGTTTCCCTCATAAAGGGAACAGGGGCTGTCTCTGATATGAACTCAGTGGCTGGCTCTGATCCTCCCCCTGGGCGGGGGAACAGCCTTACCAGGCCACAGAGGAAGACAATGCAGCCAGTCCTGATGAGACTGCATAGGCTAGGGTCAGATGGAAGGGGAGGAGGACCTCCCCTATCAGTGGACTTGGGAAGGGGCACGGGAGGAGATGAAGGAGGAAGGGTGGGATTGGGAGGGAATGAGAGAGGAAGCTACAGCTGGGATACAAAGTGAAAAAAACATTATTAATATAAAAAATCAAATTAAAGAAATAAAAACAATATAAAATCTCAGGGGAAAAGGATTCAAGTGTTTATGGAAAGCTGCCGTAGACCATAGAACATAGCCCTACTTTGAAATTGCATTCAATTAAAAAGTTTCAAATGTATTTGGTAACAGATAACTTCTTGAAGTCTCACTGTTGGGCCCTGGAGTGGCAAGCTCACAGACTTTGGAGAGCTGACTCAGCAGTTTAGAGCACTGGCTGCTCTTCCAGAGGACCTGGGTTTGATTCCCAGCATCCACATGGCGGCTCACAACCATCTGTAGCTCCAGTTCTGGGAAATCTGACATCCTCTTCTGGCCCCTTAGGTTAGCAGGCACACAAGTGAGGTACAGACAGATATACAGACACATATACACATAAAATAAATACTTTAAAGAAACAGCTAATAAAGACTTTAAAAGTTTTAAGGGACTTTTAAGGACTGGAATCTGTATGTCATATACTATGCTTGGATGCTAAAATACAGAGTTTTTATTCTAATTTAGAGTTTTCTTATTTTTAAAATAAGTCTTGCCACAATTTGAAAATGAATAATAATACCAGTGAATTGATGATCAGAGCTATGGACATGCTGACACATCAAATTTTTAGTTATTCTATGTTAAGCTACATTTACTCTGCATCAAGTTTAAATTCCAAAGTATTTCTCCCTATTTTAGGACTCATCTTTCATCACTTTCTCCTTGCTTTCCCTAATGCAGCAATGTCCTTGCTTAACCAACTCGTGCATCTGGAATTGCAACATAAAAGTCCCCAAACAACACTTGAGAAACCATGATTTATACTTAATGTGTTACAGGTGGCTTCTTAGGAGAAATGCTTATTTCTCCTGTCATTACCATGATGAATTTCTAAATTCTCAAATTGCATTTCTGTTAAAAGTTTACTGCAGTTCGTTTTCTTCCAAATTTGGTTTTATATACACAAGAACAAATTTGCCATTTAAATCCTAATAAAAGTAGGTGAATATTTTAAGTTTCAACAAAATGAGTTCCTCTTATTAAAAACATCATATGCCACCTAGACTAAACTGTACCAGATTTGGTTACATATTCTAGAAATCATCTGGTTTCCAAAAAAGTACGTTAGATCACTAAATATAAAACCAAAAGGAATGTAATGAAGGAGGGGAACTCAGATGTAAATTACATTAGAATAAGTAGCTACTGTAAGTTTTTAGACTTTATTTAAATACTTATTTATTTGTTTTATGTACATGAGTGTTTCGCCTGTATATATGCATACCGCATGCGTGTTTGGTGCCTTTGAAGGTCAGAGAGAGGGTCAGATCTGGAACTGGAGTTACAGGTGGTTAAAAGCCACCATGTGGGTGCCGGAAACCAAACCCGGTCCTGTGCGGGAGCAGCCAGTGCCCTTAACCGCTGAGCCCTCTCTCCATACCCTACTGTAGGTCTTAGGATGTGGTCTGATTTCTGAGGAACCAACTGGCAGGCAATTTGCAGCCTTTGATTCTCACTTTTTGGAAAAAGAAAGTTTGCAATGAAATGCATACTGTGACAATCATGTCTTTAAAACACTGTCCATTCTTTCTTTGCTGGTTTAAATTTTACTTTAAAAATGAATGCAAAGCCCACATGCTCACAATCTCAGGTAGCTCTGGAATAATACTGAAAACGTCTCTCAATTTAAACGTATGTTGCCTTTGCAGTAACAGAAGTAAGCTGGAATTCAATACTCCTGCCTAGACCATCAACCAAGCACCCATCATTTAAGGAAATAATAATTAATCTTATAAATCCTATTGTGGCCTTTTGGGGAAATGTTTTATACTGGCTGGATAAAAATGGTTGTTTTCAAAGTTTACCTGTGATAGGTGAGCGCATGAAGGCAGACGGTTCTACATTTTCCATTTCCATGCTGTCTCGTGCTCCTGTTGGCTGATCAAATGGACAACCTGTGCTGGCTTACAGCACTGGTACATTCTACTGCTCTCAGGGCTACCTTTCAGCGTAGAGCTTGGGTCTGCTGCATGCTGGGCCGGTCTTGTACAGAGTTATCTACACACCGTTCAAATCACTTGGCTACTAAAACGGCCTCTGGAGCGATGAACAAGTCTCTGCATTTGAATGTATTCATATAATTGACAAAGTAAATGGGGCTCCATCTTCTCAGTATTCAAAGCAGGAGTTTTGAAGATGTATCTTTTAAGCCTGTGAAATACACACACACACGCACACACACACACACACACACACACACACACAGAATTTCCTCTGATCTTACTAAGTCCCTTAGAAAAACAAATATCATATTTACCTTATAGCAGACTCTATACTATGCATTTATAATTCTTAAGAAAACAAAATAACTATTTTCAACAACTTTATATTCTAGGAAGAATCAGTGACAAAAACGGTTTGAGGGACTAGTAAGATGATTCAATGGAAAAAACATTTCCTGTTAGGGTGATGACTGGAGTCCAGATCTCAGCTTCCATATTAAAGCCCAGGCCCAGTGCTTAGGAGGCAGAGACATTCCCTGGGCCGTGCAGACTGCCGGCTTAGTGGAAGATCCTGCCCTAGCAAAGCAGAGAGCCAGGGAGAAAGATGTCATGCTGTTCTTTGTCATTTGGGAAGAGGGAACCTCGGTGAAGAGCTGCCTCCATCAGACCTGTAGAAAGTCTGCTGAGGCGATTTTTTTTGACTGATGTGGGAGGGCCCAGCTCAGTGTGGGCCAGGGAGTCCTGAGTTGTATAAGAAGCAGGCTGAGTTGAGCCATAGGAAGCAAACACTTAAGCAGAGCTCCTCTTGGTCTCCACTTCAGTGCCTGCCTCCAGGTTCCTGCTTTGAGTTCCTTCTTGGCTTTCTTTAACTAGGGACTGCAACCAGTAAGCTGAAACAAACCTTTTCTTCCCCAAGTTGCTTTTAGTTGAGGTGTATTATCACGACAAGAGAAGACAAACTGGGTCAAATACACTTCGTTAAACCCTGGCCCTACGTGCCCTCAAACACATGTGCATCCTTGTACACACACACACAAACACATACACACGTACATACGCATATGAAAACCAAACAACATCAACAACAAAAACCTTACAGTTTTCAGATGTCACCTAGGTTACTAAAAGAACACAAAGACATACCTTAGGGTGTCTGAGATTCCTGGAAAAGCTTCCTGGGTGCAGTGACGATTGAATTAAGGTGTAAAAATTTGTAGAAATTTCTAGGGGAAATTTAGGGTAAGGTAAGAGGATAGTAAAACTATTCTAGGCAAGAATGGCACTTGCAGAAACAAAGGCGTAGACGTGTGTGGTACACTGTGAAGGATGCCAAGAGATTTGGTGAAGCAAGTGCAGAGGAGCCTGTTCTTAGAATGAAGATTTCCGAAAAGACAAGGTCCAAGAAGTGTCTTCAAGGAAATCCTATAATTTACGGTTTTATTCTGAACAGGAGCCGTTTTCTGACTGTTAGTGGCAGTCAGTTACGCGACCACTTTCTGTTCAGAAAAATAGAGCAAAAATGCAGTGACTTTCCATCTCCACGAACTGAACGAAGCATGTCAACATCCTTGCAGCTACCGGATTTAGATACAGAATATGTCTGGCTTTCTGGATTCTCTGTGCCAATTTCCTTCCTTTTATTTTTAAAGATTTGTTTGTTTGTTTTATGTGTCTGCCTGTGTCTGGGTAGCTGTATGTGTATTGTGCGTGTGTAGGCAGGAAAAAGGCATCAGGTCCCTTGGAATTGGGGTTACGGGTGGTTGTAAGCCACCTGATAGGAGTTCTGGGACTAGAACCCAGGTCCTCTGGAACAGTAGTACATGCTCTTAACTGCTGAGCTATTTCTCCACTCCTTCATGCCCCCCCCTTTTTTTTTTACCCATAACCAGACAATCTCTTTTAACTTTGGATCACCATGAGATGGTTTTGCCTCATCATGTATTCTTTTCTTTTGGACTTAAAAAAAAATTTTTTTTAGACTAATGAAGTGGCTCACCATGTAAAGCCTCAGCTGCCAATGCTGAGGACTCGAGTTCAATCCCTTGGATTTACGTGGTGAAAGGAAAGAGCCAACTATTACGGGAACCCTCTGACCTCCACACACAGACCATGGTAATGCCTGTGCGCACACATATGCACATGTACAAACACACATATGTAAGTAAACGAAACACTTGCTTCTTTACTGAGCATGACGGTCATGAGGTTCAGCCTTACTCATTCACTGAACTCCTAGTATTTGCTCCTGGTTTTTGGGTAGCTGCTGTTCTGGTGGTTTTACTACAAATTTTTTTGTCCACCTACTGCCTGGTATTGTGATTTCTCTTTCATCGGTAGTTCTCCTACTTTCATTTTTTTGTGGCTGTGCTAAAATACCCTGACAAAAGCAACTTTGTGGACAATGCATTTCTTTATTTAGCTCATCCATTCCCCACTTCTCTGTTACCACAGGGAAGTCAAGGCAGCTTGAGCTTGAAGCAGCCATTCACATGACAGCCACTGTGAAGAGCACAGAGACAAATGCATGCAGATCTACTAGGGCTCAGCTTGCTTTCTCCATTCTTATACAATGGGCAGAATGCCATGCCCAGGAAGGGTGCTACCCACAGTGGGAGGGTCTTATCAATTAATGTAATCAAGGTAATTCCCCACAGTGTTCTTCTCTGAGACTCTAGGTGATCCTAGACCATGTCAAGCTGACCATTAAAAAATCACAGTAGCTATTCTTGTAGATATGAATTATCATCTCTTGATAGTTGTAAATTGTACTTCCCTAATGATACTATTGAAAATTATTGTCAATTCGGATATCTTCTTGTAGGATGACCTTGTTCAATTCTTTCGTCCATATTAAAAATTTTAAATGCCTTTATCAGGGCTGGCGGGATGGTGAGAGTATGTTCTGCTTTTACCTAAAACTGGAGTTCAGTTCCTAACACCATGCCGGGTGGTTCACAGCCTCCTGTAACTCCAGCTCCAGCGGATCCTCTTTTGGCTCTTACTCAGGAAGACCAATGTTGCATGTTGTCTTTCATATGTGGGATCTGAGTCTGGCTTAATTTGCTTACTGTGATAAGCTGTAGTTCCCATTTTCTTGCAAATAACATAATTTTATTATTCTTTATAGCTGAAAAAAATTCTGTTGTATATATACCGTATTTTTAATCTATTCTTCTTCATCTCAACTATTATGGGTATATGAGATAGGGATTAAGTTTCATCATCTCCCCTACAGAGATTCAGTTAGTCTAGCACTTTAAAAGAACCTACCATACTCAATTGCAGCTATGTTGTAAATTTAGTGCCTATAGGTGGTGGTCTGTTTCAGAACTCTGTTCTGTATCATTATTGGCCTATATTTTTGCTACACATAATTAATTATTTTATGAATTTATGGTATAAAGTCATATATCATCAATATTGATATATTGGTATGCAATATATCAAGATTTTATGGAAAATCTTGAAATCTTATTTTTCACAATATCTTAGCTGTCTTGGACATTTGCATATAAATTTTAGAATCTGCCTGTCAATTTTTATAAATGCCAAATATTTTAGGAATTTGGTTGCTATTGTAATAGAGTAACCAATTGATGCTTTTATAATATTGATTTTTCTCTGTGAAAAAATTTTTTTCATAGGATATGTTCATTTGAATCTATTTAGTCAGCAATGAATAGTCTTCCTGTGTGAACTGTGCTGACAAATAGACCAAGATTTAACATGTTCATCACTTAATGCCTGGATTTGTTTTCCATACACTATTGTATGTGGTCATCTGTTAAAACAGATTTCTTTGTGCAGATCTTAGTTTTAAATGCCATACATACTGTGACCTTTGAGGAAACTGGAGTTAGTTTCATTGTTTTAACTGATAAGCCTCAACTTCATCACAAAACAAAACAAAACAAAACAAAACAAAACAAAACAAAACAAAAACATGGGCCAAAGAAGGCATAATTGGTCTGTAGCTAGATTTCTGGCTATTTATTGGATTCTTTTTTCCTATCTCCTTATGCCACCCCTCTCCTTTCCAACCTCCCAACACTAGATAGGAGAGAAAGAAGGGGAAAAAGATGTCAATATCATTAGACTAGTTCCTGCTGACTACTTTCTGGGCATCTTGGGGCAAATTTGATCTTAATCATCAGGATATTTCCAACCAGCAGACAGCAACAGGAGCAATCAGCAGCAGGGGCAGGAGCTTCAGTGGCAGCATGGGGAGCAGCCGCCACCAGCCCCTCTCGAGGCTTGTTTTTCATACCCTCTCAGAAACTCTCTGTAGCTGGCAAAACCACACTCCTGCTAGAGCATGAGACCAATCATAGTCAGCAGCCATGGATAATCCGAAGCAGCCCCATATCCCACATCTGGGATTAAAACAAAAACATAGTCCCATAACATTTCAATGTTTAAAAATACAAAATTCTCACTGTATTTCTCCCTGTCTGTTTTAAGCCATTAATTGTATTGTGTTTAGTAAGATTATAAACAGAGACATTTTTCAGTGAACTAAATGCTTTTTTTCAGGTGAGTGGCCAAGGTTTTCAGGAGACCTCTCCTATTCAGTTCTAATCTTTATAAGTTTTGATAGTATCCATAGCTTTTCATTTCCTGTGGAAACATAAACAAAACTAGTCCCCAATGCAAAACTATTGCAGGCTTCCATTCTTATGTTAAAACATCCTTACAGTATATATGTTGATTTAATTCCAGTTTTCCTATAACCCAGTGTCTTTTGGCTACTATTGTTCTTTTTTTATTACCATTCAGAAAATTCAAAGTAACAAAGCACTATTTAATCTATCTCTGGGGAGGTCTTTACTCTTTTTTATTTTATAAGCATTTCTTTTAAAGTGTGATTAGATCTTTCTACAACAGCTTGTCCTGTAGGATTGTGTGGTATACCTATAATATCATGTATTAAAATAGGCAAACAATTGCTTCATTTTACTGGAGACATATGCAGGGGCATTGTCAGATTTGATTTGTGCAGGTATCCTCGTAATAGCCATTACTTCTGATAAGTATATAATTACAGAATTAGCTTTTTCAGAACTCAAAGTGGTTGCCCTTTGAAACACTGAATATGTATCAATGGTATGGAGTTCAAACTTAGTTTTCCAAATTATGCAAAATGAAACATCCATCTACCAGAATTCATTTCTTTTGGTACCCTTTGGGTTACTTCTGGTGAATAATGGCATTTGGTTATACAGGGAATAAGTAGGACATTTTCTTATAATGGCTTTGACTTCTTGTCAAGTAATAAATTTTTTAAAATTTAAAACTTTACTGTTTACATGGTATTTTCATTTTATTTTGAGGATTCTAATGTATTTCCTATTAATAATTGATCAATGTTTTCATTTTCTTGTGCCACTAGATCTGGCAAACCTGTATGAGACCAAATATGAATGGTATATAATGGATAGTTTCTATTTCTGATTGCCTGTTGTGGTTGCATAAATAACAAGGTTAATTCTGAATTATCAGGAATAAATTCAGCAGTTTCTGTATGCAAAACAACTCTTTCTGCATATTGAGAGTCAGTAATTATATTAAGAGATTCAGGAAAATCTAAGAATACCATAAAATTACATAAAACTCTGATTTGTTAATTGAAGTATATGAACTTTAAATTACTTTTTTTTGTCTGACTTATAGCCTTCTATCAGTATAGAATGTAGGTGCTTCAGTAATTGGCGTTCCCTTTACAATACATGGGAGAATCCAGTTAGTTCTTTTTATAAACTGAAGGCACTTGCATTTAGGATATTTGTTGTTAATTTTTTCCAAAAAGTTACTGCAAGCTCTTTGCCAATCTTCATTGATTATCCATAATGACACACTCTCAGCATTATTATAAGGTACTACAATTTCTGCTGAATTTGTTTCTGACAATTGATGTAGTCTTATTCTACCTTTTATGAATAAATCAGAAACCTTTTCTATGTAAGTCTTTAATTTTTTAACTTAGTGTTCTAAGAAAATCTATTCAATAATACTATCTTCCCTTTGCATAATGAGCCCAATAGGAGAGTGAGTTGAAGGCAAAATAATTGAAATACAATCAAGTTTAATATCTATTTGATTGACAAATACATCTTAGAGTCTCTGTTCTACCAGAGTCAATGCTTTCTCTACTTCAGCTGTTAACCTTGGTTTGTTTAAATCTGAATCTCCTCGTAATGTTTGAAACAAATTACTTAACTCATGAATAGTTAATCCAATGTGGACTGTAGCCAATTAATATCTCCCATTAATTTTTTAAAACAATTAAGAGTTTATAACAGAATTCTTTGGGTCTGTCCATTTTGTGGTTAATTTTTTTGTTGACTTATTTTACAACACAAAAAGCTAATAGAATCTTCTCTCTGTATTTTTTTTTTTTTTAGGAGCAATCTGTAACCCCCAGTATGGCAGAATTCTTTGTTTCCTTAGACATTTTCTCTAAAGTCTTTGTGTCAGAATCAGCTAACAAAATATTATCCATGTAATGATAGATAATGGACTGAGAAATTTGCTCATGAATTGTTTCTAGCGTTTGTTGCATAAAATATTGACATAAAGTTGTCAATATTTAACAGTCCCTGTAGAAGAACTTTCCAATGATATCTTTTTACTGGTTCATCATTATTATAAGTAGTTACTAAGAAAGCAAACCTTTCCCTTTCCTGATCATGTAAGGGGATGTGAAAAAGCAACCTTTTAAATCAAATACTGTCAAAGGCCATGACTTAGGAAATAAAGAAGGTAAAGGAATTCCAGGCTGTAATGGACCCATTGGTTGAGTTACCTTATTCACCATTATTAAATAAGATAACATCTTCCATTTTCCTGATTTCTTAAAATAACAAACACAGAATTCCATGGGCTTGTAAACTCTTCTATTGATCCTCTAGTTACTCCTGTATCAGCTGCTCAAGTGCCTATATATTTTCCTTGGTAAGGGCCTTTGCTCTACCCATACAGGTTTTTCGGTCAACCATTTTAGGGGTAGGACTGTTGGTATTTAAGCAGTGGCTCCCCTTATAAATTTGGAAACTCAGGCCCTGTGATGTCCTATGTTAGGACAATTGGCACAGCCTGAGATCGCTTTTGATAGAGAAATACCTTCCCCAGGAGTATCTAACATTTCTTTCCTAATTTCATTATGAGCTGTTTCTGGAATTGCAGGAGTATTAATCTGAGTATTCCACTGTTGTACAGGATCCCTTCCCCATAAATTTATGGGTATTTCAGCCACATAGGGTCTTAAATTTCCTGTTTGACCTTCTGGTCCCACACATTTAACCCATCAAACACTTTGTTTGAGATAACTTTCTAATTCTTAAAAACTGTATAAAGTTTTTGAAATGGTCATTCTGGATTCTAAGGTTTTGGGAACATGATAGTCACTCCTATGTCTACCAAATCTTCTATTTTAATACCATTTACTTGCAATTTTCATTTTGGCCTCTGATCATTAATCATAGTTTGTCAGAACACAATTTCCAGTACTTTCAAACTCTCCTCCCCCAGCCCTGTTTTTTTCTACCGAAGCAGCTTTGCCTTTAACGTAGGAAAACAATAGCAGCTGCACAATCCTATCACCTGTGTTCATTTGCATCTCTTTTTAACATAGGTCATAATTTTATTTTCTCCTTTACAATCCCCATCTTTAATTTCTGGATATACAGTGAATCCTTTGGATTCATTGCTCTACTCCTCCTCAATATCATTCCTACTGTCCCTGAGGACAAAGGGCTATAAATTCCAGTGGTTATTTTGTAACATTGAATTTTGGGGGATGGCTAAGAAGTTTATCTGTTGCCAAGTCTAAAGCATCACCACCTATAGTAGCATGCATGAGATCGGCAATACTTAGTCGTGGGTTTTTGGTGTTTTTTTGTTTTGTTTTGCCTGCTTGTTATTTTCTTGCTGACAACAGGAAAATGGCTTGTATTTTTTGCTGTAGCCCTGAGCTGCTAGGTCCCCCATTTTGTTTCCTGATGGTAACAAAGTTGCTTCAGACCTCTCTCTTGGAGCTGCACTCATTGGTCCTATAGCATCTCCTGCCACAATATTTGCAAACCCTGGGAAGCCTAGGGGTTCTTTTAAAAAGCCCGTTGCTATGAGAAACAGTTTGTTCATTTCTCTTGTGAAAGGAATCATATTTTTTTCACAGTTAATGAATCAGACATTTTGAGGTCTGAGGCTCTTAGTGGCTTGGTCACAATTTCCTTGTAAATGACCAAATTATCCAAAGTTGAAGCACTGGGTATTTTGATATCAGAGACCCTTAAGCAATAGCTTGTCTTATGATATAAGCATGATACTCATGAGAGCCGATATCACTAGTGTCCCTCATCTACTTGTTCATTGTCACTACTCTTGCCTTTAACAGTCTCATAACTCTTTTATATTCACTATTTGCATTCTCAGATGCAAGGGTCTTCATCAACACCAGTCTTGCATTAGGGTCTGATATGGCTTTGTTTATAGCTGAAACTAATCCTTGCGAGAAATCTGTGACAGCTTCCCCAGAGCCTTGTACAATGCTAGTTTAATGAGGTAGACCGTTTCCCGGGCTCTTCAACTTTTTCCCAAGTTCTTAAAGCTGCTAAGTGACATTGTACTCTAACAGCATCAGCAAATCGAATCCATTCTTATAAATCAGAGCACCACCGTTCACCAAGCAACTGATCTTCGACACTATTCATTCCCTTGCTCTATTTTACTATTCAATATTCACAGCGTCTTCCTTCTACCTTGTTAACCATTGTAACTGTTGACTGGCTTCTAGCACAGCAGTTATCAGACCCTTCCAATCTTGGGGGATAATTCTATTTTGGTTACTTAATATTTGTTTTACATAAGGTGAATGCATGCCATAAGAGCAGAGGCCTCTTTAAACACCCCAGATCTATCATTTCTATAGGGTGCCACATTATGTCATCATAATCACGACCAGCACCATTAGTAGGCATGTGCTTTGCAATTACTGAGAAAACCAATGGCGATTTTGTAATCCCAGGCCATCCCTCCTCTGTCATCACAGTTAGTTCAACATTAACCCTTTCTTTCAAAATGGGTGCTTTTCTTTAACCCTGTCACCCCACACTGCCTCTCCCTCCTTCTGCTGCACACCTGGCTTCTTGCTCCTTCGGGGACTTTAAACTGAAAGTGCACAGCACTGGGCACTTCATCTACTCTCCAGGCCGGTTTGTTTCCCTCCTTTCTCCATCTCTCTTGCTCAGTCACTGAGTCTGAGCTCCTTTGTTCCCCCTTTCCCCGAGCTACTTGCTTTTCACACACTTCCTCCTCTGCCCAGTATCTTTCCAGTTGCAAAGCCAACTCTGCAACATTTTCTAAAATGAAAAAAATAGAGTGACCCTTTTGGTTTTCCCATTTCATCCTTTTTTGTTGTTATTGTTGTTTGTTTGTTTCCCAGATTCCGTCATTTCCATCCAGAATTTTTTAAATGGCTCAGCCATTCTCCCAACCTTTTCTGAGATGGAATGTAGGAAGAATAAGAAGAAAAAGAAAAACAAAACAGATCAGAAAATGCCCTCTGGGAGCAAAGTGTGTGTGTGTGAATGGGGGGGGGGGGTCTAGTGGCAGCAGCTGCAATAAACCTTTGCCAACACCTTGAAAGAGAATATTTATCCTGCCATTTCTTCCACATCATTAGAAATCAGATTTCCCATTTTGCCTAGCCCTATGTCTGGGTGCCACTTGTAGCCAGGCTTTTGGCTGCTTTATTAGGTATTTTTCCTACCTCCTTAAACCACCCCTATCCCTTCCAACCCCATACCACTAGATAGGAGAGAAAGAAGCTTAGAGGGGAAAGGGAGTGTTGATATCATTAGACTACTCCCTGCTGATTAGGGACATCCAGTTCTTTAGGACTAATTTGATCTTCATCATCAGGATATCTCCAACCAGCAACCAGCAACAGCAACAACAGCAGGAGAAGCAGGAAGAGCAAGAGCAGTAGGAGCAGCATCGGGGACAGCAGCAGGGGGGAGCAATGGCCACCTCCAGCTTCTCTTGGGGCTTTTGCATTTATCATACACTTGCAGAAACTATATTCAGCTGGCAAAACCATACCCCTGCTAGAACACAAGGCAAATCATAATCAGCTACTGTGGACAGTTTGAAGCAGCCCCATATCATACAGCTGATATTAAAACAAAAACATATTCCCATAACATTTCAATGTTTTAAAAATATAACAAAAACAAAATTCTTACTACATTGATCACTCATCTAGGACTTTATTGCTCCTATAACTTGAAGCTTTTAAAATAGACATGTTCAAGCCAGATTCAATTGTTAAAAAAAGGATTATACACTGAATATGCTTTATGGGACTTATATATTATATTATTCGCTTTAATCATCAGTAGCTTGGACAGACGCATTGCTAATCAAAATTCGAATCTGTTTCTGAATCCACAAGGAAGTAGCATACGTATAGTGCCCTGTCACCCTGTATTTGGGATTGGGTATCATCGCCTCTTTCAATAGAAACTTTTGTTTATGAAAAGAATCACAGAATTTTTAAAAGATGTTTTTAGTTGTCATTTTCAGAACAACAAAGTGGGGTCTGAAGAGGTGGCTCAGAGGTTAAGAGCACTGACTACTCTTCCAGAGGTCCTGAGTTCAATTCCCAGCACCCACATGGTGGCTCATAGCTTCTGTTCTGGGATCTGATGTCCTCTTTTGGCATGCAGGCACACATATAGGCAGAATACTGTATACATGATAAATAAATAAATCTTTTAAAAGGAAAGAATAACAAAAGTGCGAAGGTTATTAGAAGTATGTTTAAAATCTGTTGTTGAAAATAATAATGGCATTGGGTTATTTATTAGTTATTATTGGCCCTATCATTATTACAGTGGTATTATTTAACCTGCTACCACAATTAATAAGACATAGACACCTGTTAAATTTTAAAACTGCCTTATTTACCTTGGGCTGGGCAGATATTTCACCTATAACCCCACCATCCACTTCCCAGCCCCCATCCAATGACATTCTCCTTCCATCTATGATCTTATGAATACTTGCTTATATTGGTATTTTTTTTTTCTATTCACGCCATTCTTCGAGTCCTTTCTCCCAGCCCACGTGTTTTTTTTCCCCATGCTAACCCATTGTGGCATCCTCCTTTCTCCTCTCTTCTGGTCCATCTATCTGTTTCCCATGATTCTCTTGCTCCCAAAGCCCAAGATCCTTAGCCACACCTACCCCATTCTGCCCTGCCCAGGTTTTAGGCCTTAATCAACCAACCAGGGGTAATGTCTTAGGTAGGTTTACACAACAAGGATAAGAGTATCCAGGCAGTAACCAGATCTTAAGGGCCAGTAATTAGCATCAAAATACAAGCATCAGACCAACCCGCAACAAAATTCATCGCAGCTTTCAAATTTCTTAGAGTTCCTGGGAACACTAATTTATTGTCCCTGTATTTTAAACATTATCATGCCAAGAATTTGAAAATACTGAGAAACTTGTTTTTTATGCTATGTGTTATAATTCTATAATGTATCATTTTGTTGAATAAATGTACTTTAATAAAAAAATTTAAGAATATGGTATGCTTTAATTAAATATACGTTGTAATACTAATGCTGGCAGGCTGGAAGTTACTTTTGTTGAAAACTGCATACACACACACACATATGTGTGGCCTGTGTGTGTGTATGTGCACCATGTGTTTGCTTGGTGCCCAGGTGTCCAGAAGAGGGCCTCGGATCCCCTGGAACTCGAGTCACAGGCAGTCGTGCACCGACATGGGAACCAAACCCGAGTCTTCTCCGGAGCAGTAAGTGCTCTTAGCCACTACGCTGTCACTCCAGCCCTTCCTGGGAGAACTCTAAAAGCTGGTTTATACATGAGAAGATGGGAGGAGAACCAATCCCTTTGAAGAAAAACAAAAACAAAAATAAAACCAATTAAATTAAAAAGGTACTCTATGGCTCTTTATGAGAAAACAAGTATTTGCATGATTTCTAACACACTAATTTTAAAAAATCCTGGTCTACTGTACTCTTACTCCTCAGACAGGATAAGTTGTTCTGGAGTGTAGACTTCCGTCATTGAAGCCGTCTGCAAATTAAACAACAGAAATGCTCTATCTTGAGAGTGGATCAGCTTCACTTTCTGTTAGAACCAGCAGTTGAGGAGCCACAAATAGACAATGGAATGTGTGGCCCCAAACACCTCAGCAAACTGGCAGTGCACACGAGAGCTTTAAACATGAAGAGCACGTGCCCTACGGGTATCAGGCCCAAGTTGGTAGTGTCAAAGGGAATCTGTGTTTTCTGGATCAACCCATCCCCTGGAGGGGTTCCAGGTCTCGAGACGTTGGGTTCCTCTTCCCTCCAGACTTTAAAATCCAAAGGAACCAGCGCTTCATCTCCACCCCGCGCTGCACCTGCATCGTCAGACTCGCCACGATGAATGGTTGCAGGGAACCAACTGCCTCCTTGCGAAATTTTCATATTAATCTTCAGCCACCTAATGGGTTCTAACTTACAGTATGCAAATCATGCTTATGGGGAAGTTGTGCTGACACTTGTGTATAAATGTCAAAATGACACTTCTGGTCATTTCAACCCAGCCTGAGACTTATGTATAGACCACAAGATATCACAACCAGAACCTGATTTGGTTCACCGGTTGGCTGCCTTGTTAACCCAGGCTGCTCCACATATTGACAGTTTGTTGACATATGTCCAAACATGCTATTTTCCCATCCATGATGGCTGCTGGGAGTTTCTCCCACAGTTAATTTCTGTATCATCTTTTACATTAATCATAAGCTCCATAAATTCTAACTTCTATTTAGCACAGCCATGGGCTTGGGAAGAACAGGCCCTGGATATTTGATGTTGTTGGCTAGGAAGAGGCAGGCAGTCTCCAGAGACTGTTTCCTCTGTCCCCGTAGTCTCTAGGAAACACTGTGCTTTCTGGAGGGAAATAAAATTCCAGTGAGAGAGGCAGACTGAGAAAAACTCTCCTGAGACTTTAACTTTGATCACAGCCCTATTTTTGTTTGTTTGTTTTATTTGCTTTTTTAAATAATGGAGAGGTGTCATCATAGGTTTTGAGCACCTAATGAACTGTATTGGAGGGGTCCAAGGCCTGATAGAGAGAAATTGTATAAAGCAGGAAGCAAGCATTATTAAGGGGCTAATAAGGGCTAGCCAGGAAAACAACTTAACCGTTCAGGGGGCTGAAATCGCGAGAGCAGGTCCTTATGACTTTTTTTTTGTTTTGTTTTGTTTTGTTTTTTTGAGGGTTTTCAGGTTAATCTCAACAACATTTGAGTCATTTACATAAAGGCATTCTTTTCCGGTACGGCGTGAGTCCCCATGCTTGGCAGTTACTAAGTCTAGAGCTCTCCAGTTTTGGAGCACGGGCCTGGCAAGGGAGCTCTTCTGTTGCTGTCAGCGTGGATGTCGTTCCCCTGACTGAGTTTGTCCGGAAAGTCTCCAGCCGGATGGTATGCCTAGAAGGTGGCTGCCGTGGAGGTCCTGGCAGCTCTGAGGGGGACAACAAGTCCTGATCCCACAAATAAGGGGAGGAGCATCCCTATCTCTGTCTGGTTTGTAACAGTAGTGCTGCCTCCTCTTCCTTGTAGAATAATCACAACAAGAGTGCAAAACCCAAGCAGGAGGATGTAAGGCATAGGCTGGCTGTCGAGAGATGCGGAGGTCAGTAGAGGGATAGCTGAGGCGTTAGTATTAAGCAGGGTGAAAATAGCAGCTATGTCGGGCTGTGTCAGTGAGCCTACATCTGTCCTTTCAGGTCATCTGGCTACAGATCCTCAACTGTCTGCAACGCTTCCTTTTTGCCTTCTCCATGACCGACAGGCATGCCAGTGTTTTGATCACAGGGGTCGTGTTGGACATTACGGCTGGTACCCAGAGGGAGAGAGGTTGGTCCTGTGGAAAAACACAAAAAAAATCGCCGCCCTGCCATGAAGAGGGGGGTCAGGCCCTTGCCAGGGTCCTTCAAGTGGGTCATTCCATCTACCCAGGTTAGGGGCTTTATGTGCTGGCTCCAGTGACAGACAATGGGAGGTGCCCCCCCCAGGTGGCCTAGACATTTCACGTGTGGAGTGTCAATAGTGCCAGGTTCAGTCTCACCTGCTGCCGTGTCTATCAGGCTTGAAACTTCGACTGTTAGTTTTTATTGAGGGTTTAGGGTAAGATTTTTCCAACATGTTAATAACCCACTGGCCTGGTGGAATTCCCCTCCTACCATTAGGGCTGAGGGTTACCCCGCAAGGAGTTTGAAGGCAGGAGGAGTTTGTTGTCCCTGTCGTATTTGGAGTTACAGTCCTTTTACCAATGAAAGCCCTTTCTACAGTGGGGGCAAATAGGTTTCGGAGATTTAGGGGCTGTTGGGTCATTCTTTTGGGGCAGTCTGCCTCTCAGTGTCTGGTCTCCCTACATGTAAAACATTTTGAACTGGAGTGTGTTGCGGCTGCAAAGGCTCGGGAAAGAGAGGAGGCCTGATCCTAGCCACTCTCAGCATCGTGGGACCATTCGTCATAGCGTTCATTCTTTCAGTCCTTGGCACGCCTGCTTGTGTTCTAGGGGGACCCCTTTAGAGATAAGATTGTTTAGAAGCCTTGTTTTGGCTGCAGGGTCTGTTCTCTTTCTGTCTAAACTGGCTTGTACCCTTAGTATGAAGTTTGGGAGAGTCTTGGTTGGTTTTTGTTTTGGGAAGGTCAGTGAAGACACCTCTCCAGGCCCTGTGGACAAGGGGATTAAACGGTCTCAGGCCTGGAGCGCACATTAGGGGACCTGCTCAAAGCAGCGGGCGGGGAATAAAGCCTGCTGAATCCCCGAGAAGTTACCCTGACTGAACAGGGTGCGGTAGGGGTGTCCTTGCTTCGGCCCTACCTGTTGATAATGTAATTCATTTTTTCCTAGCACGTATCTGACATTCATCTCTAAACAGGGCCTCCCATTGTAAGAACAGAGGGGTAGGCAGAGTAGATCGGCGTAGCCTTCTCCAGTCCTGGGGAGTTAAAAGGGTGCTACTGAAACTCTGCAAAATCTATTTGCGGCATGAATTCCATCTTCACTGAGAGCTTGGTGAACAACTCTTAAGTCCATTGCGGGTACCAGGGAATATTGTCTTGTTTCACGTAGATTAATGAGGAAGGTCTCTATGGGCGCAGGTTCTGGACCTCCAGGCCATTGTGGCTGGGGACAGTTGTTGCCAGGGTCTCTGATATGATGGAGCTGCTTAATGGCTGTGGAGGGTGGCACCCTCAGTGGGTGGCATTGATGGTGGGGGAGGGTTTATCTTTGATTCTAACTTCCAGGTCTTTATCTTCGGTAGTCAAAGATGGCTCTGATCGGGGAAGAGGAGGCTAGATGGGGGAGAGATGTTGTGGGTTGGGGAGTATTAAATCGATGGCCTTTTCTAGAGCAGCTGGGTCAGCCACTGGGCAATTCTCAGGGTAACCATTCTCATTTGAGCCTTCCCCTCTATCCTCCTGTTTCCTCCCCTAACGGGTCCTCTTTGGGTTTCGGGGTTTTCCCTATGCGTTGTTGGATGGCAGCTGTTATGGGAAGGAAGGAGAGGGACAAAAGATAGCCTTCCTGGACTTACTTCTTACAAGCCAGGTGGGCAACACGGGTCCAGATGCCAAGGTTGGAAACATCCACCAACAGGACTGACTCATGGTGCCAACTGGCGCACCTCATTCCAGAACTCTAGGCCCTTTGTCTGGGATATTTTTTGAGTCCTCTAGATTTAAGTAAGGCTTTGAGGGAATGAGTCTGGAAGTCTCTCTGAGGTCATGTTCCCTGTTACAGAAAAGAGAGGAAGGTATGTCAGAGATGCTCAGTGTTCCTGGGGTGATTACCTGATTACCTTGGGGGGGGGTTGAAGAAACACTCCACTGGTCACAAGTCTTCCCTCAGATTTAAGAGACGGGCAACTGTCCTGGAGACTTTTTAACCAGTTGCTGCGTTACCAGGTTCTTACGAGAGGACAAAAGTTACTGTTGACTCCCAGTCGGGCTGTTGGGGTCCAGATAGAGGGTAGGAGGACCTTTGGCCAATATCAGGAACCATCCCCAACCGAAAGGCTTCAGCTGTCCGCAAACCGTATCTGGTCCCAAATGAAGGCACAAACAGAAAGCAAAGCATAGAAAGGAAAGGAGGCAGTCGATCCTCAGGTGAGACGGTCAGATAAAAATGCTGCTCCTCTGCGGGGGAGGGGAAGGGTACTCACAAACTCTGCGCATTCTGGTGTTCAGGCACTGGCTATGGTCTTCCCATCCCTCGGGGGTCACTGGCCACCAGCCCATGAGGACAAAGGTACAGAAGTGGTGAATGGCACTAGGACAGCCTTTAGTATGACAGATGAGGCTTCCAGGATCAGCTTGAGAGAGGCGGTTCATTTTGTTGTTCTAGGGGTGAGGTATAGAAAGGTTCTTAGGGTTACAGACAAGAAGGACTGATTGGTCATAACACAGAACCTAATTATCACATGGGCAACTTCCTCCAACAAGGCCACACCTCCTGTTAGTGCCTATGAGCCTGTGGGGACCATTTTCATACAACAAACTACTACGTGCTCTCCAGGAACGTTTTGATAACATTTTAACTTCTCTTAGTGACAGTTTGTGCTTTTCTGTATTGAGCTCTGTCATACCTTTTATTGGATTTGTTCATAGCCATGACTTTTTAAATGTCATTGTGTCAATGTTACTGTTTTATACATTTTACTTTGCTATCATTTGCAGAAATACAATTAATTTTTGCATGTTAACCATGCACATATCTGCCTTGTTATATCTATTCTTTAGATTTTCAGTCTATGCATCATTGTCTGTAAATAATGTTTCACTTCCTTTTCGACCTTCATACCTTAAAAAACCTCACTGTACGGTGATATCAGTGCGTTTTGTGATGGCTGTGAATACAGGGTGTAAGTGTTACCCCTGTAACTTAGCTGCAGGCACTGGTCCCCAAGATCAAACTCAGGTTGTCAGCGCTGGTGGTGGTCACCTTTACCTGCTGAACCGCCTCACTTTTCCAGGTTTCTTGAGACATAGTTTCATGGTGTGTCTCAGGCTGGCCTGGAACTCACTATAGAGCCCAAGTCTTGAACTCAGCCCCCCTTGCTCAGCTGCTGAAGTGCTGGGCGCTCAGGTATCTGCCACCACACCTGACTTATTTCACATTTAGTCTCTCCCTCTCTCTCCTTCTTATTTGGTAAGCTTTTGTCTTAGGTGACTGTCATAATGTTTTGCTGTAGCTCTTGATGGTTATATTGGTGTTTTTTTGTTACTTAGTTAATATGGTTAAGCATTTGATATTGAATCCACTCTGCTTCCTGGAATTAATCTAAGAGAACCATTATGTGTTACAAGTTTTAGGTGCCAACTTGTTTTGTATTTTGATACCTTGTTTAAAATTTTAGCTTCTAAATTTGTGGAAAAAAAATGGCCAGTAACTTTTTTTTTTATTGTCTTTTGCATTTAGGATTCTGTTATACTGTCTACTGTCTAACAGAAACTGAGTTTGGAATTGTTCATTATTTACTATAGAAGTTGTTGTTTTGGTGTAATTTTCCCCCTTTGGTGTTTGGCATTGTTTTCTAGCAAAGCATTGCAGGCCTGGAAGATTTCTTTGTCAAAAGAGCTTTAATTGGGAAAATAATTTCTTTACCCAAAATGAGACCACTCAGCTCTTTTCGCATTGTATTTTTGGAACAATGCTGTTGAGTGCATACTAATTTAGGGTTCTTGTGTGTTCCTTCTGGATTGACACTTTAATCATCACAAAATCCCACTATGTATCTATTGATAATACAGTTTGCTCTGAAGTTCTATTTTTCCCGTAGTACCATAGCCCTGATAGTTTTCTTTGGGTTGGCATTTATTTTCAGCGTTCTCTCTTCCCATCTCTGCATGTGTCCTGAAAATAGCATACAATTTCCTCTTGTTTTGAAGTCATTTGGACAATATTTATCTAATATAAGTACTGACGTACTTGCAGCTAACCTGCTACCTAGCTGGTTTTTGTATATTTTACTGCTAATCTTTGTTTGTTCCTGCTCTCCCTCTCCCCGACAAACTAATTTTTAGCTGCACGTCTTTTTGATGTTGTTCTCATAAAGATTACTTCACAGCCGAGTTTCCCAATCTCAGCACTCTGACGGCCTGTGGCAGCTATCCTTTCTGTGACAAGATGCCGTTCACATTGCACAGTCTTAAGTAGCACCCTTCGCCTCTGCCAAGCAGCCATGTCCTCCTTGCCTCCCGTTGTGCAAACTATCTCCAAGTATTGCCACAGAGGGTCTCTGCTAGCCAAGTCAAGCATGTTTGAGAATCTCTGCTCCAGAGTGTTGTCTGATAGCTACATGAGGCAAGTCATACATGTAACGCTGGCTTTTATGGCACTCACACTAAAAGGTAAAAGCACAGAAGTAAAATTAATTAAAACCATGCTTCCTTTTGACCATGTCTAGCCAAGTAATTATTACGTCAGTATGTAATAAATGTAAAATTGCTTTATTTTATATCCTCTTCTTGTTATGACTTGGAAATTAGGTGTGCTTCATTCTTATAGTATGTCTCACTTTGACCTGACCAAAGAAACAGCCACAGTCTTGTACACTTGGACATTGGTTCTTAGCTGGTAGTGCTGTTGTGAGAGGTTTTGAAACCTTTGGGAGATGTTGTCTAACGGAAGGAAGTAGCTTGCTGGGAAGGAGGCAGCGAGGGCTACAGTCTAGGCCTCCTTCCAGGCCAAACTGTCTTCTGAGCTCTGACATGACATAACCAGTCAGCTTCCACTGACACTGCCTGAGCTGCCCCCACTGTGGTAGCCTTTCCTCTCTTTGATGGACTGTTTTTCAAACGCTGAGCTAGAATAATTCCTGTCACCTTTTAAATGTCTTTGTCAGTTATTCTGTCACAGTGATAATCAAATCAGGATGATCAAAAGCAGGAAGTTGGTACCAATCAGTAAGGCTGTTGCTGAGATAAATCTGACCATGTGGTTTATAGGTGTTTGGAATTGGATTTATGGGGGAAATGTGAGAAAGTTTGGAACTATGGGCTAAGAGATCCCCACAGTGTGTAGATAGAGTTGGTAGCCCCTCTGGTGGGAGACAGACAGAATGCTGACAGAAACTCAGAAAGGATTGTGCACATAAGATTGGGGGGGGGGGACAATGAGGACTTTTATCTAAAATTGAGTTTGAGGACATTATATCCATGCCCTGAAAACTGAGCGAGGCCAAGTTTTCAAGTAGTGAACTAATGTCTTTCTTTGGCAGAGGCGATTTCCAGACAGCGTGGTATTCAGGCTGTGGTATTGTTATCGCTTGCTGAATTTAGCTTGGTTTACAGAGAGAGGCGGCAGAAAAGGAGCAGAAGGATGCGGGCAAGGCACAGTTTGGTGCCCTTGGAAACAGATGTGAACCCTCGGAGCAGCAGACAGCACAGGTGGCGAGGAGAGAGCTGTATCGGTGCGGGCAAAGAAGCATATGTTGTGCGGGATGATAGGAACTGTGCCTTGAGGGCAAGACACCACTTGTGCACCAATGTTCCTTGTGAGTTTTTCCACAGCTGGGACAGAAACAACTACTGGCCACTCCACAGTGACTGCTTCCTCCAGTCCAAAACTTCTCTAGATAGTGACACCAGCCAGAGAGCAAGTGTTTAAAACTACCAGCCTGCGGGCGGGGGGTGGGTGGGGGGCATTTCACACTAAAACTGTGATACAGCATGTGAGTGGTGGAAGAACAATGCTCTAGAAGCTTCTTTTTCCTTGATTTGCTGTGGTCGTTAGTGACTAAGGCTGTGCCATAGTTTTGTGTTTTAAATTCCCTCTAAAGACCTTCACGGCAAAGGCCTCGGCTAGAGCACGGCACTTCCGGTAGGTGCAGCTGCGAGGTAGAGGAGCGAGGTTGGGCGAGAACACCTCGGCTCTCCATGCAGCTGCTCTACAGTCTAGAGGGAAACACCTGCGCCCCCGTTAGCTTTTCATTTCCACTTGGAAAATTAATGTGTCTAAGCAGCCTGTAGGAATTTGAGCTGAAATCTGACCTCCCTCAAAAAAAAATTATATATATATATATATATATATATATATGCCTTTCATCTACATTTATCAAGGGATGGCCCTAGGATGAAGAACTGAGCCAGGCATAGAATAGGTGGGATCTTTCATCCACCATCCCCACTTACATATTTATATGTATGTAT
This sequence comes from Meriones unguiculatus, assembly GCF_030254825.1. Taxonomy (NCBI): domain Eukaryota; kingdom Metazoa; phylum Chordata; class Mammalia; order Rodentia; family Muridae; genus Meriones; species Meriones unguiculatus. Next base: position 87,510,790 of record NC_083360.1, read on the forward strand.
ATATGTATGTGTGTATATATATTTATTTAATGACTAAATGAACATCTTGCAGTGAAAAAAAAAGCCAGAACAGAAAGACATCTACATGCTATAACTGCGCTGATGAATTATTTACACAGAGAAAAAAAAATTTTATTCAGTTAGATTTTTACAAGTCAACGTACTTAAAATGTACTTTTTTCAAAATATTCTCTTTGCTTTTTTTTTTTTTTTTTTACGTTTTTGGGGTTATAATACGATTACATCATCCTCCCCTCCTCCTGCTGAAGTTTATTTTCACTTTGAAAAGTGGGAAATAGTTGAGATAGGAAAAAAAAAAGTCTGAGTGGCATAATTTGTGGCTGTGTAACAGAGGCTCTGAGCTGAGGATGGACAAGGAGAAAAGCTGGAGCCAAACTTGCTCCCCGCAGAGAGAGAGGGGGACTGTCCACTCTCCTTCTGAGTGTCTTCTGAACTTTCTCTGGTGGTTTTCTCTAAACTGTGACACCGCCTCGGGTATGGCAGAGAGAATTTGGATTCTTTCGCTCTCTGGCTTGGCCAAACTATAAATAAATCCATCTTCCTTTAGACATTTTTGTTTTTTAATTATCCCTGAATACATGGAAACTAAAGAGGCCATAACCGGAGAGACACTGTGTGTTGCAAACAGCAAGGCAACAAAGCCAGTCCTCTCCAAGCCCCTGGGAGACCCCGTCATGGAGCTATTCCGTCCTGCCCTGTTGAGTCTCGCAGTCTTGTTTTGGCCCTATCCCTCGTCGTTTCATTATGTCTTCCTTCTTAAATAGGAATATAAGGCTCACAGCTAAGTTTATTTTAAGTCTTAGGGGAGACTGAAGGCTGCAGCTCTTTCTTGAATTTGTTTGTTTAACGGCTCTAGAATAATTTAGGAACTCAGAAGTGAGCTAAATGCGTCTTGCATGGGGAGGTGGACACCAGCGTAGGGGGAACGAGGAGGAAACACTGTGCTTTGTATCCTAAATTTCTCCAAAGGCCCATGTGTTAAACTTCAGTCTCTGGCTTGGTGCTTCTGTAAAGCGGCACAGACCTTAAGAGGTAGACCTAGCAGGATGGTCCCGGTTAGCGAGAGTACCCTTGTAGGTACAGTGGGGCCTTGGTCTCTCTTCTTCCTCTTTCCTACGCCACTCGTGGGGTGAGCAGCACGTGTTCTAATCATCACCATCAGCATGGGTTTTTGAGACAGGGTTTTTCTGTGTAGCCCTGGCTATCCTGGAACTCGTTATGTAGACTGAGCTGTCCTCCAACTCACAGAGATCCCCCTGCCTCTGCCTCGCAAGTGCTGGAATTAAAGGCGTACACCACCAGGCCCGGCAAATGAAATTCTGCCAACTTTTCTTTCTCCCTCCTTCCTGCCCTCCCTCCCTCCCTCCCTTCGTAGACCAAGATGGCCTCTACAGAAATCTGCCTGCTTCTGCCTCCCAGAGTTCTGGGATGAAAGCTGTGTGCCACCATGCCCTGACCACAAATTCTCAGTGAAATGCTTGCAAACTTAATTCAGGAACACACTAAGAAAATCATACTATGACATAGTTGGATTCACTCCAGGGACGCAAAGATGGCTCATCATATGCAAATCAAGGAACGCCATACGGCACATAGATAGTCGTGATCATCTCACAAGTTGGAGAAAAGGCCTTTGAAAAAGTTCAGTGTTCCCGATAAAAGCCCTAAAGAAAACAGGACTAGAAGAAACACATTTCAACATAATTAAGGCTAATGCACAATAAATCTGTTGCCAAAATTATTCCAAATGGGAGAAAAGTCAAGGAATGTTCTCTAAAGCCAGAAACAAGATAAGATTGCCCTGGGCTCTCTGCTCTTATTCAACACAGTGATTGAAATCTTAGCAAGAGCAATAAGACTAGAGAAAGAAATAAAGTGGATACAAATAGGAAAGGAAGAAGTCAAATGTTTCCTATTTGCTAGTGGCATGATCTGATATTTAGAATATCCTAATGGTTCCACTAGCAAATTCTTAAATCTTTTAAAATAGAATACAAAATCAACATGTTAAAATCAGTAGTTTTTCTATATTATGCCAACAACAAACTTGCCAAGAACTAAAATCAGGAAAAAAAAAACATTCATGCACAATAGCTTTAAAATAAATAAAGAAAAAAGAAAAAGAAAAAATTCTCAAATAAAAAGGTTGAAAATCTCTGCAATGAAAAGAAAAAAAAAAACTGAGGCAGATGTTAGAATATGCAAAGGCCTCCTGTGCTCATGGATTCACAGAATTAATTGTATGGAAATTTCTGTAAAATTGGAAGTAATATACAGAATTAACACAACCCTCATGAAAATTCTACTGACATACTTCACATACTCAGGGGGAAAAAAAACCCTAAAATTTATATAGACCCAAAAGACTCCAAAGAGTCCAAGCAATTACAAACAAAAGAGCAATGCTGAGACATCATGGTACCCTCTAAAACTGCAGTACACAGCACATTAGCAAAAGCAGCAGGGTAATCACACAAGACAGACATGCAGATCAATGGACTAGAGAGAGGTGCCAGAACAAGCCATACAGCTCCACCCACACAATTAAAAAGCCAGTCTCTTCAACAACCCTAGTGAAGTGTACACACACATGTACAAGAAAGACACTCTATGCCTTTCTTTTACCTGGCGCACACACGTGTGCACACACACATACACACACAGACAGACACGCACCATGCACACACACACTCAAGATATGGGGAGATGTCCCAGTGAGAAAAATCACTTGTCATAACAAGTTGCCTGGTTAACTGAGTTCACTATAATGCCCGGGACCCCTGTAAAAAGCAGGGTGGTGGCCCACGCCTTTAACCCCAGCACTTAGGAAGCAGAAGCAGGTGGATCTCTGTGTGTAAAGCCAGCCTGGTCTACAGAGTGAGTTCCAGGACAGCCAGGGCTACACAGAGAAACTCTGTCTTAAAAAACAACCAACCAAACAACAACAAAAAGCACAGACAAGAGGATCACCGGGAAGGTTCCGGGCCAGCTAGCCAGGAGTGTGCCACACAGCAGCAGAAACGAGGGAGCCTGCTCAGGGAGGTGAGTACTGATGTCCACTCCCACTCTTTAACATGTATGTGCCCCCTCCAAAAAAAAAAAAAAAAAAACCCATCAAGGTTTAGGAAGATGTCTCAGTGAGTAAAATCACTTGTCATAAAAGCCGGATTAACCAAGTTCAGTATTTTAATTCAGATTCAAAAGTCAACATTTTAATTCAGAATGTATTGAACACTTTCAGTGAGGCCTGAAACTGCTCCAGGAAGGCAGAGGCAGGGCCGCTCATGATACAGACACAGGCTAGGACTCACTGAAAAGGATTCCATTAGCAGGAAATAGCCCCGAGAATTGGCAAATGAAATTGAGTGAAATTAAAAGCAAATGAATGAATCAGTAGAACGAAGAGACAGCCTGCAGAGCAGGAGCCAGCATGTGCCAATTATAGGTGTGAGCGGGGATTAATAGCTGCAAAGAACTCCAGAATCCAGCACCGACAAAGCGCACCACCCAGTCAGCGAACCGACTAATTAAACTGAACAGACAGCCCCCAAAGGAAGAAATTCAAATCGCCAAGAAATACTTGCAAAAGCGTTGAACACGCTCAGCCATCAAGGGAAACACAAATTAAAACTGCCTTAAAATTTCATCTCACCCCAGTCAGAATGGCTGTTATTAAGAAAATAAAAGACAGCAAATGCTTGCCAGGGGGTGAGGAAAGAGGAGCCCTCGGACGCTCCTGGAAGGAGTGCAAACTCGTGCAGCCACTATGGAAATAATCGCGAAGGTTCCTCAACAATCTAAAAATAGGACTGCGTAAATAAGATTCAGCAACAGCAGTGCGGGGCGTATCCACTCCAAGTCAGCATACAACCGGAGCACACGCATCTCTGCGTTGACTGCTATGCTATTCACGATGGCCGAAGCATAGAGCTGGCCACCAGGAGATGGATATTCGAAGGAAATGTGGACTATACGCACGATGGAATTCATTCAGATACTAAAGGAAGAGGTTATGACACTTGTAGGAGAAAAAAAAATGTGCAGAATAGTGTGGGGCAGTTCCACACAGTTAAACAGATCCGTATGTTAAATGACATAACCCAGACTCAGAAAGACAAAGATCATGTGCTTTCTCTCATATGTAGAGCCTCGGTTGTGTGTATGTGTATCAGACACGAAATAGAAAGGAGGAGGCCCAAAGGAAGGGGAACAAGAGAAGGAAACGGGATACGTGTGTCATAAAAGCAAAATGGGAGAGTGTCAGGGGGAGAGAAGGGGACCAACAAGGGGGAGAGAAGGGGGTGGAGAAGGTAGTTGTGGGCAGTTAAGAGCAAAGTTTAGCGGCTTATATGTATAAAAAAGGCACAGTGAAATCCGCTTCTTTGCTCACAAAAATAAAAAGTGTAATTAAATTTATATTTTTTTCTGGAAAAAGGAAACTACTAGTTTATTAATTCTTTGAGGTTTCATATAATGTATTTTGATCATGTTTACCCCCAGTTTTCCCCTCACATTCCTTCCAGATTCATCCGATTTTGTGTCCTCTTTTTTTTTTTTTAAGAACCTATTAATTGCCATTTTTGCTGCCCATATACTTCTGCCTGGGAGCACAACAATTGGAGTGTGGTTGTCCTCCCCGGGGCTGCACCCTCAAGAGATCTGACTGTCCCTCTCCCAGAAGCCATCAGCTGCCCTTAGTTAGGTGTGGGAGCTTGTGAACTCCTTCCCGTCCCGTATTGGCTGGCTTGCCTGTGTAGGCATCACAGGTGCTGTGAGTTCACGAGGACGGCGCCCCCGTCATCGTTTTATTCCGGTCCTCCCTGAGTCTTGGGAAGGGGTGTGATACAGATGTCCCATTTGAGGCTGACGACCTCAGTGACCCTATTGTCTGGACTTTGACCAGTTAAAGTGACTAAAGAGTTTCTGCCTTAACCACTATTCACTGTACAGAGAATCATCTTTTGTGAGGACTGAGAGCTGAACTAAGCGACGGATGCAGAGAGTAGTTTGATACTATGTCCATTTGGCAGAGTAAAGAGTTATCACCACCCCTGAGGATAGTGAGTTCCCCAGCTATGGGCTCTTGTGCAGATCTGCAGTATCAAGCATGTGTTTCCTCCTGTGGAATCAAAAAGCAGGCGGCTACCCCCACAGCATTCACAATGCTATTGCACTCCAATAAATGTTACGATATTTGTATCAAATAGCTACCGTCTCAGACTTTATAACATATTTGCACAATTTATTTGTTTTACAGTTTTTGTAATTTTAGGTCTAAAATTTGAATTGTTTTTGTTTCTTTACAATATATTATCCTGAAAAGTTATAACTTTGGTAATGTATATATTTTTTTCTGTTGCAGCAAAATATTATCTACCTTTCCTACTATGGCTTATTCATGACTGGAATTGTCACTATGACTTTAAGTGAGTTTTTCAAATTAGTAATGAAATTGACATATTTTAACTTAGGTACTAGAGATTTTGGCTATGTGTGAAATATGCCAGTTTTCGGTTGCTTATTTTTTCATTGATTTGAAGGAGTTTTTAATATGTCTTTTTAGAATGGGTCATCTATCATTTTGGCCTTAGTCTTTAATGGATGAACCATCACTCCAGCTCAAGAATAGGTCATTTGTACTCATTTTGTACTGAAAATATTTTCCCCATCCTACGTATTTTATGAAAATTTCTATGACTATATAATAAATCTTGCCAAGTAAGATTCACAATTTGTATAGGCATGATGAGATGGGATGTTTGGGGACTACCCAAGTGGACCACAGATGCAAATTTGGGAGTGTGCATGACACTCAGCATAACTGTGTTGAACTCTCCATGAGTCCTAGCCTGGTGTCAGTGACTCTCTCAGTATCAATGACCGCCTTGATGACCAGTTCTACAGACTCTAGGGAACAAGTAGTTTTACAGCTGAATCTTAGAGTCTTACATCCTCCTACGAATTTTAGAATTAGATGAAGAATAAGAGGCAAGGTGACTGGAAATTAAAGAATGATTAAGTCTGTGAGGAGCAAACTTGAATACTTGAGTAATACAGCAAGGGATGCAGAATTAGAGGAAAAAAGGGGGAGGGAGGGAGGAAGAGAGAGAGAGAAAGGGAGGAGAGTGAGAGAGAAAGGGGTGGGAGACAGAGAACAAACGAATAGATTTCCTCTTCGTTCTCTGGAATTTTCTGGACCCTGTGGATGTTCTCTGTGGGTCAGTTTCTGGGTTTAGCTTTGAGATGTTTTGTCTATGTGAGGGTGTTGGATCTCCCAGGAACTGGAGTTAGAGACAGTTGTGAGCCACAATCTGGGTGCTTGGGAATTGAACCCAGGTCCTCAGAAGGAACAGCTAGCGCTCTTTAACTGCTGAGCCATCCCTCCAGACCTTAACTTTGAGATGTGATGGCCAGTTTAGAAACGGCCCATATTTCACGGGTTACCATTCCCCGGCTTGCTTCTGCTTTTCCATTCTGTTGCATACTCCTTCAGATTAAACAGAAGATTTGTTTTCTAGGGCCTGGCAAGAGGGTCAGCAGGTACAGACACTTGCTGCTAAGCCTGCTGATCTGGGTTTGATCCCAGGACCCCCAGGATAGGAGAGAATCAGCTCCCACATACACACTTTAGGACCTATAAACCCCTGACATACATATAATAAATAAATTTTTAAAAAATGTTTTCTAGTGAAAACATAATAATTAGTAACTCATCTTTCTGCCCTTTGCATTTTATTTGCTCTCCCACTCTCTTTCCATCTCCAGGCTATACAACGTTTTTCTAGGTCTTGCTCAAAGGATCGTTTTCCATTTTAGCTCCAGGGTTATTTTCTTTTCCACTCAGCTCTCATAGAACCTTTCTTTCTTTCTTTTTTTTTTTTTATTATTGATTCTGCCTACTGTTCTCACCCACACAATTATCACCTCTCTGCAGGACAAGCTGGGCCCTGTCCAGTACAGTGCTACAGAAAGTAACTTCATCCTCCTGATTCTTTCAAGCTCATTCTGTCCAAGTTTTATTCCCTATTCCTAACCACAGTCTCAGGCAGATTCCATAGCTTTACAATCGTGTTTAGTAACTGAAAGATTCCTTCACAGGGCTGGACGGGCACTCAGTCTCAAAACTACCTGCTGAGCAGATGTAAGGACCTGCATTGGATTCCCAGCGGCCATGTGGAAAGCTGGGTGCTGTGGCTGTGGCTGTGACCCCAGTGCTCTCATACAGGGTCAGGAAGGAGAATCTCTGCAACTCACTGGCTGTCCAGCCGGATCAGTAAGCATGGGTTGAGTGTGAGACCCTGTCCCCAAATAGAGAACACTGGAAGAAGGCACCCAGGGACTGCCTCTGCATGCACATTCATGAATACTTGAACAAACATGCATGCATATTCACAAATGCCCAAACAAACACACATGCATATTCATGTACGTCGGAATACAACTGCCACAAACAAATAAAATAAAATTCATTTTATTTCAATGAATGATGCATCACTTATAAAACTAAAAAGTTGCGTCTCAGCACTCTGACTTGAAACTCCTATACACTTTAATCTTCTCTTTTGCCCCAGGCTGGCTTGATTTGGGTGTAGAAGTCTTTGTTGGTGAAAGTTGAATACCTGGTTTTTTTTCTACTTTGGCGCATTTTGTCCCTCATTCACAAAACTCATTTGTTTTAGAACAGCAGAGAAAGAAGGAGAGCAACATGAATTTGATTGACACAGTTAGAGTCTGCTTTTTTGGGGTCTTCTCCATGGTAATTGGACATTTGGGTTCCGTTTTAAACAAGCAGGTGGCTTCATATAAGAGCCCTTTCTTGTTCCTGGAGGTCACTCTATAAATCCTCAGTGACTCTCCCAGTTTCTGATGGCAACTCCCTTTAACAGCTTAAATTTCTCTTTAGTTTTTTTTTTTTTTTCTTTTCCACTCAACTCTCATAGAAACTTTCTTTCTTGTTTTTTTTTTTTAATTGATTCTGCTTACTGTTCTCACCCACACAATTATCACCTCTCTGCAGGACAAGCTGGGCTCTGTCCAGTACAGTGCTACAGAAAGTATATATATGGAAGCTTTGTTTCTGGAAGTCCACACATCTCTTAAAGTCACCTCATCCAAACCTTTCTTTCTTTCTTTCTTTCTTTCTTTCTTTCTTTCTTTCTTTCTTTCTTTCTTTCTTTCTTTTCTTTTCTTTTCTTTCTTGTGGAGTCCCTTTCAAGAAAATAATCTGGTTGACAGTGATGGAGCATGACTTTAATCCCAACACTCTGTGAGTTTGAGGTCAGCCTAGTCTACAGAGCTCGTTTCAGGAGAGCCAGGGCCACAGAAAAATCCTGTCTCAAGAAACCAAAAAAAAAAAAAAAAAAAAGAGTGAAAATGTAATCTGACATTATTGTAGGATGTAGCTACTTTGTGGATTCCCTTTTCTTTTCCTTAACCCCCTAACTCTAGGTAGGAAAGAAAAAAAAAAAAGATAGAGGGGAAAGGGTAAGTTATCATTAGATTACTTTCTGTTGATGAGGGGCATTATGTTTCTTAGGGCAAGTTTGATCTTCACCCATCAGGATATCTAATTTCTTTTCCTCATTTCTTTGCAAATGACTACTTGACAAACAGCAGCCAACAGCAGCCAACCGCCAACCAACCAACAATGCAATCCTGCCTCTTGGGGGCCCTAGCATATCCGCTGAAGAGTTCCCAGACACACACACACACACACACACACACACACACACAAAACCACTCCCCTGCTAGAGCACAAGGCAAATTATAGTCACCTGCTGTGAAGCAGCCTCATATCCCCACACCTGGGATTAAAATGAAAACATTGTTTCTATAATATCTGTGTTTTTAAAAGAAACCAAAATTACAAAATTCTCACTACAGTAGGACAGTGGTGGGAACTGAAAATAGACTACAATAGTGTGATCAAAAAGGGTTTTTTTTTGTGTGTGTGTGTGTGTGTTGTCTAAACATATTTCCTTGGCATTTAATAAATACTGAAACTCCCACAGAAGTCAAGGGGTAGCACAGCACTCTGTTTTGACAAGACTTCCTCTCTTTTACTACTTTTCCACCAAAATATTCCTTGGGATCTTTAGAAATAACCTTGCCAGGAAATATTTATCCCTGTTCGACAAAACCCTTATGTCATAAAATGTTGGCATACACCTGGACAGGCTCTGCTGAGGACACAGACAGTTCAAGCAGAGCAGAGTGTCCTGCCCCAGGGTGGATGAGGATGGGCTGTGATGCAGGATGTGGGTGCCTGAGACACCATGAAGAGAGCCTTTGTCACAGCAGTGGCCACGTCGAGCACGGTGCTGCCTAAGAAGACGAACAGTTACATTTGGAATCAATACATTTCAGTGCTTCATATTTCCCTTCTCAAAAACAAATTCAGTTTCTTGTCCAATTAGGATAGGAGGTGGATTTTTTGTTACACTATTTATTGCCTTTCTATTACATTAATTTCTCTTAAGGAATTTATATTCTGGAGAGATGAGACAACTTACAATTTTGTTAAATATGCAAATGGGAGAACAATTCAGAATAAATTCAGTAGTTTCATGTTGTCTGGTCTTATACTTAGGTGTTTGGTCCATTTTGAATTGACTTTTATATGCGATAAAAGGTTTATTTTTCTACTGCTGTGGACAAACATACACACATACACACACACAGAGTTTTCCCAGCACTATTTAGTGAGAAGACTGTCTTTTTCTGTTTATTTATTTTACTCACTTTACATCCTTGTAGCCCCATCCCTCCTCCCCTTCCAATCCCACCCTCTGTCCCTCTCCCTCCCCCCTTGCTACATATTTCAAAGTAACAAGAAGAGTTTGAAATTTGCAATCACATAGAAATGAAGGTTTGAGGAAGTGGAAATGCCTGAAGCCCACCAATCAAGCTAGACTGACTGGCCAGAAAACCCTAAGGGATCTCTTCCTCCCAGCACTGGGATTACAAGCGCTCACTACCCCATCAGACGTGTGAGGGCAAGTCCTGTGCTTGAGAGCAAAGAGCTTCACTGACTGAACTGTCTCCCCAACACCAAGATAATCTTGTCTTTACTTATGGATAATTTTTAAAAATCTAATTGAAGCTTGAAGAAGATCTTAGCTATTTTAAAAAAATTGACCCACAATATTCATTTTATGGACTATAATTACAAACATGAATATGTTATGTAATGATCAAATCAAAATAGTAAGCATTTCCATTTCCTCAAATGTTCATTTCCATGTGATAGCAAATTTCAAGCTCTTCTCGTTACTCTGAAATGTGTAGCAAGGGGGGAGGAGGCAGGGAGAGAGAGTGGGACTGGGAGGGGAGGAGGGATGGGGCTACATGGAAGTAAAGTGAATAAAATATATAAATGAGAAAAAAGAAATGTATAGCAAATTATTGTAGATCATGTTTAATTTTACTTTATTGTGTTATAGGAGAGATTTTCTAATTTTATTGTCACACATATACTCCAACCTGTCTTTATACGTCCCAGCTTTTCTAGCTCTTAGCTCACACTAGTCTACTCTGCTTCTGAGACTGACATTTCAGAGCATACAGTGTTTGTTTTGCTGTGTGTATGGATGGCTTCTTTCATTTAACGTAACATCCTTCTGTTCCACCATGTTCCCACAAGTGACAGAATTACATTTGTTTCTAGTATGTACTGTTTCCTTTACAAATCCATCAGCGGACACCTAAGTTTGATTCCATACCTTGGCTCTTGACACTGCTGTAACAGTCCTGCCTCTCCTAAAACTCACTCTGTAGACCAGGCTGGCCTCGAACCCCACCTGGCTCTGCCTCCTGAGTGCTGGGGTTAAGAGCGAGTGGCACTACTTCTCGGTTCCTTTGAGATTATTTCCTTCGCTCGCTCAGTTTTCAGGCTGCTTTCTGGTGTTGGGATGTTTTTAGTTCCTTATGTAGTCTTGCTCTCAGTCCGTCACTGGGTTGGTGGTCAGCACACCCTCTCCCATCCCGAAGGCCGTCGCTGGCCTCCACTCTTTCCTTTGCTCTGCAGAAGCTTCTTGGCTGGATGTAGTCCTTCTTGTCTATTTTTTTTTTTTTTGATGACTATAATTTTGGTGTCACATACACAAACCATTGCACATATGTGTATTTGTGTGTTTCCTCTGTCTCCTTACAGTAGTTTCATGTTGTCTGGCCTTATATTTAGGTCTTTCGTCCATTTTGAATTGACTTTTACATATGATAAAAGGTTATTTTTCTGCTACACACATACACACGCACACACACGGTTCACGGTTCACACAGTTTCCCCAGCACTATTTAGTGAGAAGACTGTTTTGTTGTTGTTTGTTTGTTTACTGTGTGTCCTTGGAATCTTTGTCAATTATCAGCTGGCTGAAAGTATATGGGTTGCATATCTTTCTTTTTAGTATTTTATTTTTAATTATGCATGTGGCGTGCATGTGTGTGTGTGTGTGAGTTGTGTATGTGTGTGAGTGAGCATTGAATCCCCTGGAGCTGGAGTTACAAGTGGTTGTGAGCCACTCGACACAGATGCTGGGAACTAACCCCATCCTCCACAAGAGCAGTACACACTTTTAACACTGGTGCTATCCCACCAGCCCCATAGTTTCAATGTTTTGGTTTTTTTAAATCTGTTCAGAATTTGTGTGTCTGTTTTTATGCTACTACCATGCTGTTTTGGTTATTGTAGTACTGTTATTTTTTTATAATGATTAAAAATTACTTTACTTTGCATATCAAGTAATGGGTTCCATTGTGATGTTTTAATTTTCACACATATTGTGTCATTACATTTTCTTTCTTTCTTTTATTGACTTTGGGCTGGTCTTGTTTGCTTTTGATTTTTTTGAGACAGGAGTTTACTGTATCTAGACCAGCCTGTCCTCAAACTCACTCTATAACCAAGGCTGGCCTTGAACTGATTGACCTTCCTGCCTCTTCCCAAGTGCTGGGGTTATAAGAGTGTGCCAATGTACTAGTTTGCTTTTCTGTTGCTGTGATAAAAAAAAAAAAACAAAAACAAAACAAACAAACAAACAAAACTGGATCAAAACCAACTTAAAAGGGTTGACTACATCTTACAGGTTAGAGTCCATCATCAAGGAAATCTGGGGCAGGAACTCAAGCAAGAACCTGGAGACAGGAGTTGAAGCAGAGATCATGGAGGAACCCTGTTTATTCATTGAGTTGCTTCCTGCTTGTGCTCCACTAGCTTCTCCATATAAGCCAGGACCACCTGTCCTCGGTGTGCTAGGCTACGTCCTCCTCCATCAATTATCAGTAAGAAAATGTTCCACAGACACACCTGCAGAGCAATCCGATTGAGGCAATTCCTCAGCTGAGGTTCCCTCTTCCAAGATGTGTCACGTTGACAGCCAAGACTAGTCAATAGCCTATCCATCCAACTTTATGTTTGCTCTCTCTTTCTCTCTCTCTCTCTCTCTCACACACACACACACACACACACACACACACTCATTTGTTTGTGTGTACTCATGCATAGAGGACAAGTGGAGGAGGCCATTCTGTTCTGCGAAGTGGGTTCCTAGGATCCTCCCCACATCTTCCCCTCCTCCTAAGTGGTCCATAACCTTCCTTAACAGCACCATCTGCTGAGAACCTAGTGTTCTGACATTCGAGCCTCTTGGGAATATGGTGGGGGACATTTCCCCACTGAAACCATAATAGTTGCTTTCAATTTCATTTGTTCCATGGAAATTTACTTTCCTTTCAGTGCCTTCCTCCGTGCGTTGTTTGCTCAGATGTGTTTTGTTTGCTTTCCATGCTGTTGTGTAATTTTCATTGCTCTTATTGTTGGCTGCTCTTAATTGTGACTAGTTAGAGAAGATACATGCTATGGTGTGATTTTGCACCATTTATTGAGACCCTTTTTTTTTTCTTTTTTTGCCTAACATACAGTCTGTCGTGGAGAAGGTTCAATGAGTTGATGAGGTTGTGTTTTCTGCAGCTCTTGAATAAGAGAATGTTCTGTATCAATTGGAGCCATTTAGTTTGTAGTATTATTCAACTCCAATGGCTCCATGTCATCTTTCTCATCTAGGTTAGCTTAATTCTTCTAAGTAGAGCATTGAAGTCCCAGTTACCACGTGTGTCTATTTCTGCTTTTTAGAAATATTATTTTGAAATATTATTTTTTGCTAATATTTGATTTATATATTTGCTCTGGTATTAGTGTTTATAGTCTACATTTGTTATTGAATAAAGTATTTTGTCATTATATAATGACCCCCTTTATCTATTTTTGCAGTTTTTCACTTTGTCTATTTTTGCAGTTTTTCACTTTGTCTATTTTTGCAGTTTTTCACTTTGTCTATTTAATATGATGTAACTGTAATAATTCTGATCACTTCAGTGTCCATTTGTAGTGAAATGACTTTTTTCATCCTTCACTTTGAGTTTATATGTGCACTTACTGCTGAAATTAGATTCCTATAAGCAGCATGTGATTGGACCTTGGTTTTTATTTTTTCACTTATTTGGTGTGTGTGTATGTGCATGTGTGCACACACAGTATCATGGTGCATGTGTGGAGGTCAGAGGACAACTTGTGGAAATTGGTTTTCTCTTTCCACCGTGTAGGTCCTCAGGATTGAACTCAGGTCATTAGGCTCAGAGGCAATTACCTTTACCCACCGTGCCATCCTGCTGGCCCCAAATCTTTCATTTTTAATGTAGTGCCCATCCCTGCAGCTCCCCTGAAGTGAGTGTGTCTTTGTGTTGCTCAGGATCAAAGCCAAGAGCCTTAATCCACATCAAGCAAGTGCTCTATCACTGAGCTATCCCCCTAACCCCAGAGGTGAACTTCAATTGTTCTTTTCAAAACATTGAATTGTTGTGTCAGGAAGATGGCTCAATGTGTGAAGGGCTTTCTACACAAGCAGGAGGCCTGAGCTCAGATCCCCAGAGCCCACAGAGCTGGATGTGGCGTCTGCAACCTCAGGGCAGAGAAGAAGAGAGCCAAGACCCCAGGCAGCAAGCCTGGTGTTCCCAGTGAAGAGCAGCAGAACAGTCCTGTCTCAAAATAAGCTGGGAAGTAGGAGCAACACCGAGTTGTCCTCTGACTTCCTCATGTGTTTATGGCATGCATGGGCCCTGACTCACACACACACACATTATACACACAGTTAAGTTGCGCTCATTACAGTGGTACTGTATGTGGTAGAGGCAACGCCAGGGCTGAGTCATTTTATGAATGTGCTTCTCTCAAAATCAGAAAGGAAATGAATAGTCATAATCACCAGGCAATCATACTGTCTATTATAAAGAATATCTACTTATTATGAGTATTATTTATCTCTAATAATAAATATCTCTGATGTTAAAAACAAGAAAAATAATGAATTAATCCTTTAATAATCAACTTTTTTAAATAAGAGAAAAACTTAGAGGCTGGAGGTGGCTCGGTGGTTAGGAGCTGTTCTTTTGGAGGACTTGCATTTGGTTTCCAGGACCCTATGGTGGCTGGCAACTGTTTGGAACTCCAATTCAAAGGGAGCTGTCACCCTCTTCTAGCCTCCGGGGACACCAGGCATACAAATGGTACATGGACATACATGAAAGCAAAACACCCACACACGTAAAACATTTTAAAAGAGAAGCTGGTCTGCTGTAGTAACCTTTGAGTTTTGAGACGTAAATTCTAGAATTTGTTGGTTTGTTTTCTGTGTATGGATGGTTTGCTAGCAAGTATGTCTGTGCACCGAATAGTACAGTGCCTGTGGAGGCCAGAAGAAGACATTAGATCCCTAGAACTAGAGTTAAAAACAGTTGTGGGCCACCACGAAGGTGCTAGCAATCTAACTTGGGTCTGTTAATGTTATTTTTACAAAACTGTGTTTGTTTCTCAGTTTCTCTCTTAACCTGGCTATCACACAAATAATTGAGACTCTTTTATATTTACTTAATAATAAGCTTCACAACATAATAATTGAGCAGTTATTACTCTATTCTTAACTTTCTAAGCTAATCTGACTTCCTCAGCATACATTTTGGAGATAGCTTTTCTGCTCTAGCTCCTCCTAATGTTCCCTGGGCCTCTCCAGTGGCTGAATCCCCTCTCTCTCTTCTAACTCCTCCTACCTTGGCTGGCAGGAAGTCTAGCCTTATTCTTTCCCCTGCTCAGCCACTGGCTGTAAACTGCCTTATTGGAATATCAGGGGACATCGGGAAGCAGAGTTTATACAACATTGAGACAGAAGATTCTCAGAACAAGGATTGCAACCAGATATGGGGATACAGAATCAGCATCTGAATTACACAATAACCTTAAGCCTACATGGATCTTCTGGAAAAGTAGCCCAGTATTTTCAATCCCTGAGCCAACTCTCCCAAACTTCTGGGTATTTGTAAATGAACTCACAAAAATTGGTCCTCACATCTCATATTTAATTGAGAGCACACCCAGGTTTTTCAACCTACCTTTACCATTAACTGAAGAACTTGTATTAATTTCAACCTTGTAAAGTTTCTTTCAAGTGAACCATTGTAACTACAAATAAGAGTCTTTCAAAAGATGAACTTAGAGCAAGTAATATCTAATTTCTAAAGTCTAAAAATTGCATGTTTTCACACCTATTAAGATTGTATGGTAAGTAACTAGAGAGATGACAAGAATATGAAGAAATGGAGATTTCATACTTTGCAGATGAAAAACCAGGTTGGCCATGTCTATAAAGGGTAAACAGATATTTACTTGTTGGACTTTTTGTTGTTTTGGTTTGTTGGTTTGTTTGTTTTTTTTTTTTTGCTGGAGCCTGCCAACAGAGTCAAACAGTACCTGAGTGGGAAGTGAGGACTGAAATAATTAAAGCAAGTCACACTACACACAGGATCAGCATGAGAGGGCTGTTGGTAAGACTGCAGCTGTGAGTTTATTCCACAATTCCTTTTTATGGCAAAGCAAAAACAAACCACATCAGTACAAGAAAGAAGTTCGTGGAACTGCCAAACTTGTTTTCTTAAACTACTTCCCTGTAGTAGATATGGTCCAAGGTCACACAAGCAAGTTTTAAGGAATTTGGTGAAATATCCTCATCTCTCTGTCTCAAGGTGAAGGCCAAGTTGAAATCATGTTTTTCATTGAGAACTCAATAACAAAGCAGCTTGACAAACAAGCAGCTCTCCACAGGTCTCCCTTTTTTGTATTTTAAAAGACGATATCATAAGAGCTATGGAGCAGAAGATTGTGCCTCTCTCGGATTGTCTCTCTTTAACGATGTATTCTTACCCATTGTTGATACATGAATTCCATCATTCATGCCCTGTCTTAGGTTGAATATTCCTCAGAGAAATCTTACCATTCTTTAACTACCAACCTCCTCTAGGGTAGACACTGGAGTTTAATCTTATGCAGATCAGCTTTAACATTCCAGAAGGCCTTGATGAAAGTTTTAATTATCATTGATAAGAGACATGATTCTAATAAGCGTAATAAGCCAAGTCCTATAACACTCCATAAAAGTGACATAAAAGATGATCATGAGGGCTATATCTGTAATAATTAACCCAACCATTCTTTTAGGTCTGCTTCTAGCACTTGTAATCCCTTATCAGAACACCAAGCCTGAGAAACACTCACAAGAACTATAATAAAAGAAGGCTGTAGAACAAGCAGAGCCTGCTGTCCATTTGAAAGCTTAGAAATACAGTTTATTAGTTTACATTGACGGTAAGAAACATTAAAGTTTGAATCTCGCATTAAAATGTTAACATTTCTGAACAACAAAGCATAAGGAGGATTTATACAGGCAGTTACAGGGCCTCCCGAGAGTTTCTGCGGCAAGCTTCCAAATGTGTCTGCTGAAAGCCAGAATCAGACCCATAGTCAGTCCCATAGTCCCATAGTCAGTCCTCTTTTTCATTCTTCCCGATTTTGTTGAGAATTGTCCTGAACACCAGACCAATCAAGTCCAGTCACATTGTATGTAAAAGATTTCTCTGCATAGGGAAAACTGCTCCAGGGAGCAGAATGTAACAAAGGTGGGTCAGGAGCATAAGCCTAATATAGCACTTCATTCACCATCAGGGCAGAATTTATTACTATCATCAGCAGGAACATCCTCCTTCTGGGAAACATCTCCTGCAAATTGCACCAACCTTTCTGGGATCCACCTAGCTCCTTCTGCATCCTGCAGAAAAACACAAACATGCCCTCTTCCCCATATTAATACAGGCTCGGGGCCCTGCCGTATTCCAGCAATAGGATCTTTCCATTTCACTTGGGCATAATTATCTTTGGTATTAGGGTGCCACAATTGATCAGCCACAGAGCGGCCTTGTATATCCACTTTAAAAATTTTTAAAATAAAGAGCATGACTAAGATAATTTTGTGGTGTTTGGGGATATAACTGTCCCTTTTTATTTTTTGTAATTGGTTCTTAAGAGATCCATGGACAGGCTCCATAGTTCCTTGGCCTTAGGGATTATGTGAAATACCTGTTTTATGGCTTAAATTCATTTGAGCACAAAAACACTGAAAGGCCTGACTTGTATATTCTGAGCCATTATCAGCCGTTATAATGGGCAGAATACCAATTGTAGCAAAACATTTTAAGCAATGATTTATAACCTGTTTGGTGGCTTCTCCTGTTAAGGGAGTGGCCATGATAAATCCTGAAAAAGTATCAATTGTTACATGAGCATATTTTAGTTTTTAAAATTCTGGGATATGAACAATGTCCATTTGTTGTTTCGAGTGGCTCCAGCCCTAGGTTTTAAGTTTAAGTTAACTTTATGTTACAGATTTTAAACATACCCAAAGACCAATAACTATAACCAAGATATATAGAACGTGGTAAACTTATATATTCAAAACAGACAGACAGAACTTGTTATTTGTTGAATCCAATTTTTCTGATCACAGAGGCTTTGTAGTGGAATTAACTGTTAGCTTTCTTACCAGAGAAACTGAGAAGCTGTTTTTTTTTTAATTGCTTGAATGATTTTAGCTGTAGCTCAGAAAATTCTGACTTTCATAGTAAATGATCTCCTCCTGATAAACATGCTCCTGCTAATTTCTTCCAGTCCCCTGGGCAGAGGACCTCAGTAGACAAGGACTCTAAAAGAGCTTGAGTAAAAGGTGCTGTAGGACCACATTGGCCATATGCTGTTTTTAATTTTTTTAATTAAATTTTTCTTTTTTTATATTAATTACTTTTTATTCACTTTGCATCCCAGCTGTAGCCCTCCCCCTCATTCCCTCCCAGTCCCACCCTTCCTCCCTCATCTCCTCCCGTGCCCCTCTCCAAGTCCACCGATGGGGGAGGTCCACCTCCCCTTCCATCCAACCCTAGCCTAACTGGCTGCAATGTCCTCCTCTATGTTCTGGCAAGGCTGTTCCTCCCTCAGGGGGGGTGGTCAAAGAACCAGCCACTGAGTTCATGTCAGAGACAATTGTTTTTAATTTTTTTAATTGTTTAAAATATATATAAGTATGGTTTCTTACCATATTACCCCGTCCATCAGGTTGCTCTATAACTGGAAAACCATAAAACTCAGTTATATCTTCTCCTTTCTACCTAACTTGTTCTAAAGAAGCTTGTAAAGGGGATATAGTTGCTCATGCAGTGGACAAAGGAAAAGGCCCACTGGTCTTTTGAGCTATAGCAACTGTAGCCATCCCAGGAGGAGGGTCCAAGCCTGCAACCAATGAGGGAGTTGGAGTGGGGCATTGAGCCCCATTTAATTTTCCAATTTTTCTGTTTATTTCCTCCAAGCCCCATTCCAACTTTTTTATTTCTTTTTGCCAAGGCTCAAGTTTTTTAACATCCAGAGCCTGAATTGGAGGATATCTCTGAGAATCTGCAACCTCATCATGATCTAAGTCATTCTCAAAGTCTTCTCTTAACATGGAATTATTGTCATCAGGAGAGACATTTAACTCTTTGGGAGGAACAGGTGGTTTAGTCTCATTTTGTCCCAAAGCCTCCTCTTTGTCTTTCTTCTTTCTCTCTAAGACTGAAAGTTTCGCTTTCTTTGTCTCATGCCACGGATGCAGAGTGGCAGAGTCGAACAGTACCTGAATGGGGAGTGAGGACTGAAATAATTAGAGCAAGTCACACTGCACATGGGATCAGCTGTCAGTAAGACTGCAGCCATGAGTTTATTCCATGATTCCTTTTTATAGGCAAAGCAAAAACAAGTCACATCAATACAAGAAAGAAGTTCATGGAACTGCCAAACTCATTTTCTTAAACTACTTCTGTGTAGAGGATATGGTCCAAGGTCACCCAAGCAAGTTTTAAGGAACTTAGCAAAACATTCTCTTATCTCTGTCTCAAGGCGAAGGCCAAGGTGAAAACATGTTTTTCACTGAGAACTCAATAACAAAGCAGCTTGACAAACAAGCAGCTCACCCCAGTTTTTGTTTGGTTGTTTGGTTAGTTTCTTGGTTTTTGAGACAGGGTTTCTCTGTGTAGACTTGGCAGTCCTGGACTTGCTTTGTAGACCAGGCTGGCCTTAAACTCAGAGCAATCCCCCTGCCTCTCTCTTCCTGAGTGCTGGGGTTATATCACATGTGGCCACCACAGCCTGCTGGTGAGGTTTTTGGTTTGTTGCTTAGTTGGTTGATTGGTTTTGGTTTTGAACAGGATTGTATTATATTTATCAGTCTGCTCTTGAACTCTTACAGTCCTTTTGCCTCCACCTCCTCAGTGTGGGAACCAGAAATCTATATCACCATGTCTGGTGAGCAGTGGGTTTTCACTTGAGAAACAAAAGCATTTGTCAATATAATAAATTGCTCATGAATTCATGGCTTTAGATGCAGCAGTCCAGATTAATTAATTAATTAATTAATTAAATGTCCTAAGTAAGTGACATCAGGGAAGAGTATATGCTTTATTATTAATAATATAAAATTACAGAAGATAAAAACCTCAATAATCTTTACTTTTATGAAATAGATCAATGGGTACTTAATAATGGAGGAAGACAGCAGAATATTAAAAGAATTACAAAGAAAGATTTAAAGATAATAGATATTATCTTAGTTGGAGTTTTCATGTTTATTCACATGTTAAAATTCATCAAGTTGCACCATTCCAGTATGTAAAACTCATTGTATGTCAATTATATTCAAGTATTTTAAAATAAAAAAGAAATTATATATCTTTTTCCTTTATTTGATTTTTTTATTCATGAGTTTGTGTGTGTCTTGCTGTATGTATGCACACAGTGGGATTGCCCATGGAGGCAGGAAGAGGGTAGTAGATCCTCTGGAGCTGGATTTAGAGGTAGTTGTGAGCCACATGAGTTGGGTGCTGGGAACCAAACTGAAGGATCAGGTAGTGCCCTTCCCCACTGGGCTATTTCTCAGCCTCCATTTGTCTCTTTTTCACACAGAGATATGCTATAGAGCTCAGCCTCCTCAAATTTTTATTTTTCTTCCCTGGCCTTCTGGGGGCTGGCCTTATATGATCTTTGTTTCTTTAGTATTTGTTTTAGCAGCTTGCATACATTTTGTTTGATTTTTATATTCTTATTTGCAATGCCAAGGCATCTTATCTACTAAGCAAGTATGCTACCGCTGAGCTACACCCCCTGTATAAATTTCAGTTTTTATACACAAATACATTTATATGTTCAGAGAAATGATAAAATTAAAATAACTGAAGTCCTGTTTCTTCTTTACTACTATGTCTATTGTCATTATTTGCATCAAGTTTACTTTTCAAATGTAGAAATATAGAGGCCCATAGTCACTAGAGACAGAGGATTAGAGTGTCTGTAATGAATGCAGACAATTCTGAACCATTATGAGCTTAATCGAAACAAATGTGAAGCTTGGTATGACTGTGGTGGAGCCTCACTCAATTATTTCTGTGAAGGATATATTGCTTAAATAATAAAAGGTGGATAGTTGGAAGTTTATGTATACAGTGTTACAGCTCATAGTGCAGCTGCACAATTGCCTAAAGCTTAGACCAACAAAATATATGGGGAGATGCATATTTTGTCACTGGCATATTTTTTTAATTGCTGGTAAATGATGTTAATAAAACGGAACTCAGCAGTTAAGAACACTGGCTGCT
The DNA here is from genome assembly GCF_030254825.1 of Meriones unguiculatus. NCBI lineage: Eukaryota > Metazoa > Chordata > Mammalia > Rodentia > Muridae > Meriones > Meriones unguiculatus. Next base: position 87,531,862 of record NC_083360.1, read on the forward strand.
CCTACAGAGGACCAAGATTCAGTTCTTAGCACCCACATAGTGGCTCACAGCTTCCTGTAACGCCAGTTCCAGGGCACCCAATGTCTTCTTCTGGCTTTTGTGGATCTTCATGCACAAATACACATACATACATACAAAATACTCATACACAAATAATAAAGATAAATCTTTTAAAACCCAGATCTACCTTTAGTCAGTTTTATCACTATTTTTGTATAGTCTACATTTATATAATTACGATAATTTACTCCCTTTATCCCTTCATTCAGAGAATAGAAAACCATGGCAGGGAGGATGTAACAGAACAAAATTATTCACCTCATTGAACCAGAAAGCAGAGAGAAAATGTTGGCAGTCATGGGCATGACATATTCTTTAAATGCGCACTTCCTCCACCTAAGCCCTCCTCTATAAAAATAATCCATTCAATCCCTTCCCAATAGCACTACCAGCTGGACACCAAGCCTTCAACACAGGTGTCTGGATACAAGGTGGCAGGGGTTATGGGTAGGCGAAACGTCATATCTAAACAGTGACATTCTACTGTTGGACCCCAGGTCTTGCCATCTTCCTCTTCCCTAACGCAAACCATATTTAGTTCATCTCCAGGAGTTTCTAGTTCCAGTGTTTCTCAAGTTCTAAATTCAAAGTCTCCCTTGAGGCCCCAGGCAAATTTTTAGATGTGAGCCTCTGTAAAAACCAAACAAAAGGTTACGTACAATGATGGGCCAGACCTGGGGTAAACACTACCATTTCAAAAGGAATGCATAGAAGACCACCAAGGAAGAATCAAATAAAGTAAGACTGAAACCAAGCAGGGTAAACACTGAATCTGGTAGCTCCATCTCACACAAGTCACAAGGTAATGTGATGTAATCCCCCAAGGGTTTGGGCAGCCCTAGCACTAATACCTTATTGGCTGTCTTCCACATGGCCTCTCTTCTCTCTTAGCCTGACTTTCCTTGCTGCCTGTGAGCATTCCATAATCTTGGCATCTCTCAGATTTCTTGGAATCTCCATTCAGCTTCAATTTTACTCTCATAGATGTATACATTCCCGTCTCTCAAGTGCTACCCACAGGTGTTCCAAGCACGCCTCACATCACCTGGCATCCAAGGCCTATCTTTGGGCTGTTGGTGGAAGCCTCTGCAAGCTGCAACTCTCACATTCTGAATGCCTGTACAAACTACATCGCATGGATGACACCAAGGTTTGCGGTGGTATCATCAAAGAGTAGATGGAACCCCTCGTAACCAAACTTGCTCTGGCCTGAGTGTTCACACGGCTGGATGTGGGGGGGGGGGGGAACACATTGCTATGCATCACCATGCAAGGAGGGTGCTTGGGAGCTTTCTTCTAAAAAGAATGTCTTTCAAGTAGGTTTATATATTTATACTCTTGAGTCTGTGATGAATGAGGCCCAAGCCATTCCTAAGATGAATTCAAGGCATCTTTCTTATTATTATAGTACAAAGTACATGACCTGTTTTAGTGGTGCTGAGCTCTAAAACTCTACCTTCTCTGGCCTAACTTTTCATGTGTGCCTTTTCCAGCCAAACTGCAAGTTTTCAAATCCATCCACTCTGCTTTTTGTTCCTGATTCTCACTGTAAGTCTGGCTAAAAGAAGTAAGTAATGACCACGCTAAATTGTAGCTGGTGTTAGATGTTTTGTGGGTTCTCATTTCTTCCACCTTTTTTCACCCTCTTTCTTCTTCTCTTTCAACCCCCTAACACTAGATAAGAGTGAGAAAAGCGTAGAAAGAAAAGGAAAGAGATCCCTGAATAAAGTCAGGGGTCAGAAAAGGGGCGATGTTATCATTAGACTACTTCCTGCTGATTTGTGGTGTCAAGTTTCTTGGAGCAAGTTTGATCTTTGTTCTCACAATATCCAATTTCTTCTCATTGTTTCTTTTTTGTGCATGACTACTTAACAAACCACTACCAATAACCAACCAACAGTCCACCCTGCCTCTTGAGACATTAGCATTTATATACCCCCTGGAAAATTACCCAAATTCCAAACATCACACAATCACAGAAACTATCTGCAGCTGGCAAAATCATGCCCCAGCAAGTACACAAGGCAAATCATAGTCAGCTGCTTTGTAAAATCTGAATCAGCCCCATATCCCATTCCTGGGATTAAAATGAAACATATTCTTACACTATTTCTGTGTTTTTTAAGAAACCAAAACTCCAAAATTCTTACTACACCAAATTCTGAACAATATGCTGCCTTGACATTTTCTTTGCCAGTTAAGTAGTTCATCACAAATTCTCAGAGCATGAGCAAGACATGGACATTTTCTTGACCAGAATGTAACATGAGTAGTCTCTGCTCCCATTCCTAGTAGAGTCCTCATTTCCACTCCACATCTCATTCCCCACATCTTATCAGCATTTTGGTCTTCCGAGGTCACACCAAAATCACCCATTAAATTTCACTTCCAGTAAACATCTCTAAACATTTCCAAATTCCCCCTACAGATCTGTCCAAAGGCATCAGAACCACAGGGTCAGGAAAGGCCACAGCAATGACCCTGATTTTTAAGTACCAATTTTCAGTATTAGAAAGCAATTTGTCACTGTGATGAAATACCAAGAGAAATGATTTAAGAGAGGAAAGATTCATTTTTGGCTCAGTTTCATGTCATTGTCAATTGCCCCTTTGATACAGGCTGGTGTTGAGACAGAACATCATGGCAGGAAGGCTGGGTTAGAACAAAGCTGTTCACCTCATTACAGCCAGAAAGCAGATAGAAAATGAGGAATGGTTGAAAGTTATATATATTTGTCAAGCACACATCTAGAAACCTACTGCCTCTGGTAAGGCACCATCTCCTCACAGCTCAACCCGTAAGAAATCACCAGCGGATAAGTCCATTGATGGAGTTAGTGTCATTGTCGTAGTCTGCTTTCTATTTCTGTGATAAAATGCTGCAAAAGCAACTGGGAGATGAAAGGATTTATTTGGCTTGCATGTCTTGATCAGTCTGTCACTGAGGAAAGTCAAGGCAAGAGCTGAAGCAGAAGCCACGGAGGAATGTTACTTGCTGCCTTGCTCTTCCTAACTTGCTCAGCTCACTTTTTTATACAATCCCTGTCTACCTGCCCAGTGGTACAACCCACGGTAGGACCCTCCCATATCAATCATTAATCGAGATATTGCCTCCACAGGCCTGCTTCTGGGCCAGTCTTGTGGAGGTGTTTTCTCACTTAGGTTCTCTTTCTCCAAAAGCAAAAATAAAAACAAAACCAGAAAGACTAACCAGCACAGACCTCATGATCCAAACACCTCTCAGTAGTACCATGACCTGGGGACTAGGCCATCAGTACATAGCTTTTAGGGGAATGAGGTAAAAAAATGTAAGTCACAGTCAGTGAAAGCTCAGAACCAGGCATCTGCATGTATGTTTGCATGTGCACTGTATGCGTGCCTGGTGCCCTGACCCCCACACGCCAGAAGATGACATTGGATCCCCTGGAACTGGACCTGGGGATGGTTGTGAGTTGCTGTGTGGGTGCTGGGAACAGAGTCTGTGACCTCTGTGAGAACAACAAGCAGTGCCTAACTGCTGGGCCATCCCTCCAGGCCCTCTGTAAGTCTTGAGTTCCCTTCTATGATATCATGCCTCCCATTTGAAACAGGGAGACTAGACAGGATGATGGTGGTGACTATGAGCTGGTGCCAACTGAAAAATATGTCACTTTACTATTAATGGTCACAATAATTATGCTGATCGCTTGTTGAACATCTTCAGATGGTAGGCATCATGAACGGCATTTTTCAAATTGAATTTTTGCTGGAGTGCAGCTCTTCACAGCTGACGGCTTCCGGCAGGAGGATGGGGAAGGACCCAGCTTCCTTTAAGGGGCTGGCCGCTGGGAGTCTGACCAATGAATCTATGGGCAACCCAAATTGGACGTGGTGGGCTTTTTGGAGTAGGCAGGGCACAAAGGAGGGAGGGTGCGCCTGGGAGGCAGGGAAGCAAGTGTGAAGAAATTGCAGGAAATTCCCAAACCATTAATAAAATGTTATGTAAAAGACTGAATTTTAAATTGCAACAATTTTAGATTTATAGAAAACTGAGCATAGAGTGGTCCAGAGTTCTCATGGAGAGCCAGAGCACCCCTGCTATTAACTCAAACATTCCTAGGGCATGTAATTACAGTTAATGAACCACTGTATTATTATTAATAATAATAAGTTATAGTATGCTTCCAAGTTTTCTTGTGTTGTTGTTCTTATTTTCCTTTATGTTCTTTTCTGTCCCATAAACTTGTCCAGCACCTTAATTACATTGACTTCCTGGGCCTCTTTGGCTTGAACATTTTCTCAAAGTTTTGTTTTGTTTTGTTTTCTGCCACCCTGGCATTTTGAAGGCTGCCAGTCCGGTAGACTCTGGAATGTCTGTGAGAATTTATTTCGTCATTTTGTCACAATTAGACAGTTCAAAGGTTGCTAGGGAAAGATCATCCATGCGAAGTATCATTCTCATCATGTTTCCGACAGTTCCTGGTGTTACTTGCAAACACCTGCCCGAAGTCGTGCTCGTGTGCCTTTCCTACTGTAGGTGGCTTCTTTGCTCTTTCAGTACTGTGTGTCACTGGACCAACTGTGTGTAAGGAGTGGGAAGGGAAGCTCTCCCTCCTGTAGGGCATAGTCTTTGCATCGCGTGTTTGGAATTCTGAGCGAGAGACTGTTCTCAGTTTACTCACTCATCTACTTATATCCATGTGGACCCGGTGTGCTGTGGTACTCATCCTATTGCTCACGTCATCCCGCTATTGGTCATTGTCAATTCTTTTGGTCTCTGTGTCCCTTTGACCATATTCGCCAGTGTTTCAGTAAGTTCTTATTTTTTTAGTACTGTGACACAATGCAGGCTCATCTGGTACATTTTCTGTCCCAGTCCTAGAATGAGCCATTGCCTGAGAAACCCTGGAACTGAGACCTGCTCTCATGTTGCCAGCATGTCATTCTGTTAGGAGATCTTAGCTGAGTAGACAAAGGAACACACACACACTCACCCACACACGCACACATCTGTAAGTGTTTCTATCTGAGGCTATCTGTACCTACCTTAGGATAAACATGTATCCTACTGATATCCCCAATTAACCCCCCACTGCAAGGGCCAGGCTGGCCTGGTCCCCCTGGCTAATGAGGGGGACTTCATATACATAGTTTGCTTTATTCTATGGGATGTCTATGTTTTCTCATTTTATGGATGAAGGAACTTAGAGTTGAAGATCATATTGTTTTTCAAAGGCACTCATTATGAGGTGAAACTAGGGTCTGCTGGCCGATACAGTTGTGCAGTCAGCACAGAAAAATGCCAGCCAGCCCCCAGCGCGTTTCCCAACATCCAGCGGTCGGCTCTAAAAAGATGAAGGCGAGCAACGGTAACCGGATACAGCAGGTTGCTCTTACGCCGTCACATGCACGCGTACGTGTCACAGCAGCAAGTAAAGGGGGTGTGGGGGGGGGAAGACAGGGCGTGGAGAGTTAGGGGCGGTTCTGGGAAGAGTTGAGAGAAGAACGGGCCCAGGCAGCGAAGATCGTCAAAATACGCCTCACGACGCTCTCAGATTCCACACGGTAATAAAAAGACTGCGTTTTTTTAGAAGAAGAGAGAAAGGTGATGCTCAGAATTTGACTGGTGCGATCGAGGAAACAACACAGTTCTGGAACATCGGTGAGGCACGAGGGGGGGGGGCGTGGCAGTCAGAGACGGCCGGCTGCAGTCACGAGCTCTCGCCCAGCTCTAGGCCGCGGATCCGCTGGACCCAGCCCGTCTGTGAAGACGCACCCCACCCCCAGCCAGGTTCTGCGGATCGTGGTTATGAAACCTGCCTATCTGAGGATGACTCTCAGATTCCCGTTTTGGCATCTGGGAGTTTCAGAGAGGGGTTCTTGATACTGTGCGTTTCCAGTCTGTTGCCGTGGAGGCGTGCTCGGAGGTTGGTACAGCAGCCAAATTCCATCCAGACAGCTGTGACACATCTGTGCGCAGCATCGGCTGTGTGACACCGGGGCGTGTGCTTCCATGACGGGCGTCCTAAACTGCCGGGAGAGTCAGAAGAGCCCCAGCGTGGGTCATTTTGTTCCCTCGAACCATACCCTCTATTTCTGACCTGAAATTCTGTCCTCCTGGCCACTGTATTGATCACTAGAGAATGTTTGTCAGTCAAAACTTAAATACGGAGAACAGGCAAGCAGCTGTAGACATACCAAGTGTGCAAATACCCCAGACGTGATTTTTGCTCTCTGTATGAAAAATGGCTGCATATTTGGCAAGTTTGAATGGTCTTGGAATAGGCTTTGCAGGGGACTCATGACTGAATCTTATAATTTTCTCAGAAAAATTTACAGGACAAGTGAACTATAACCTACAAGCATCACAAGAAAACAGTAAGCCTTACACAGTTTAAAATTTTTAATTGCATCTGTTTATTGTTATATGTGTATGTGTGTGTATGAGCACACACACACACACTCACCGCAGCTCACATGTGGAGGTCAGGAGATAACTTGAGGGAATTGGTTCTCACCTTTCATCCTGTGGGTTTCAGGAAGTGAACCCTGGCTGTCAGGCTTGGCAGCACGTGCCTTCACCTGCTGAGCCATCTCACAACCCATCACACATTTAGGAGACACGCCAAGTCCATACAAGCAGCAAGCAAAAGAAGGATGAACACATTGGTTGGACTAGGCTTGAGCAAGAGAATTCTTCACGTAGCTGGCACTCCAGGGAAAACACCATCTTTGTGGGTGTTACACTCTGTATATATTTCAGTCAAGACTGATGACTAGCATTTCCAGCAGAAGAGCACACTTCCTCCTCAGCTGAGACAGTGGACTCTAACTGTGGTAACTATAAATGAGAAGTCCGCTGAGGCATCCCTTCCCAGTGTTTGAGAACGGCACGTTCCACATTCGTTTTAAATTTGATGTTGTTTTTGTAAGTCTTGTTGTTCTAAATTATGTTCATGTGTGCGAGCCGACCTGTGGGTGTGCGCCTGTGGAGGCCGGAAGCGTCAGATCTCCCGGGAGCTAGACTCACAGGTTGTTTCGAGGTACCGAACTCTGAGCCACTGAGCCATTTCTCCAGCCCCACTGCAACTCACTAAGCAGACCAGGCTGGCCTCCGGTTCACAGAGATCTGCCTGCCTCTGTTCCCCAAGCGCTGGGACTAATAAAAAAATAAAAATTAAAAACCACATAATGAATAAAAGTTAGAAATAATAAAAAAGGGGAGGTGGAAACAGAAAATACCTGTTTACAACAGATCATCTTGTCAATTCAGACCCCGAATTAACGTTTAGAAATTTTGCAAGTACAGTATTTTGATGTCATGCACCCTCCTCTACGGAGCAAATTATTTTCTGAAGGTCTATTATTAGTTATATATCACCTCACTAGCCTACTAAAAAAGCTTTTTAAAATTCTCTTGCATTTTTCTAGAAGCTCCATAATTTCTTCTTAAATTTAAACAGACCATTGAATTCTATGTTTAGTTGATGACAGGAATAGACTCTTCCTGTGTAGCCAGGACTGGCTTAGGTTTATAACCTTCCTTCCTCCATTTCCCAAGTACCGGCATTATATTTGTGCATCATTTGTGCCAAATGTTTTTTTTTTTTTATCCCATGCATGTGTGTGGTGTATGTATTGTGTATGTGTGTGTTTGCATGTTCAGCTGCTCTCTGCATTATCCATTGAGACAGGATCTCTCAATTGAACTTAGAGCTAGCCCATAGGGCTGGACTTGTCACCTTGCTCGGGGATTTCCTGTCTCCACCTTCCTCCTTCTGGGGTTACAGGCAGCACCTGCCTTTCCAGCATTTCTATGGGTACCTGGCATCTGAGTTCTGGTCCTCACATTTTCCTCGTATGTTAGTTACTTTTCTGTTACTGTGAAAAAGTGCCATGATCAAACAACTTACAGAAGAGAAGGTTATTTTGTTTTACGCTTCCAGATGAAGCATCCACGCTGACAGGGAAGGCACAGCGTGCTAGCATGAGCAGAAGGCCGGCTGGCAGCCTCCTGATCCCCACATAAGAGGCAGCAAGAGCAGAAAGTCATGTGACTCCATGAACCCTCGAATCGAGTCTCCAGTGACTGTTTCCTCCAGCAAAGCTTCACTCCAGAAAATTCCATAACATCTCCAAACAGTGCCACCAGCTGGGGCCCGCGTGTTCAAGCACATGAACCTATGGGGGACCTTCCCCAATCAAAGCAGCACCCTTGGCAAGCACTTTACCCACAGGCCTACCTTCCCATCCCACTACGTGTATTTTTAATTAATTCACAAACGGGAGTACATTAGAAAGGTAACCTCTGCCTCTAATTAAAAATGTCCCTAAACATTTAAAAATTTGAAACATCAGCCATTCTCTCCTCATAAAATGTTATGGTCTCTGTTCTCGGAAAGGGGTAGGAGAGCGGGTTATTAAATTTTTTTAATTAATTAATTTATTTATTCACTTTACATCCTGATCTTAGCTCCCTCCCTCATCTCCTTCCCGTCCTATAGTTATCTTTCCCCTATCTTCCCTCCTCTATTCCTCAGAAAAGGGGAGGCTCCCCTACCAACCCACCCCAGCACATCCAGTTGCATAGGGACCGAGTGCATCCTCTTCCCCTGTGGCCTGGAGGGGCAGCCATGCTAGGGGGAAGTGATGGAAAAGCAGGCAACAGAGTCCATGTCAGAGACAGCCCCCACTCCCTTTCCTAGGGTACCCACATGAAGATGGAGCTGCCCGTTGGCTACATCTGTGTAAGTGGTCTAGGTCCAGTCTATGCATGGTCCTTGGTTGATGCTTCATTCTCCACAAGCCTCACCCCTGGGCCCTAGTTAGTTGGCTCTGTTGGTCTTCTTGTGGAGCTCCTGTCCCTCCTGGGTTCTTCTCTCTTTCCCTCAACTCTTCCATAAGACCCCATGCGCTGTGCCCAATGTTTGGCTGTGAGTCTTAGCATCTGTTTCAAACTGCTGCTGGGTGAAGCCTCTCAGAGGACAGCTATGCTAGACTCCCATCTATAATGTCAGGGGTTGGCCCTCTCCCATAGGGTGGGTCTCAGGTTGGGCCAGACATTGGTTGGACATTCCCTCAATCTCTGCTCTATCTTTATTCCTGCCTACATCTTGTAAGATAGAGTAAATTCTGGGTCCAAGTTTTTGTGGATGTGAGCGTGATAACACAGACCCAGAAAGACACACATGGTATGTACTCACTTATAAGCGGATTTCAGCCATATAATATAAGATAACCATACTATAATTTACAGACCCAAAGAACATAAATAATGAGGATCCAAGAGAAAAATGCTTAAATCTCACTTAGAAGGGGGAATAGAACACACAGCAGAAGCAGTTGAAGAGAGGGAACAGGGTAAGAGAGGGAGTACAGAGAGAAATGAGGGTGGAGATCAGACCTGGGGGGGGTGGACAGAGGGCCTGCAGAAAGAAGACAGGAGAGGAGAAAAGAAGGGGTCATGGAGACTGGAGAGGAAACGTTGCTACTAGGACTCCCAGGGGAGGGAGGGAGTGCAGGCAGGCTTGCTCCTTTCTAAGTCTGACTTAGAACTCGTTGATCAATTTCTTTCTCGTCTCCCCTCTCCCCTCCACTTCCCCCCTTCCCTCCTCTTTTTCGCCTTGGGTGACCCCCATTCTCCTCCTCACTCTAAGACTTGTGTCTAGATCCCGGAGGTTGGTGAGATTATGCGACACTTGTCTTCTGTGTCAGAATGACCTCCAGGAGTGTCTCCATTAAGTTAGGGAAGTTCTCGTCAGACTGCGAATGTCTCGTAGAGCTGCGTCCTGTTATTTAACGGTGCCTTATATTTATGTACTTCAGATGAGGAAACTATTCTCTTGGGGTCTAATGATGAAGCCAGAGAAGCCAGCAATAAGTTGAACAGAAAATTAAAACTGTATTTGAACAAAGGTGTAAATCGGGTCTTTCACTAGGTTTTAAATACATTCTTGTGAATTTTAAAATATCTTAGAAAACTATTTCGAAGAATTTATTGTAAATTTGCATGCACCATTTCATGTGAAACTATATTTAATCAGAATCTGACTTTCAAAAAAAAAAAACTATCTTTAGAGAAAGACTGGTGGAGAAGTTATCACACATTATGTTCAGGAGCTTCTTTTTCCTGACAAACTGAGTTTTTCTTTAGTCAGTAGACTATGTCTGAAAGCTGACATTGGTATAGTAAGTGAGGAAACTGCAGAACAATAAAATAAATAAACTAGCTCTAATAACTGAAACACCATGAGAAAAGATTTATCAGTTTCGCAAGGTAAGTTTGAAAATGTGATTCACATGAACCTATTTTGGAGCTTCATGTGCAGTGGACTTATCTCTTATGTTTTCCTTTCCCACCTTGACCCGCAAATGTATAGAAGCAGTTTGTACTTAGAAGAGCATCCAGGTCGCTGCATGAGAGACCATGGCTCTTCTTTCTGGTATTTATTCACACAGGCACTTTGGGTCAAATCTGTACTGTGCTGGAAGCTGAACATGACTCACCCTCAGGCAGACAAAGCCATAGTGACTATTAAAGAGGTTATGGCACCTTAATCAAATCAGTGAAGCTCAGTAATGAAGGTAAGAAGTATCTATTCATAGTACATATGTATGTAATACATGGATACATAAAATACAGTCTACTGTGATGATGCAATCAGTATTTGCTAACTATTGAATGGTATAACAGAAAGAGAACACACACACACGAACACACACTGCTTGTGAGAAGGCTGATAATCCTGAGCAATGTGGGTGATCATAGGCTATTAACCAAGACAAGAAATGCAGCAGATGGAATGGGTTTTATAGGATGAAAATTGAGAGGTTAGCTTGGGACACTGTCAATCTTAAATACCTGCTAGACATACAAGAGGAGACGTCAAATAAAGAGCTGTCCAAATGAGTTTAAGAAGAACCTAGAATTCCTTGGGGGTAGATTTCTAGGAGCAGAGTTGCTGGGTTGAAGGTTATGGGCAAGTTTACAGTGTTGTCCTGAAGCCAGCTGGCTAGGGTGGAGGGCAACAAACTGAACAGAAACGGTGAATGTGCAGCCATCTGAGGGGAAGGAGTCGGTTGAAAATTAAATGCAGCTTCGCTCTAAGGGTTACCTAAGTAAGCTTTTACGATGAAAGAGATTACTCCCTTCTCATTTTTAAAGGATAAGAACAACGTGAATGGGTATCATGGTTTGGAAAGATTTCCCCTCTATTGAGATAATCATGTAGTTGTAGTCCTCTATTTTCTTAATGTAAAGTGATAGGCTATTTAAGGTTAAACCAACACTGGACTTTTGTGTAAACTTCACTTGCTCAAACTATGACACATATTGCTGATATATATGCTTTTCAAAACAGTCTGTATATAGTCCAGGTGCTGTTCTCTCTCTCTCTCTCTCTCTCTCTCTCTCTCTCTCTCTCTCTCTCTCTCTGTGTGTGTGTGTGTGTTTGTCTCTCTTGTAGTTTTGGCTGTTTAAAAGTCCCTATATAGACAAGGCTAGCCTAGAACTCAAGAGATCCACCTGCTCCTGCCTGTTGGGATTAAAGGCATGTGCCACCATGCCTGGCTTTGCCTCAGTCTTTTGAGTGCTTAGATCCCAGGACCTGGCCACCATAATAGGCTTCATATTGCTGAATTCTATTAATTCTTCATTTAAAGTAAATAGTTTTGGAAGTATTGTTTCTTGTGTCACTGTTTAGGGGGACACAGCCCACCACAGAGAAGCAGAAAAGATATGGTGGCAGGTGGCTTCCTGGCAGGGGGAGAGTGCAGCTGGAATTCCTTGTCTACATCTCAAAGAGTATGAGCAGAGCTGTAGGACCAGGCTGTGCGTGGGCCAGGCTGTACCACTCAAGGCCCTCCCTGAGTGACCACTTCCTCTAGCCAGGCCCCACCTCCTGAAGGCTCCAGAGCTTCCCTCATGTTAAATGCTCTTGGGGAGACTTCACATCCAAACTGTTTGTCCTAGTGTCCTTTCTGTTGCTGTGATAGACACCATAACCCAAAGCAACTTCGGGGGTAGAGAGTTCATTTCGTTTTACAGAGTGCAGTCCATCACTGAGGGAAGCCAAGGCAGTAGCCTGAAGCAGGAACCACAGAGGAAAGCTGCTTATCGACTGACTCATCTGCCTTCCTGACACAGCCCAGGCCACCTGAGCAGGCATGGCCCTGTCCACGGTAGGCTAACTCCTCATATCAAGTACCACCTCAGAACGCACACACACACTGGCCCAGGGGCTGAGCCAATGGGGCCAATTCTTCAGCCATGCTTCTCTGTTCTCAGGTGTGACATGTTGGCAACTAAAGTGTACCAGGACACCGTACTCTTAATGAAGTCATGTGTAGCTGAAGTTTTCTTTGCCGGAGCATTTTAAATGAATAACTCAGTTTATTTAATAGCTTTTCAGCTGCTTGGATCTTTTTTTTTTTAACTTCCTCTTGATTCAGCTTTGACAATTTGTTTCTTTCAAAAAGAAACTTGCCCTTTTCATGAGAAAGAATTTATTGTGCATGCCTATATTTCCCTTTAAATATCTACAGTGGTTAAATCTTTATCTCCAACCATCTCCCTCCCCCCATCGCTGGGGATGAGATTCAGGACCTTGTTCATGCTCGGCAGGAGTCATATCTCCCTCTGTTCCTCCAGATTCTCTTTCAGTCCATAACAGTTCTGGGCTTTTTCTTTGACAACACTGATCAAAAAAAAAAAAAAGGAAGAAGAATTTGGTCAATTGTTTCATAGAATGTCTCACCATCTGTGTTTATTTGCCGGCCTTCTCAAGATTACATTATACATTCTTGGTGAGACCGTTTCACGAGGATGTTGTATACTTCCCACTGTATCACATCAAGAAGCACATGCCAGCAGGGAGATGGCTGGAGCCCAAGAGCTCCAGGTCAGCCTGGGTGACACAGTGCGACTCTGCCCGAGGATGAACCTAAAACGAGTGCATGCACACATCAGCCCTGCGATGATGCCTGCTTTGACTAGTTAGTAACTGACTAGATAGTAACTGACTAGTTAGTAACTGACTAGTTAGTAACTGGTTAGTTGAAAACATCTCACCGTTGCTTGTTTTACAATGGCCCCATCATGTAGTCTTGGCTGGCCTGAGACTCTAACATAGACTAGGCTGGTCTTGAACTCACAGAGATCTACCTACCTCTGCCTCCTAGGGGTTGGTATTAAAGGTGTGTGCCATCATGCTTGGATAACTCAATAGTTTGTTTTGTTTGGTTCATTTTGTTTTTCTAAGACAGGGTTTCTCTGTGTAACCCAGGCTATTCTGAAACTTGCTTTGTAGACCAGGCTGGCCTTGAACTCAGAGATCTGCATGCCTCCCAAATACTGGCATAAAGGTGTGCACCACTACACCCACCTTGGTTTTGTTTTTTGAGACAAAGTTTCATGTAGCCAATAAAGGAGGCCTCCTATTTGCTCAAATTTGTAATCCTCCTGCCCCAGGCTTCCAAGTGCCGGCATTACAGGCATGTTCCACTATGCCTAGCTGAAATTGCTCCATTGTAGTGATATATTTATTTTCTCTTTGCAATTAATAAGAAACTTTAGAATGATATTTTGAGATTACTGTGTCTGTTTCCCATCAACCTTTCACATAATAATTTCTAATGAAGCATTATATTGTTGGTTACAAAATAAAGCTGAGAAAAAGACAACTTCTTTAATACATCATACTGGGGAAATTGTACATCTACATGTAGGACACTGAAGTTAGATCCATATCTCTGTTTGAAAATCAATTTGAAATGGATCAACGATCGTAATGTAAGACTCTAATCTCAGACACAGTTAGAAAAACAGAGGGAAATTCTCCAAGATATAGCCAGGCTCTGTGGCTGGAATCTCAGAGGCAGCTGGTGAAATAGTATCAGGAACCTAACAAATGGAAGCTGAGGTTGTGGCTTAGTGGTTGAGCACTCACTAGCATGCTTAAACCTTGGGTTTTACTTACAGGACATAAAAGAAGAGAGAAAGCGGGGGGGGGGGGGGGAGGAGATGGGGAGGAGAGGAGGGAATGGGGGAGGGGAGAGGAGAGCAGGAGACAACTGTGATTGAATGTAAAAAGTTTCTGAAAGCCAGCAGTGGCAACACAACTGCAGTTCTAGCATTTGGGTGGCTGAAACAGAAGGATTGCAAATTTAAGGTCAGTGTGTGCTATACAGGGAAGCCCTGCCTTTAAAAAAAAATTAAATTAAAATTAAAAGCCTACTTACATCAAAGGAAATAATTAGAACAAAGAGACATCCTACAGAACAGGGAGAGAAACTGCTGACAGCCATATTAACAGATTAGTATCCAGAATGTATTGTAAAATCTCAAAAAGTCAAACACAGAAAGAACAGAGAGTTCAGTCCATAAATTAGCAAATGATAAATTAGCAAATGAACTGAACACATAGTTCCTAAGAGAAGTACAAACTACCAACAAATACAGAAAAAAATTTTCAGCATCTTCAGCCATCAGAGAAATGCAAATCAAAACACAATGGAATTCTATCTCACCCTAGTCAGAATGGCTATTGTCAAGAAAACAAAACTCAACAAATGTGTGTAAGGATGCAGGAAAAACACACACATAACAAAAACTTTGGTCTCACTATGTAGCCCTGGCTGGCCTGGGATTCACAGAGGTCTGCTTGCTTCTGTATCCTTCTTTCTTCTTCTTTTTCTCCTCCTCTTCCTCTCCCTCCTCCTTCCCCTCCTCCTCTCTCTCTCTCCGCCTCTTCTTCCTTCTTCTTTGTTTTTTTTTTTTTTTTCAAGATAGGATTTCTCTGTGTAGCTTTGGCTGTCCTGTGCCTCTGCCTTCTGAGTGCTGGAATTAAATGTGTGCACCACCATTATCAGCTTTTAAAAAACAAATTGATTATTTATCTGCTGCTAAGTGGGAATGTTGACTAGAACAGTCAGTAAAAAAATCGCTATCTTTCCTCAAAAAACTAAATTAACTAACATATGATCTAGCCATATTCCTAATGTGAATAAAGTTAGCTTCAGTAATGGTACCTGCATACCTTTGTTTATCAGGCACTATTGACAGTAGCCAAGCTATGGAATTCGTCTTGGTGTCCATCAATGGATGGGAAGATGCATAAAAATGTAGTGTGTATATTCAGTGGATTATTGTTCAGACACAAAAGGCAAAATCATATCATGTGCAGGAAAACGAATGGAATTAAAGCTGGAGATTGCCCTGTTAGATGAAATAGGCAAGATTCAGAAAAATGTATTTTTTTTTCCTCTCATGTATAAAACCAAACACAAAAGTAGAGGGGAGATTGCTCAAGATTGCCTTTTGTTGCTGTGATAAACACAAATCAAACTTGGAAAAGAAAGGGCTTATTTGGTTTACAGATTACAGTCTATCACTGAGGTGCAGCTGGTCTTTGCTACTTGGTGAGCTCTTTTTTTCCCCCTCTTTTGATCTCCCCAGTTTCACCCCCATCACTTGATAGAAGAGAAAGAAGGACAGAGGGGCATGAAAGAGATAGAGGCCTGTGAATCTGGTTTCTTTCTTCTTGTTTCTTCTATCAGCACGACTACTAACAAACCACAGCCAACCCCCTGAATGACCAACAACTGCTGACCCTGCCTCTTGGGGCCCTGCCACTTATATACCCTCTGAAAAGTTCCCAGAATCCCAAACCGCACACAATTGTAAAAACTATCTTCAGCGGGCAAAAATCACGCCTCTGCTAGAGCACGAGGCAAATCTTAGTCAGCTGCTGCGGTCAGTGTGGAGCAGCTCCCTATCTCCAACACCTGCCATGAAAATGAAAACACTTTCTTGTAATGTTTCTGTGTTTTTAAAGACACCAAAGTTCCAAAATGTCACTACGCCGAGGAAAGCTGAGGTAGGCACTGAAGCAGAGACTGTGGTGGAACGCTGCTTACTGACTTGCTTCCTCTGCCTTACTTACCTTTCTCATATCATCAAGCCTACATGCTCACAGACAGTGAGCGGGCCGGTCAGGGCCTTCTCACATAAATTAGCAGTCCCCCACAGACACTCCTACAGCCAAACTGATGGAGGCAATCCTTCAGTTGAGTTTTCTCTTCTTAGGTGTGCCAAGGTGACAACTGATAACAACTATGACGGACTATTTGGAAAGAGGAAGGAGGAAACAACAGAAGGGGAATAGGTGAGGGTAATGGGGGTACAATCAAAGTGTGTTATGAGCATGCCACGGTGAAAATGTCATGCAGTTACTCCAGAGATATACTTCAGCCAAGATCCATTTACTCTACCATTCACTCTGCTTTCAGCCATTCCAGATATATTGCCAGATACCTAACATGTGATAAGAATTATGACAGAAATGAGAGGATGGTGAGTTATCCAGAAGGAACACAATGCCTGCTGCCTGGAGGAAAACCATGAAGGAAGCAGCCTCTTCTCAGCACTCCAAGGAAGATACGTCAGGAGCAGTAGACACAAATGCAGATTAGCACGTTTTATGTTACTGTTGTGCATATTCATTGCATGTGGTAGATGTTACAGAGAGGACATTTTTGCACAAGTGAGTGGCATGCCCCCTCATGCTGTCCCTTCTTTTTCATTCTCTCTATCCATTGGATACCTCGGGCAGTTCTGTGACTTAGATACGGTGATAATGGTACCACAAATGCTGGTGTGTAAGCATCTCTGTGATATGCTGACTTGAAGGTGTGTGGGCGAATATCCTGTCTGGATTTTGTTGCTGCTAATTTATTTCATTTCTTTCTCTTTTTAAACGGGGGTTGGAGAGATGGCTCAGTGGTTAAGAGCACTGTCTGCTCTTCCAACGTGACCCGGGTTCAGTTCTCAGCACCCATATGGCAGCTCACAACTGTCTATACCACCAGTTCCAAGGGATCTGACACCTTCACACTAATGCACATAAAATAAAATAAAATAAAATAAAATAAAATAAAATAAAATAAAATAAAATGTTTTTTTAAAAATAAGAAATGGCACGGAATACAAACATCTTAAAACTCATCCTCCTAGGCTGAACAGAGACATTGCTGGGATTTGAACCTAGGTTCTCCCAAATGATATAGATTACAGATGTAGTTCATAGCTACCTCTGAGGGGTTTAAGGTGGGCCCCAGCTGCTGAAGACACCACACACTTAGGATCTGACCTGAAAATCTCTTTCTTGTCGTCCAGCTTCCTTCGTTCCAGAGAATATTAAACAAGCTGTGAAGGGAGGGAAGCAATGAAGCCACCCTGTGTAGTGATCACCAGCATGGCAGTATATGCAAGAAGATGCACCAAGTGGCACTCATATGTGGGTGACAGCCACCAGCTGTCCCATTTCCAACTTAAAGAGGGAAGTCACACCTGGTGTTGGCAAACCTAGCCAGGTTGTGAGGTCACGGACCTTAAAAAGAACCTTAGCAAACCTCCAGTTTGATAAACCAGCATAATTCTTTACAACATCCAAAATCTTATTCTTATGCCCACAGATAAGTGTCGCTAACACCTCTCATCAAAGAAGCCTTTCTTTAGAGCAAGCAGAGACCATGACAAAACAATCAATATTGGACATAATGTAGAGAGACTAATAGATCATGGAAGCCTAGCCCCATGGATCTAGTCACCACTCTTGCATCTATTGTTCAGGGAACATTACAAAAGAGGGGGTGGAAAGATTGTAAGAGCCAGAACACCGGGAAGTGTGTGGTGAAACAGTCTTTCGTAGAAACGTGAACAGGACCAGGACAAGGGTGATATCGATGGATAAATTAATGTGGAAGGGGAGTCTTTCACGGGGGTCCCCCACCACACAAAGATCAAAAGGCAACTAAGGACTGCTGGGGTACAGAGAAGTAGCCTCTCCCAGGGATTAAGCCTTTTATTGATTGTCCAATGAAGAGTAGTCAACCTTGGAAGTATATACAGACCAACAACAAAAAAGGACTCAGCAGGTTATGTGTGTGTTTGTGCACATGTGTGCATACACACATATATGTAGTAACAACAATAATCAAACAAAAAGAGGCTATCAATATTGGAGGAGGGAATGGATGGGGAGAAAGTGATGTAGTTCTATTTCAATTATGACAAAAACCCCTTTTAGTAAAGTGTAGAATACAGTGGTCTTAGCACATAAGGCTGGGCAGCAACCATTACGATCTAGCTCATCTTAATCACCTCCGAGAGGAACTTGTATCCATAGTTATTCCTCCCCCCCAACCCCCAGAGTGCCTGTTAACCATTAACCTACTTTTTCTGCCTTTAGATTGCATCTTATGAACACTTACTCTAATAGAGTCACACAATATGGGATTTCTTGTGTTGGCTTCTTTCACTTAGCATAATGTTATAAGGTTCATCCATGTGGTAATATCTATTTGTTCTTCATTCCCTTTTACTGCTAAAGTGTGGAGATGTATGCATCCGTTCTTCACTCCTGGTATCATTTCCACTGCTTTTCCTAAGTACTTGAAACAGGTCAAGGCCTTGTCAATGTCCTCTTGGAGCAACTGGCATTAGGATTCTCTTCCCTCACTTTTGATCTTTGTACAGTTCTTACGTTTGTTTTCTTTTTCTTTGCCTTCCTTTCTCTCTCTCTCTCTTTTTTATTTTTTTAGGACAGGGTCCCATGATATAGGCCTTGTTGGCCTAGATCTCAATATGTAGACCAAACTAGCCTTGAACTCACAGAGTCCCACCCACTTTTATTTCCCAAGTGCTGGGATTAAAGGTGTGTATCATTGTGGGCAGCCTGTCATATTTTCCGAACAAGGTAATCCTACATCCTAAAAAGTATTTTATATAGCATTGTATTTGATTTGTTCTGGGATGATCTTATGGGCTAATCTTCATTTTAATGAAAATAGAAGTCTACTTGATTCTTGAAGGGTGATTAGCTCTAAAAAAAATGTAGTTTAGTATTTTTCAGGTACTTATTACTTTCCAAGTCAAATTCATTTATTTGTCTTAATTGTCTCATATTCTATTGTACTCTGTATGTGGCAATTTTACAAAATAGTCAGTTCCTCGGGGTTTGACATCTAATCCACCACTGTATATTCAGCATAAAGAAGAATTATTTTAGGAACTCGAGAGATGGTTCTGTGGTTAAGAGTAAGCACTACCCTTGCAGAGGATGGAACTCCGGTTCAGTTCCCAGAGCCCACCGCAGGCTGTCTCTCAGCTCCAGGATTCTGTTGGCACATATGCATATGCTCTCAGTTGCACACACACATAAAAATAAAATAAAATCTAAAAATAAAAAAAGTGAAATCTTTACACACAATGGCTATCTAATAAATGCAGTTATTAAACTGAAGCACATATATATTGATCAGATGGATATGAAGTTGCCCGGAGTGGTAACTCTAAGTCAGATTTTAAAAGTTTCCTTAATTAATTAAAAAATCATTTGAAATTGTGTATACTATTGGCATATGTGTGTGATATGTGTGCAGGTGGATTCATGCCAGCTGCATTCATGCCAGCTGCAGCACCTGTGTGGAGGTCGGAGCACGACCTTCTGGAGTTTTTTTTTTTTTTCCCCTTTCACCCTTTTGTGGATTATAGGAGTCAAACTCAGGTCACCAGGCTTTCGTGGCAAGCTTTTTACCAACTAAAGTCCTCTCTCTGCTTTTTTTATTTGTATTTTATTTTTGGAGCCATCGTTGCACTGTGGAGGCTCCAAGTCTCTGTCCCAGCCTCCAGCATGCTGGGATGACAGGCCATCATACATCATACACATGTCTGCGTAACTTAAGTTGTGGGACTTTCTTTGCTTTCTGACTGAAATAACTAAACTGATGCCTCAAGAACTT
The DNA here is from genome assembly GCF_030254825.1 of Meriones unguiculatus. Classification (NCBI taxonomy): domain Eukaryota; kingdom Metazoa; phylum Chordata; class Mammalia; order Rodentia; family Muridae; genus Meriones; species Meriones unguiculatus. The sequence continues at coordinate 87,551,700 of NC_083360.1, forward strand.
CATTAATAGACTTTCAGGTGACGTTAATAAACGCTACTTAAATGGATTATAACCCCGTGAGGGAAATAGTATTATGCCCATTTTGCAGATGAGGAGATTAAGGTCAGCCAGGCTAAGTAGCTATTTCACAGTGGGACAGGCAATGTGTGCCAGAATTCCAAGGGACTCAGTTGGCTCTAGAGCCACTAACCATCCTACCCTGGCTGCCTCGGTGGACCGTGGTTCGTAACAATTACAAAGCTTGTTCTAGCTCTGCTTTGAGCAGTCTCGTGTTTACCTACCCCAAAACAATGAAAGGTGTCTTTTGAAATATTTATTTATACATGATTTTATTATAAAGCTTCTTCTCATGTAGCCACTTTGCATAACTTATCTGTTTGCTAGGTAAAGGCGCTCTGAGAGATTAGAAGACGGTTGTTTTTAGGTGTCCAGCGACAGGATATTTAAATCAGTATCATTAGCCTTCTGACAACATTTTCCCCAGTGAGGCTGCTTTGTCAGCACAGTCTGCCCCACACAGTAGCACACACTGGCTTACGTTTCACTTAGTTTCCAGCTACAGTTTGCCCGCCATATAGAAACTTATTTAACCAAATAGTTCTTAAGTCCTTTGAGAGCAACAGTGGATTTCCTAGTTGGCAGGGCTGGCTCACACGCCTAACCCCGGCTCCTGGGAACTGAGGCACAGGGGTTGTCGTAAGTTCAGGCCAGCCTGACCTACAAAGGAAGACTCAGAACAAAAGCATACAAACAGAAAAAAAAATGTGTTTTTCTGTTGCCTGTGGTTTATTGTAATAACTGTGGTTTATTAAGGCCTTAGTGAGGGACAGGATCTTTGTACACATTTTGCTGCTATTTACAAGAACATGAAAAATGAGGGGTTACTTCTCCCACTTTGCAAACGCAGAAAGCCTATAGTCCCAGCAGCCTAGGCCTTTTGGGTGACCATGATGATGGGTTCATAATACACCATTATCCACTTGACTGATTTGTGCCAATTTGGTGAAAATCTTTCCATCTGGCAGGAAAAAAAAAAGACACAAGTTTGAATCCTTGTGCGATTAAGTTACCAGCTTGTGTGTACAGACAAGTACTCACTCTCCATCAATTCTGAGATTCCTGATTGGTAGAATGAGATTTTTTTTTTCTTTTTTTCAAAGAAGGCCCAACCCTTTCCTTGAAGGAGTTATGAATATTAAACAAGGAAATACAGATGCAAAATAAATATTAATAACTTACTTATGTGTTTCTTTTGTCTCATGGAAATGTAAACCAAATGAATAAGTGAATAAATTAAGATTAAAAAAGAAAAGATATTTATCCAAATCCCATATGTGTATGTATATAATTTACTTGTCTGCAAATAATGAGACAATTCTGTATGGAGCATTTTTTTGTTTTGTGTTTTGAGACAACCTTGGCTGTCTTACTTTGTGGGCCTGGCTGGCCTCAAATTCACAGGGAACACTTTTTATGTGGTAATATATGCACAATTACATTGAAACAACCTCAGAAAAATTACTATCATAGAGACAGACCACTTAGTTTTGGATTTTCATGTTGTTTTCTAGTAATCTTTTAATCTAATACAAGGAGATTTAAATGTTTTTTTCCTGAGAAATCCTTTCCCTCAAATTAATAGGTGATTTTTGTGTGAAGTAACTTTTCTGTTAGTTTAATGTCATTGCCATTCTGTACCTTGGATTTTATGTTTGTTGCTTTGATCTTATTTTTCTTCAGCATATTCTGTTGCTAAGTAGAAAATATCTATTATTCACAGACATTATCTCTTGTTTAAATTATATATATTTAAAATTCAAAATAATGATAAATAACACTTTGGGGTAAAAATGATAAAAATTACCTTTATCCTCTAAATAACCTTTCCTGCTTAAAAAAAAAAGTACTTTCATTATTTTAATTTGAGACATATTTTCCTTAGAGAGCTCTGATTTTTAAAAGTCTTTTATTTTGGTAGTCAGAAACTTCAGTTGCTGACCTTAGGTTATGCTACAAGCTCTTTCAATAGGATCTGATGAACAAAAGAAAAAAGGAATCAGAATATTAATGGGTTAATATTCTTATAGTTAATAGCCACATATTTGAAGAGGCATACATTTTAAATCTTTTAAAATGGGTTAAAATAAGCCTTTTAAACAGAATTTAAATCACTGCCATTTAGCTCAGAGTGTTACATACAATTCTCTATTATATTTTCACCTTAACATTTTTTTTCTGTGTCATTTGTTAAGTCTTACTTGAACTGAAATACTTCTTAGAAATACTTTTTATATCCAGCTCCTTCTTTTCCAGTAGATACATGGTATATTTCAACAACTGTGGGCACACTGTACTAGCTCGGAGCCGTTTTGATTACTTTTAAACAAATTAGCCAGCCTTTAGCCAGTTCAGTGATCTCTCCCATGTGGCCTTATGCCGGCCTCACACAGAACAGGCCTCTAAGTCTACTCCAGATGGCCAACTGTGTCCACTAAGCCTTTCAGAATGGTGCTTGCTGATCTTGCTAGCTTGGGACAGAATATAAGCTTTTTACATGTATGAAAAATACATATACAATATATAGATATGACTATAAATAATAGTGTTTCTTTTCCAGGTGTGTCTCTGAAACATTATTCAAGTGCAAACAGAAATTTTCGTAGAAAACTGAAAGACTGTCCATATGAAAAAATTAAATTTGCTTATATTTATTACAGTGATGTAATAAAAAATGGTTATTTGCCTTGTGTTTTTATTCTTGGACAGCTATCTTTTACTGGTCATCCTTTGTCCTTGCTTTTGGATTCCTTACCAAATTTCTCCTTTTGTAATTAATATTTAATTTTGTAATAATTAATTTTGTAATTAATATTTAATCTATGGCCACATCAATCTAAAACACTGCAAATACCTATTTGTCCTCTTGTCACTATTAAAATTCTGCTTTTGTGTTGGAAATTCTTAACTGTGAATGTTAAAAAAGCTTGTTACATGCTTGCCCATGACAAGAATTTTAAATAATTCCTGGCAGAACTAGGACCTGTTCAGTGTTTTCAGTGCTAAGATTTTTAACTTACATCCCTCCTTGAATCATTAATAACAATGAGTTAACTTATAATAGAAAAAAAATGATAAGCTCATATTTGCATGAACTACAATAATATAGCAACCTTAAAAAGCAATGTGAAGTGAATTGGTATTTCTGTTCAAAATATCCATCTGCCCAATTTGTAAGATTTTGGTAAGAAATATCTCAATATCAATAAATACACACATAAAAATATTCATGTAGGACAGAAATAGAAAGTATTGTTTTGATTGTCTGCTGAGTACTATCTACATGTTTATGGAGGATATTTTGAAACTTAAAAATGTAGCTATAAAGTAGTAAGCATAAAATTAAAGTATATAATTTACCTGCAGGAATAATTTATTTATAAAGGCAGCTGGGCCTTGATACTGAAGTCCCTTTTGCATATTTCCTCATAATTATTAACAATTTAACCTTTTTTTTTTTTTTTTGAGACAGGGTCTCACTATGTAGACCAGGCTGATCTTGAACTAACAAAGACTCACCTGCCTCACCTTAACTTTTTATGTGTTAAGATAATCAGCATTTTCTTAATATGCTAGGTAAGATGTATTAAATTATTGAAGACCACAAATTACATTCAAGATGTTCCTAGATCTTGATTTTATGCTAAGAAGTTCTTAGCACATGTAAAATGTTAAGCACATTTTTTGCATTTCAACTTAAATTCAAGTCCTAAGTACATGATTGCTGTAAATTAGTGTCCACAAGTCTTTGCTCTTATCTTCACTTCCAAGAAGATACAGACCAAGGTTTTTTATAGGCCCAAAGTAAATTTGAGTGAATGGGAATAACAACTACTTTTTATTATCACTCAGTATAACTTTTAAAGTCCAAGTGATTTTTAAGAACGGGAAGGGAGACTGCTGAGTAGGAGGAAATTTTTTAAAATAGAAATCTCTACCTATGTCGTATTTGTTGTTGTTGTTGTTGTTCATTACCCAAAATGTGAAGAAAAAAAAAATGAAAGAAAGAAAGGGGGGAGATTTTAAAGTTAGAGACAAGCAAAATTATAGTGCTAGTAGAGTAAACATGATTTAAAAAATACTCGTCCTAATTCTGTGTTACTTACTATTGAAGAAGAGACCCTGAAGATAATCAACTACTTTTTCCCCATGAAGCATACCACATAAAAAGTTTAAAAGACATTTAAATAGTAGTACAACACCTACTATTGCTCATTTAAACACTCAGGCAGAGAGTGGATGAGCATCACCAGAGGCCACTCAGTGTAGTGATTTCACCTCTTGTCCTAATACATGAGTGGGTTTTTTTTTTTCTTTTCCTTTTTCTTTTTTCCCTGGAGGCAGGGTTTCTCTATGTAGCCCTGGTTGTCCTGGGCTCACTTTGTAGACCAGGCTGGCCTCAAACTCACAGAGATCCACCTGCCTCTGCCTCCCCGAGTGCTGGGATTGTAGGCATGCACCACTGCGCCCAGCTTACATGAATGTTTTTGTTTCACTGTGAATCATCACCACACTGTAAGATTGCTATTGATCTGCAAATTAATGACTCTAGGTCTTTAAGATGATTATATTTGTTCAGACCTGTTCCATACAAGTCATTTGTGAGTGGCCCATAGAGGTTGGTCTGAAGTGCTTAACTGTAAGATTGGACATCAGGGCTGCTGCATCCTTGAGAGCTTCCAAGGAGGCAGTCATGGGATTATGCCACGGGGATTACTCGGGCTCAGAAAGGACTCTGATGGTGCAGTCTGATGGTTCTGAACCTGTGCTAGAACACTGTGACATTGCTGCTCCCGAGCTGTCAGCTGGTGGGATAGTTGCGAGACACTGGGAAGCTTGTTTTTTTTTTTTTCCTTCCTTTTTTAATTTTAGGAAGTTGTGTTTTCAAAGCACATATTTAAAACTCAGAACAGGCCTCATTTTTCAGCAAGCGACACACTACCCTGAGCAGGGCAGGGGAGTGGACAATGTTTTAATATGGTTGATAATCTGGTTGCATTTCTGTGTTAAAAAACCAACATCAAAAGATGCTGGGACATTTTGCCTTCATATGGAACTTTCACTATGTAACTTACTTGAAAACCAAAGGCACAGAAACGAATCCTGCCAACATGATGCTTGCTCTCTACATGGTTAAGATAAAGCTCCAGACTTTTCTAAGAGACTTGCTGTACTGATGAAATATTAAAAGCAGAACCTCCATGTCCAAATATTCCCTGGAAGAAACCTGAGTTTTTACTTAGCAACTACAGAAACTCCATTATTTGTATGTTAAAAGACAGTATAACTATAATTACACCAATTAAATGTTGTGTTCCTAGTAAATTATTTTTTCCCTACCACCACTGGCTGAAAGTAGGATTTCTTCTTAGTACTCAGAAGAAATGAAGTGTAGCTGGAGAGAAATTAGTGGTTTCTTACTTCCTCTCCCAAAGAGTTGCTGTTTTTGGCTAGTTGTTTAGTAATTTTTTTTTTTTTTTCTGATGGTGGTTGGAGAGTCGGGTGTGAGGGAAGAGAAAAAAGGCTGTGTATAAAATCACTGAGCAGGCCTAAGTTAAGACTCTGTCTTGGTCAGGGAGACACAGACACACAGAGGTTAGGGGAAGCAGGTTTAGTCGAGTACCTGTGTGATTCTTAAAATGTCCAACTCTGCTTTCGCTTCAGGTCCTCCTCCTCCTCCTCCTAGGTGCTGACTTCTCTGGACGGTTCAGATTCCATTTTAGAGCATGGGAAGCAAAATACGTGAATTCCACTTGTGCTTTTGCAGGTGTGGTGGTGGCAGGGGTAACCTTTGCTCACTTGCTGGCCGGTACCAAGCTGGTTTTATTATTATTATTTTTTTAAATGTCTGCTGAGAGTTAAAGACAACACAGAAAATTCCAAAACCACATCCTAACACCTAAAGTCCACACAATGTCTCTACACAGATGGCAAAATATTTGTCTGGAGACTTAATTTACCAAGTTTATATCCAGATCTGGGGGGTTGGGACAGAAGGGTGTTTCTTTTGAGGCATCGATGAAGATTGAGGGGGTTTAAAAAGATTCCTAGGTGTTGCACACACCCCAGCCCTGAAGGTCACCGGTCAGGCTGGGGTCTTTCTGAAGGAGCGTTTTCGGTTCCGGAGGTCTAATAAAGTACGAAGGAAAAGCAAATCCCTGGGGCAATTTCGCCAATAGTCCAAGAGGCAAAGAAGCCGGAGAAGAATTCGCCTCCTAGCAGTTGGACCCCGGCTGTCCTCGGCTGTCATCGCCCCCACCGGGAGGAGGGGAGTGCTGGCTCTGGCGTGGGGGCGCGGAGAAGCTGCAGCCCGCCCGGGGCTCTGCGGAGAGCCAGGCGCACACCGGCCTGCTGGCCGGGGCTCGCGCACCGCCCTCCGGCCGCAGCCGCGGGGCCAGGCTACCCGGCGTGAGGGCCAGCGCCAGGAGCTGGCTGGCGGGGTCGCCGGCAGCTCCCGGGGCGCGAGGAGCGGTTCCCCCTGCCCCGCTCCCAGCTCGGTCTTCCCGCCCCGCCGAGCGCGCCTCCAAGGTTACCCGCCGCCCCGCCGGGGACCGGCCACCGGCCTCCTCCTCTCGCCCCCAGCCGGGCTTGCCCTGCGCTCGGGGAGGGGGATCCGGCCGGAGACGGGCCGGCTCCCGCCCGGGCCGGGGGCGACCTCCGCGGCTCCGGGCGCCCGGGGCAGCCAGGTCAGGCGAGGTCGCGGCGGGCAGGGGACGCGGCCCGCCCCGCACGCTCAGGGCAGCGCGCCCGGCCCGGGTGCTGCGGGGGTTGCGGGAGGCACCCGGGCGCGAGAGGCATCCGGGGTCGGTGGAGGGGCAGAGACCTGCCGAGCTGCCAAACCTGCCGAGGAAACCAGCTAAATAAAAGGAGACTGTTATTTAAGGCGCGGAAATTTGAAATATTTGGACAGGAAGAGAAGAGAAGAGAGACCTTTGCGAGGAAGGGAAAAAAACAGCCGAGCTAACGGTTTTGCAGCTCCCCGCCCCCACCCCAGGGCTTTTCTGCGCGCACAGGAGCGCCCGGCTCCAGCTTCTGCCCTACCGCGCCCGGGCGCATTGAGACCGCGGCACCGAAGATGTGTTCGCAGCCCCTCTGAAGATGCCGGGGCTGGCTCTGGCCGGAGCTTTGTCCCCAGCTCAGGAGGGATTTTTGTTTTTCTGCCCCTCACTAAGGGTCTGCGTGGGCCAGTTTGCATGAAGCTGCGGGGTAAAGCAGCACGGGGCTACACACATTAAGATGAGGCTTTCCCCCTATGGCCTTTTGACAGAGGTAGTTTAAAAGTCAGGAAGGTTTGCAAAGGTGACCCTTTATCTCCCCAGCACTGCGATTTTTCCAGTTTCTTGGAGCCCAGTGAAAACCTAAAACACCTTCTTAGCAACAAAAAACTTGAAGGTCCCCAGGCCACAAAGTCCACCATCTAATAATATCAAGATAAAGTGAATTTACTATATTTGCCAAGTAAATTGCTTTTCCAGGAAATAATAGTTGTCACCTACCCATAGTAGGGTGTGTGTGTGTGTGTGTGTCTGTGTGTGTGTATAAGAGCTCATCGCGACACTTCTTGATGAATGACTCACTAGAGAAATGAGAGGCAGCAGTACCAGATTGTGGACTGAGACCCTGTTAGTGCTCCCCCCTACCCCGTAGGTGTGAGTCTGCAGGTGTGCACAGGCTGGACCTGAGTTTCCCAGTGCGGATTAGAGCTCAGCGAAGAAAACTCCCCTCGAATCTGTTTTCTAGCCTCTGTCTCTGATATAGCAGGGTCCCCCGGGGATCCGGGCACTCTATTCAATTAGCCTTTTCATCATCACGCTGCATCTGAATAAATTCGGGCTCCCTCCCAATCCGAGCTCGTAAGCTCCTCTCTTCTCTGCTTAGTCAAGAGTTCTGCTGAGGTTTGTGAGAGACGGAATAGCTTTTCACATTTCCTAGAGGGACCACATAACTCATTTCTAAAATACTCAGATTAGCAAAGTCACTTCCTGCGAGGAGCCAGGGTACTCTGATGTTTTAATGCCTAGCGAGTCTTAGGCTGATGAGGAGATAGGGTGCCTCTCTCTCCCTCTGCAGGGCTCGGACCACCCGAGAACAAAGCAAGTAGGGCACTTCTCTTTTGCTCTGTGGACATGCTGTGCCTTTGTATTTGAAATCTCCAAAGGTGATTTTACCTCAGGAGAGAGAGTAAATGTTGAGGCTTGTGGTACTCTGACCCAACTAAACTGTAAATTTAGAATTACCCAACTTTGTGGATGCCATTTGCAACAAGGGTTTTAAAGAATTACTTCCAGTAATAGTACTTTGCTTGTTTTATATATCCACTCTATTTTTAAATCAAAATATTTTCTTTTTAGACCATCTCTACTTGTACCTTCAAATGTTTCCTAGGTTCAGTGTCATGCTGCCATTGAAAACAAAATCATGTAGAATTGCTGTTACAGGAGGCAGAAGTAAAAAGCTTCTTGCAGTCAGTTTAGGAAATGTGAATTTTTAACCCCACAGTGAAAATGCTTATACTTTTTACCCCAGATTCTTTTATAGTACACTAGAAGATAGGTTTTTAGGAACCACTGGCCTTCAGCCCTTGCTAGGGCAGACATCAGAGCCATGCCCTTCAATAAACCTTCAAGTGTTTTGTTCTTTTAAAATTGAGGGCAGAGAGCTTACAAAGCAGAGGACGGAACTTTCACAAAAAACATCTTTGTGTGGCAAATGATGAACACAGTATTTATAAATTTATAAATGGTAACTGCATGAAAATTCTTTGGTGACTGACTATCTTTAACTAATATAACAGTGTAAGAATTACATGTGGGGAAAATCCTTTTGGAAATTTGAGATATGTCTGTAATTCCCCCAACAATTTATTTTTTAAGCTAAACATGCTCTCCCAAAGACTTTACACTCATTTAATTTAAAAAATGAACACATGGAGACAAATCAACTACGGCATGGAGGAGTTGCTTATTATGTGTTATGAAAGTTATTCTGTAGACCCTAAGTAGTTACGGTCTTTAGATATAATTCACACATTTTTTTTTTCAGGCTGAGATTTAAGTCTCCCACCACTGATATTTGTATTTTAATACTTAGAGCTTTTGTAGTTTCGCATTTTGACATTTCTGGAGAAGGGCCAGTGTTGTACTGACTTGCTGCTACAGGTCTGGAAACACATTAAGCAACTGTTTCATCTTCTGACTTTAAGAAGCCACCTGTCCTAATGGGCACACCTCTATAGTGGTGCTCTAGCTCAGCACTGATGGTTTAGAGCTGTTGTCTGTTTTCAGATTGCTGCTTCCAAAGTCTATCTTTCAGTTGACTCAATTTCGAGAGAAAGGGAAGTTTGGGCATCACAGGAAGATCACAGTGAAATAATTTCAAGTCTGATTTTCAAAGATGCTGTTCATATTATTTTTTGAAGCAAAAAATACTAATAAAAGCAGAGCTAGCCAATGAAATCTTTAGAAGGAAATAAAAGAATGACTCCACTGTAACTACAATATAAGTAGGTTTCCAATATGTTCTCTTCTAATGTCCAGATTTACAGTATTATAAACTTTTAACACATTTCTTACAAAGTGGCAAAAGTAAAAAAAAAAAAGTCTCAGGAAAATGTGGTCCTCTTCTGAAAAAAATTTGTTTTAATTAGGCAAAAGATGCATCAGGACAAACAATCTTTAAAACAAAGTTTCTAAGTCAGACATTGAGACTGGCAGAGGGTAAGCAAATAATAATAATAATGAAATAAAAAAAGATAAAACATCCAGAAGGCAATTACATGTTAGAAATCAGAATTTTGACAGTGAAAAAAAAAAGTTTAAATAGTTCATAAACTTGCAGTAAGATTTTCACTTAGGCAAATTCAAAGGATTTAACTACCTGCTTAAAACATGAAAACAAAACAAACCCCTCTATTTTAATAAGTGACAGTAAAATAGACAGCCAACCAACTAACCGACAAGTGCAGGCAATGTGGGAAAGCCCTCCCTCACTGCAGATCTGCGGCTCCCCCAACCCCATTTGCCTCCATCAGGCTAACGACCTCACTTCTTCCATAAAACCTGGCCAGGTCGCAGGCGGTGTCCCCCTGGTGGTTCCGATGGCCCACGTGGCAGGCTGTGTGCTTCAGAAGGAACTCCACCACAGGGAGGTGGCCTTCCTTGGCAGCCAGGTGCAAGGGTAGGTTCCCCTCATTATCTTCGATGTTGACATCAGCTTGGAACTCCAGCAAAGCCTGTACAGTGTCCAGGAAGCCTGCTCTGGCTGCATCATGAATGACGGCAAAGCCAGTTTGGTCTTTCAAGTTGGGATTAGCACCTCTGAGGAGAAGTCTCCTGGCAATCTCCGGATTTCCAAGTTTCATAACCTAGGAAAGAAATGAGAGATAGCAGATCCCTCCAGCGCTTGAGCTACACCAATATTTAAAGACATCTGCCTGTCCTAGTCATTATTTTTGATTTAGTACTTGAAGAAGACTCACAGCCTACAGTCTGAAGGGCTGGGTAGCAGGAAAGTACCAGCTGGTAAAATCAGAAGAAAACTGCAAAAATTTGAGCTTATTGATGAAATATCCTAAGTGAGCTCAGATGTAGGATAAGTTGATCAATAAAACAGAATTTCTGCAACATCAATAAATTTGATGGCTGATTTGGTTCTTATCTTTCACAAAAGTTAGCAGTTTTTTTTTTTTTTTCCATACAGTTCTTAAAATAAAAGAAAGATAATTTGGGATTTAAGTAAAGAGACTCCCATTGTTTATTCATACACATAAAATATACCTGGGGTATTGATTCTAGAAGGTTAAACGGATATAAAATTTATTTCCTAACAGCTACTGAAAACGAACGATGGGTCTCTTTACACCTCCTGAATGAGTGTCACTCAGAGCATACCTGAGCCTCTAACATCCCAGAGTTGACATTTTCTTAAATGATTAGTTTGCACAAGGTCCCTCTAAATAGAAATGCCTGAAATTTCCCAGCATTAATATTTTTTCTTTAAAGGCTATAAAATATTGGCTACTGAGAACAGTCCACGTTTAGCATTCATTTCAAATTACAGAATATGAGTTATTAAGGTATTAATTAAGCCATTGTGTTCTACATTGCTTATTATATCAAATTATTTTGGACTAAGGTGGTGATATGCCTTGTATCAGGGAGGAAATGATTGCATGACTACCATTCCTGAAAAGAATAAAATGGCCATCCTTCTATATCAGTCAGCATTTCTCCAAGTTCTAACTGGCCTTCTGATACTCAGGTGAGCAAAAGTAGAAGGAAGACATTTACTGGGTGTGCTGGAACAGACAGCTATGCCCTGTGGTTTGAGCATTTAATAATCAACTGGTGATCCTGGCTAATTTCTCTCTACACTCTAAAGAACAGTTATTTGTAAACTAGCTCTGTTCTGAAAGTCAGACTATAGTATCAATACTTGCTATCAGGGCTCAAAATAACATAGCAGAAAGACTTACTTTTGTTTAGGTGCATTATACTTTAAAAGATGTCTGTTGATCAAAAATCTCTCATAAGCAAAAATATCTTATATAACAGCACTTGAGAGCATAATACATATTTACTTGTGAAAATATTATTTTCATTAACATGCCAGAAAATCCCAGCATTTGAATTGGCATCATTTACATTTAGGTATATTCATAAGAATCTAAGTTACAAAACAATATAAGTGGGCTATTTACTAGATGCTCAGTGGTTATTAGGATCAATAGCAATCCATTTGAAAACATGTAAATGGTGGGTTTGATCTCTTTAAAGTGTTTTAAAAGAGTTAAAATATATTTAGAAAAAATAATATTTTATAAGGGCAAACTACATACTTTGTCAAGGTATGAAGTTTCCCCTTAAAAAAAAAAAAATCCTTTCAGTCTTTCATATAAGGTAGTAGAAAAATAAGCCTAAATTTATTTTTCCAGAACACCCATGAAATATATTTTCTGGTTATTAAAATTTAATTCAGTCTAATTTTAAATTTTGTCACATCTCCCTAAAACTTTAGTCACATTTAAAGACTTAGAGTCAGCCAAGCAAGAAACAGACACCTTAGATCTTTGCAAAGCAAATGTACGTTGAAGGTCTCTGATTATTCTGAAAAACAACAGCAAAGGAGAAAAGGTTTCTGCAGCTGAATGAGAAACATAATCACAGAGTAAAAACTGCTATCTTTGGCAGAAAGTAATAGTAATATTACCAAAGATTTTTAAGAAAGTCCTTTCTGATGGCACAATTTCAGATTCTGGGTTATTATGTATACTGAGAAAGACTGCTATTTGTGCATGCTTCATTATATGCAGTGGTTAAGCAGGAATAAGTGGGGATTATCTATGTTGGTTAATATAAACAAAATTGGATGGCTACTTTTCAAATGTTTGTCAAAGTTTAATTACAATATTTATCCAATCGTCCTGTTTGTCAAAAATTCTGCACTCTCTCTTACGAACATGGATGAAGTGGCTCATACTTTGTGTAGCTGACCTACTCTTTTGACCTTTCAATAAAATCCTTTCAGTATCTGGAGTTTGTGGCATTGCTATCATCACCAAACCAGTTCAAAAGTATTAGGTAGAAAAAAAAGAAAAAACAAAAACAAAAAAACAAGACCCTTTCTTATTTAATCTACCTGAATCAAGATAAATATTTTAGTATCTCTGCATAAGCTTCAACAGTGAAAGTTTTTGCAAGGCCAGATGTATTCTCATTTAAAATATCCAGGCCACATGAGCTTCTACTGTGGCATCTCCTGCCACCTGAATTTCTAATTTTTAAAACAGAAACAAAGCTCTCTAATGCCCTTACCCACCCCAGTGGGGTTTCAAAAGCTTCTGGATGTGAAAGGCCCCATGAATACCATCAGGACAGCAATAAAAGCAACTGGTGGAGATCACTTTTCCAAAGTTTCGTTTCTAAGCCTTTCAGCAAAGCTACATGATAACATTTGGTGGGGGAAATATTGTCAGGTACATACTTGGCAGCTGGACATGTGTCAGTTGTTGCCTGCAAACCTAATCATGGAAAATTAGAGCATACCACGGCATAGCTACAGGGGTAATAAAAACACCACTGCTCGGCTCTGATTAGAAAATTCAACTTTTTATTTCCCCTCACTCCTGAAGGTGGCTTAGGTATTAAATTAACTGTGAAATTAATCCTGTCCTGGTGCCCAGGCTATCCCATTCCAAACGAGGAAAGGTCGTTTGTCAAGACATGAAGCAGATGAAGGTAAAACAGCCTGCTTAGCAGTCAAGAGAATTAACTTTAAAGTCAATTATTAGGGAAAAAAATAGGTGAAAAACACTATTAGCTGTGTTTATACTTCAAATAATAATCGTAGTAATGTGCTTAAAGAGCTATCTAAAACAACACAGCACAAAACAAAGATTTCGACGCTAGGGCTACTTTAAAATCTCCACTCTCACAAAAACGTTTCCAAAAATTATGACCAAACCTAGGGTTCTGTTGATATCGAGGATGTTATCGGATCTGAGGAGTTTCTCCAAAGTACGTCATTTTGGGGAGCTGGACCCACTTAAAGATATAAAATATGGCAACCGAGTAGGTTTTAAGCCGGTGGAGACCTGTCCCCCTGGAAACGCAAAAGCTGTCATTTTAGAAGCCCAGGCAAGCTCAGTAACTTTGTTTTCCCCACCTCCGTGTATACCAACCTGCAGCGCAGTCCTCCCAAATCCATTTTGAGCGTTGACGTTTACATTATTTTGCAACAAACTAGTAAGTTGCTCTAGGTCCCCCCTGGCAGCTGCGGACGCCAACTCGTTCCCCCAAGGCTCGGCCATTCTTTAGGGTCCTGACGATCGGGAAAAGACGATTAGTTGCTTCTCCTTTCCCCCTTTCCTCTGCTCCTAACCAGGCTGCATGACGGCGTCGGAGGCTGACAGAAGGACTGGGATGGTTAATCTGGAGTAGAGCTCGGTAGTAAATACTAGTAAGGTCGGCCTGCCAAAAGCCCGCCCCTCGATTCACACGTGATTATTCAGCCAAACCGAGCCCATTGGCGAGGGGCTCCTTCCCGAGCGCTTTAGCTTAACCCCTGACAAGGATCCCGGTGCCTCCACGGACGCGCGTCCACAGCGGTGGCGTTCTGCGCGGACGACCACGCTGCGCGCGAGCCGTGGGCAGCGCGGTCACGTACCTAAGCTCCGCGGCCCTGCGGGGAGGATGTGCGGAGGCTCCGGGGACCAGGTCGGCTCGGCGAACTCCGCGGAAGGAGAAGCCGCCGAGAGGAGAAGAGGCATCGGCCCGCCCGTGTTCACAGCGGCGGCTGGAGGCCGGCTCTGAGGCAGGTCCTCGCCGTCCGTCCCCGGAGGGGGCAGCCGGAGCGCCGCCGGCCAGCGGGGCGCGGCGGCGGCTGGATGCCGACGTGCTCGGGGGGCGGGCTGGAGGCGCTCGCCCGGGGCGGCCCGCGGCGCCCGGCGGCTCCCCGGCGAGCTGGACGTCCTCAGAAGAGCGTCCGCAGCCGGGCGGCAGCGCGGCCGCAGCCCCGCCGAGCCTCGCGGGCCGTGGGAGCCGGGCGGGGCGCGCCGCAGAGCCCCGCCAAGCCCGGCATGCCGGCCCCGCCGGGTCCCGGGACTCCCGGCAGCCCGGGGACGTGGCGGGGCGACGCGGGGGAGCGTCTACGCGGCTCGAGCCGGCCGGGCGGCTCGCCTCCGCATCGCCGGTCACTTCCCGCCTCCGGCCGAGCCGGTTCGGGCTCTCCACCGCGAGCGCCCCCGCCGCGGTCTCCCCGCCCTCTGCGGTATTCCGGGGGGCCTCCGGCGACGGGAAGGGTCTTCGGAGGGACGGGCGGTCGCCCCCGCCCCCGGGCGCAGCCGCTCTCGCCGGCTGCTCGGCGGCCGCCCAGCAGCTCCGGCGCTCGGGGCCGCGGGGCCGGGAAGTCCTCCGGCGGCTCCGGCCCGCGCGCCTCGTCTGCGGCGCGGACGGGGCGGCGGAGCCCCTCGCGGGCAGCGGCTGACAGTCTCTTTTGTAGCCCGGCTCCCCGAAATCTCCGGCCGCCGCTCCCCTCGCTGCTGCTGCTGCTGCTGCCGCTGCGGGCACTTGCGCGTCTTCCCCGTTCAGGACCGATCCCTTCCCTCGGCGCTTTGCCGCTTTTTCCGCGGAGGCTGCCGCCGCTTCGGTTGCCTCTGCAGAGACGGTGCCGGTTTCTTATCCCCTTTTTCCGACCTCATCAGCTTTTTTCGAAAAGAAAAAAAGTGAGCGCTTTTTGAGTTGAAAAACCCGCCCCCATTTTAACGGCAGAGTTTTAAGGAGGCTCGGCCGAGTTAGCGCGCCGCAGGAGCGGGAAGGCCGGGCCCCGCCCACGCCCCGCCCCCGGCTCGGCGGTGCTCCGGCCGGCCGCGCGCTCGCCCCGCCCCCGCGGCCCCGCGCCCTCGCCGCCCGCCCTGGGCCTCGGGCCGCCGCCGCCCGCCCGCGCTGGACCTCCGTCCGCCGTCCGCCGCCCGCCCGCTCTGCCCGCCGCCCCTGCCCGAGCGGGATCCGCGCGGCCCGGCCGGGCCCGCTGCTCTGCGGCTGGAGTCCGCGACGCCGGGCGGGACCGGGGCGTTGCTGACTGAGGCCGCGGGCTGAGGCCTGACCAGCTGGGCGGCGGTCCCTGCGGCCGGCGCGCCGAGAGCTCCTGGGCGCCCGGCGGTCGCCCGGGCTGGAGCCAACCGGCTCCGCCCGCCTCGGCGCTCCCCGGCCGGGCTCGCCGAGTTCCAGCAAGCGTCGTCCCGGAGCGCGCCCCGCCGGGCTCCTGGGCTCGGCCACAGGCCTCGGCACCTGCCAGGTCCCTGCCGGGGCCGCAGAGGCGACTCTGGAGACAGCACCAGACAGCTGGCTTGAGTGAGAACGGAAAGTGCGTTACAAGAAGCCATAAGGAACTTTGAAGCCTGAAAGCTCCGGGGTCTAGAGGATGTGACCTTCTTTTATTTTCGAGGGAGAGGGAGAAATGCAACTAATTTTAAACTTAACTTGCAGTAAGTTAGGAATGCTTTCTAACAAGGCTGTGTTAATTGGGGAATGTCTTCCACTAGAAGGAAGCTTGGTTAGTTTTAGGTGGGGATGGTGGTCTGAGTGTAAAAAGACTAATATACCCGTATCATTTACTTCACATCCAGCACCAATTTTCTGTACTTTTGATGTTCTCTTTTAGGCATATGAGATTACTTCCTTCTATAGTTTTATGCTTAAAAAAAAAAAAAACAGCATAAGGCTGCATGATGCATCCAGTGGTCAAAATGAAACCAAGCAGAAAAAATGACAAGCGGTGTAATTAGAAACAGCCAGGGCACGTGTATCTTCAAGCAACATCTGTAGCCAGTTCCTTGGAGTAAAGTGAAAGTATTCAGACAAGCCAGAGACATCTGGGCAGCCATCTAGTAACAGGTTGGCTGTTAGGGAAAGTTAAAGCCAGCAAGAATTTGGCACTGTGTCTTTAAATTATTAAGGAAAAAAAAATCAGAGCTATCTTCTGAGGTAACTTAAAAGTGAATCAGGTAACAGTAACAAAGGGGATGAGTCTCTTTAAAAAAACAAACATGTTAACACTAGAAGGTTTAGGGCTCCATGTATACTGTATTTCTAATAGTTCTGGAAACTGAGTTTTTAGTTCGGCTGAAGGTCATTACTAAAGTGATAACTAATCCAGATTTACAGAGGTTGCTTTCTAGAATTTAATCTCGTCTTGCTAGGAGAAAATACTGTACCAAGGAAGAAGATACAGACTCTGTAAAAAAAAAAAAAAAAGAATGTACATGTGTTATGACTTTCATCAAATAAAATATCTTTGCTGAATAGCTGAGAAAGAAAACTTATGGTTTAGGGTGCTTTTGTCCAGGCTAGCATCCAGCTCCCTATGTATCTCAGGCTGGGTTAGTACTTAGAACTTTGCGTCAGCCTGGTTTGGCTGAATTACAGTATGCACCACTGTACCTTGTTGTATTAGGAGTTTTTGGAAGCCCTAATCACTGAAGATTTTAATGTTCTATCACCTGAAGTAATATGTAAATAAGTTTAAAAGACACAGACCCTGCAAATAAGAGTATAAGCAGCTGGATATTGCAGTGGGCACCTTTAATCCCAGCTCTCAGAAGGCCAGGACAGGTGGATCTCTGAAAGTTCATGCCAGCCTAGTCCACAGCCCGGGTTCCTTGACTGCCAGGGCTACATCGAGATAGCCTGCCTCAAAACAAACAAATACATAAGCAATTAAGAAGTATAGGCTGGTCAGTAAAATTCCTATGACTTCAGTTGATCTAACTTTTAGCTGGGCCTGGTGGCACACAGCTGTAATCCCAGCACTCTGGGAGGCAGAGGCAGGTGGATCGCTGTGAGTTCTTGGTCTACAAAGTGAGTCTAGGACAGCCAAGGTTACACAGCGGGGGGGGGGGGGGGGGGGGGGAACAACAACAAAACACTAACTTGTTAGATTCATTTAAAAAACTTCTGTGGCCAGGTGTTGGTGGATCACACCTTTAATCCCAGCACTCAGAGAGGCAGAGGCAGGCAAATCTCTGAGAATTTGAGATGATCCTGGTCTAAAGAGCAAGTTCTAGGACAGCCAAGGCTACATAAAGAATCCCTGTCTTGAAAGACCTGAATAAATAATAAATAAATGAGTTACTCTGTGTGTGTGTGTGTGTGTGTGTACACCCAAAGGGCCAAAGGAGGGCATTGGATCCCCTTGACAGTTGTGAACTGTCTTATGCAGGTGGTGCTGGGAACCAAACACTAGTTCTTTGCAAAAGCAGCAACTGCTTTTTACCACTAAGGCATCTCTGCAGCCCCAAATACTTTTTCTTAGGGGAAGTCTTTTTGTTGTCATTGCTATTTGGTTTGTTTTAATTCAGGGGTTATAGGCACATTCTATCATGTCTAGTTGAAAAAAGTCTCAATACAAGGGCTAGTTCACTGAGATAGATTTAAGAGTATCTGTCTTCAAGGAAGTTTTGTGTGTGTGTGTTGTCTTGGAACTCACTCTGTAGACAAGGCTGGACTCGAACTCACAGAGCACTGCTTGGCTCTGCTTTCCAAGTGCTGGGACTAAAGTCATGTGCCATCACTGCCCAGATGGTAAGCTTATATTTTAACATGTTGTACTCAGCACTCTATTACATTGAAGGTAATGGTTTTTCTTTTAACACAGTTATGGTATGTCCCTCAAATTCTTAAAGGCATCCTGCATAGTTGGATATTAAGTACTAAGAATTGTGGGAATCTTTAGTAGTTCAGAATCATTTTAAAGGCCTTACAGCAAGCATATTGTTTAGTCAAATATTCCATGCTTTTCCCACACTGACTCCAGTCAATGATGAGTTTCTACATGATTTGCTTGAGGAATGTGGATGAGATGACTATACTTTCTTGGTTTTAAAGTCTTCCTCTTTGTTAAATTTACAGATAACAGAGGTGGCCCCCTAGGGGACATTTTAAAAATTACTTATAGTTGTGGCTTTGGCGTTTTATTTCTGAGACCCAACAGCCTTTTCATATGGATACTTGTAGTACTCTTTAAAAAAATCCTTTTTTGAAAAGTAAGCAAAAAAAAAATTGCTAGTAAATAAATTGAAAGCTTAAATTATGATATTAGTAAGCAATGCTTGCATTGCTCTGTAGTTAAATATGATATACATAATATTTAAATTTAAAATTTTTGTGAAGTAGATCTAATCTCATTTTTTAAAAAAATAGTAGTTATGAATTATAATGGCACCATTCATTATCTAGTTGGCTTTTATAATTTTGAAAATATTTATTTATTATGTATACAGTGTTCTACCTGCATGTGTGCAAGAAGAGGACACCAGATCTCATTATAGATGGTTGTAAGCCACCATATGGTTGATGGGAATTGAACGCAGGACCTTTGGAAGAGCAGCCAGTGCTCATAACCTCTGAGCAGTCTCTATAGCCCCCTAATGTATTTTTTATCAGAAATTTGAAATTGTGATTTAAAGTCAGCAAATATATGACTTGGATTCATATCTTGGGCTCTAAATCTTAGTACATTCCCACTGCTTATGAACCCAGGGTCACTGCCAGACTCTTTAATTCACTGGATAAACTTCCTGTTTGATATCTAAAACAGGAATTTAACTTGGTAGTAATATTAGTCTCATGAATTATCTAACAAACCAGAAATATTGTTTAAAACTTTTGGTTATCAGCCAGTCCCTGGTGGTGGCACAGGCCTTTAATCTCAACACTTGGGAGGCAAAGGCAAGCAATCTCTGTAAGTTTGAGGCCAGTCTACACAGAGAAACCCTGTCTCAAAACAAAACCAGAGAATACACCCCCCCAAACAAAACCAACAGTGTTCCAAAAACAAACGACAACAACAACAAAAATCCAACTTTGGTTATCTCTATCAGAAGATCAAAGTTAACACTGCAGTAAAACATTTGATAATATGAAGATCCTTGTTGCACTCTTTAAAACTAGTTTTATTTGGAGTATTTAAGCCTCTAGCTCCCTTCTAGCAACCCTTTAACCCTAGCTAGGTAGGACAGAGAAGGTTAGTGGGGAGAGGGGCACAGGCCCCTTTACTTCTCCTGGCTGTTTAGGGTCAGTGGGTTCTTTTGGGGATATACCAGTCTCCGTCAACAGCAAATGCAGCAAGCAGGCTCCTCCAAGCTGCTGTGTTGAAACCTTTCCCTCCATCTGTTTCCTCCAAGCCACCACACCTTGAGTCTCTGGACTCTCTAAACTGCCACCCCTTCTCTTGCTGGGCTCTCATATTGATACCCCTCAGAGTCCTGGACCACGCCCCTCTGTGCTGCAGGAGGCAGGCCACTTCTAGCTGGCAGAGACCACACCCTGCAGGAGGTGGTTATCAGCTGTGGACAGGCTAACGCCCAAACTAAAATCCACACTTGGAATTAAATACACATTTACATAACATAACTGAGTTCCTAAAGAAACCAAAGCTTCCGTTATAGACCCTAATATCACATAACGAGAAGGACCTTTTGCCCTTGAGTGTTCTTACTCAATATCCACAAACCCAGGGTAATTCCTGGCCCCCTTCCAGGAAGGTCTTCCCTAGAACTCTCTCTCATTCTGTCTCATCTTCCTAAATGGCACACCTAGCACAAACCCAGTGTATAATCTGAGGAAACATTAAATCTGAGGAAACCCAAGTTGAGGGATAGATAGTTTATGAAGTTCTTGGCTCTTCAAACTTATCAGGGTTTAGGCATGCCATTGGAGTTTATAAATCCAAAATAATTTCAAATAAAAATTTAGTTAAATAGGGGCTGGAAAGGTGGCTGAATGGCAATGCACTCTTACTGCTCTTGCTGAGGACCTGAGTTTGAATCCAAGCACCTGTGTTGGGTTGCTCACAACTACCTGTAATTCCAGAGCCACAGGCATCCAATACCACTGGCCTCTGAGGGTACCTAACTTGCCATGCACATAATTAAAAACAGTGAAATAAATAATAGTACAAATAACTTATTTATACTTGAGAAAAATGAAAAGCTCATTTTAAAAAGTTTTAGAGGAAATTATTTGAAGATTTTAGATGACTATACTTAAATTAGGCCAAAGTCTATTTTAGGGGACTATGAAAATGAGGTGAGATGGCTCAGAGGTTAAGAGTGCTGGATGCTTTTCCAAAGGTCCTGAGTTAAATTACCAACAACCATATGGTGGCTCATAACCATCTATAGTGAGATCTGGTATCCTCTTCTGGTACATTGTGTATATAATAAGTAAATAAATAAATCTAAAAAAAGAAAATGAGATTAAAATTATTTTTTGTACTTACAGAAAAACAATTTTATTCTCTTGATTTGTTCCACTTCAATGAAATTTTCTCAAAATGGAATCTTAGAAAAATGGAAAACATTGTTTTCTTCTGATCAATGGTTTCCTTTCAATTTTTCTGTAGTAGATATTCTGGATGCTGGTTATTTAAGCATACCAGTTGGACCACAGGTAAGAAACAATCTTTTCATCTACTTTGTAGACCTGACAGCATGGAGTGAGATGCTGTCAGGAGTCCCCAGGGAGAATGGTTTTGACCTGGACTGGAATCCTAGGCCTTTCACTTTATGTCACGAACTTGGACAAATTCTTAACCTCTCAGAGAAGGTTTTCATTCTGTAAAGTGGCTGTGGTGAAGATTAAATGAAATAAGGTATATAATATACTTGTTTGGAGAATGTTGTTTTCTGTTTTGGGGGGTGGGGTGGATCTCAGCAGGGTCCTGGAGCTCTGCTCCCAGACAGAGAAAGGTTTAGTTTCTCTCAGGAGTGGCTAGAGCACTTTAGGGAGAGGCCTGAGTGCGAGTGCGCTAGGCCAGGGTGTGAAAAAGTTTTCCACAGAATATTAAGCTTTTATGATCCCCTGTGGCAGTGGAAACCTGGGTGTTCCAAAGCCTATGCTGATACCAAAGTGTTAGAGCTCATGGCAGGGCTGCGGGCCAAAGCCCATGCCGGGTTGCCAGAGCCCTCTGGCAGAGTTGAACAGTTCCTGAGTGGGGAGTGAGGACTGAAATAATTAAAGCAAGTCACGCTACACACAGGATCAGCTCGAGAGGGCTGTTGGTAAGACTGTAGTCCTGAGTTTATCCCACAATTCCTTTTTATGGCAAAGCAAAAACAAGTCACAAGAGAAAGAAAGAAAGAAAGAAAGAAAGAAAGAAAGAAAGAAAGAAAGAAAGAGAAAGAAAAAATTCATGGAACTGCTAAACTTGTTTTCTTAAACCACTTCCCTGTAGCAGGTATGGTCCAAGGTCACACAAGTTTTAAGGAACTTGGTGAAATATCATCTTATCTCTGTCTCAAACTGAAGGCCAGGGTGAAAACATGTTTTTCACTGAATACCCTGTAACACTGATAAACAAGCAGCTCTCCACACCTGGTGCGTTTGCAGCCCAGGACACAGGCCTGGTGAGATGCAGGTCCAGCAGGCCAGAGGGCAGGCCCAGTGAGACACTTCCTGGCAGGGGTTAAATGTCAGGAAGCCATGGGGGAAGGCTGACGGTATCTTGTAGCATGCAACCAGCCAGCAGCATTCACCAGCATGTTTATTTGAAATCAGGTATTTATAAACCGTGGGCAATGGGAGAGATGCCCTCACAGGAGTCAGAGGTCAGGGATACTTGATTTGCATGTAGTCGCACAGCGCCTCATTTTCCATGCAGTAGCATGGTCCTGTCACAAAAAGGAGAACACAGCACTTAATTATCCTATGGGTGGGAGAATCTCCAAGTACCATGAAGGTCACTGCTGAAGACTTATATCTTTAACAGGGTGGGGTATTTCTAGGAATAGATAGCTAGATTAGGAAAGGGTTCCTCCGGCTGTAATCTGTCTTGAGGACTATGTGACACTCCTTACAAAAGCTGGGGTCATCCAGATCAGTGGGGGCTTTTAGAACCTCCCTGAAAAAAGGCAGTCCTTTATCATAGACTGAGCACCAACAACAAATGGCTGTCCTGAGAGTCGTTGGACTTCAACCTAATCCAGCAAGAGAAGAAAACAATAGTTTTATGGAATACACATGCACACACACACACACACACACACACACACACACAGTTTTTTTTTTTTTTTTTTTGTCTTTTGAGATAACAAAATCTATGTAACAGCCCTGGCTGTCCTGGGACTCTTTCCTGAGACCAGGCCTGCCTTGAACTCTGCCTCCTGAGTTCTAGGATTAAAGGGATGCCCGGACAGAGACACAGTAAAAATCCAAATTATGATTGTGAACCCAAGAGTTTGTTATGGTTGTACTCTGGTGAATTTAAAAATATACTGGATGAAATGGTTTATAACCATCAAGAAACTTTCAACCTGTGGGAGAAGATAAACCATTTGTAGATGAAACAATTACAGAAAAGAACTCATAGAATTTGCCAGAACTGTGCTTGTTGAGGTATTAAAGGCCCTGGTTGGGAAAAAAACAACAAGGCATAAGGAATGACCTTGAAAGAACATGGAGGAGTTGGCATACCGAGTAACTAATTCATTAGGAAAGCTTTAGGTTCATGATGAGTTTTCCCAAGCATGGATTACTCATGGTTTGAAATCACTGCTTTCTTAGTTTTGTGTCAGAGATTAAAGATTTACAGAGGTGGTTGGAAAGGGGCAAATTTAGGTCTCAAACACTATGACATTTATGCTAATTTTGTACAGAGATTTGAAGTTTTTCATTTCATGTTTTTCATGTTCTGAAACATTCTTGCTAGGAGTTCAAGTTAGTATATTTCAAGGACTCATCCAGGGTTCTACAGCTAATTCTTTGGGAAAAAAATAGTTCTGAAAAGTCCCATGTTTGAATATCTAGACCATCCTTCCATGTTCTCTCTCTTTCTCTCTCTCTCTCTCTCTGAGTCTCACCATGTAACCCAGGCTGACCTGGAACTCTCTATGCTCTGCTTACCTCTGTACCCCAAGTGCTAAGATTAAAGTTGGGAATCAGTATGCCAGGCACAACGGTCTATTTCCTATGTAGCTCACCTTGTACCTTAAAATAGGATCACTTTATAGGGAGGGAGAGATGGTTCAGTGGCTTAGAATATTTGTGGCTCTTGTCAAGGATCAGGGTTCTATTCCCAGCACCCACATAGTTCCAGAGCTTGGAACACTCCTTGCTGGCCTCCATGGGCTCTAGGAACCATACAGTACATATGCATACTCACAGGCACAACACTTATAGAGTAAAACAAGTCTAAAAAAACCCCATACAAGTCATCACAGAATTACAAGCCAGATCATTTCTATTAGGAGAACGGTGGAATACATTCCTCCCAGTGGTTGTGGGATTTAAGCGAGAGCCTCTGCATGGCAGCTAGTGCTCTCCTACTGAGCTACTCCTCAACATGACGTAGCACACTTCGTTAGTTCAAGAGACTGAATATTTGATTCGGACTTCCTATTTTTTCATAGACATATTCCTCGCTTAAGAAGCTTAGGCATTGATTCTTTATGGTGATTTCATCAGTTCCTATTTTTAACATTTCTGGACTTTAACATACTTTCCAGACCATGTACATGCCCTGTAAAAGTCTGTAAGTTCCTACTTTACTGTGTCAAGATTGAATAGATTCTGTCACCCTTCCTTTGACCTAGATGGCAATTACAAATTGTCCCATACTTCATAGTTTTTGGCTGTTTTAGGGTGCAAAGGTTGCTGATTTCTGCTGTAAGTTGAAAATTTCAGTAATTATGAGAAGTCTAACACGGTTTTACTTATGAAAGTATTTTTAAATAGAATACATGAAATAGTGTATTCCTGTTTTCTGTATGTATCAGCTCTAAAAATGTGGATATTATAGCAGTAGAAATATTTTTCCTTAAATATTAATTTAAGGGGCTGGAGAGATGACTCAGCAGTTAAGAGCACCGGCTGCTCCGGTTCAACTCCCAGCACCCACATGGCAGCTCACAACTGTAACTCCTGTTCCAGGGAATCCGACCCCCTCACACGTGCAGACAAAACCACCAGTGTACATACAATAAAGAAACATCCATTTAATGCTCAGCATCCTTGAAGGCCTGGCTTCTCGCCTCTCAGTTCCACAGGGCTTCCGGCTACCTGAGTGTTTGAGTCTGAGGTCGCAGACTTAGAAAAAGGGGACTTCAGGTTGGGAGTGACCGTGGGGTGGACACCGGGCGAGCATATGAGAGCTCGTATTTCGGTGGAACTTTGTCAGAGGAAAACGCACCCGCTGGAAAGGGTGCGTGTCGGGCGGTGTAGGAGTGCCGAGCTGGGCCGGAGCTGGATGTGCTTGCGTGTGACTGACCGCGCGAGGCGCCGAACCGCGTCCTGGCCGCGGCCCAGGCCTCAGCGCAAACCGGAGAAACGTGCTGCGGCTCCCCTGGCTCCCGGACCCTGCCGCCGGCGCCCCGGCCACACGGGTCGGCCGTTCCCGCCCGCCAGCGGGGCGCCCAGCGCTTGACAGGCGAACGGTCACGTGACGGCCGTAAAGCGCCGCTTTGCGACCCCGATGACAGGCAAAACGCGCGACAGTCCCGGCGCCGGCCAACCAGCGGCGGAGGCGGCGGCCGGGGAGGAAGCGGAGGAGGCGGAGGCGGCCGTGGCGTCGGCCCGCCTGCTCGTTCTCTCGCTTTCCCCGCCCCCGCCGGGCTCGCCGCGGCCGAAGGGAGCCGGGCGCGCGCCGTCGCAACCTGTCCTCCTCGCAGCCGGCGGCGGAAGCAGCGAGTCGCCATCGAGGCCGGCCTCCCCGTCCCGGCGGCTGCGGCCCGGGCTCCGCGGGGCGCAGGCGGGCGCCGGGCGGCTGAAGGTTACCGAGTGCATGAGCGCCTAGCCTCCCGCGCCGCCCCGCCCGCCGGCCCCTCGCCACCCGGCGGCGGCCGCAGGAGGCGCCGTCTCGCTCCCAGGTGCGCGCTTCATCCCCGGAGCCGCGGAGCTCGGCGGCCGCCATGGCGTCCAACATGGACCGGGAGATGATCCTGGCGGATTTTCAGGTGAAGTGTCTGCTTCTGCCCGCTTCTCAGCCGGCGGCTGCGGGGAGGCAGCGCGGAGGCCTCTTCCCGGCGTTTGTCTGAGCGCCGCAGTGGCGGCACTGTGGGCTTTTCTATCCTCCGAGGCTCAGGCTGTGTGTTTATTATGAGCCAAGGGAACCATGATTTCAAATGCTTGGGCGTGTGTGTGTGTGTGTGTGTGTGTGTGTGTGTGTGTAGAACGTGTTAAACGGGGTTGAATGATTTTTAGGTTTGGGGATCTTACAATTTGAGGGATCCTGTGTATTGTGGGCTCTCACCGTGATGAGGAATTTGTAGAATACGGGGGTCGATCATGGTGTGTTTGGGTTGTTCCACGGGAAAACTGTGGTGTGTGGCGTGGAGAGTGTGTTGCTATGGGTGTGGTGTATTGTATGAAGTGGAGAGTGCAAAGGCAGAGTGATGAGGAGGGGATGAGGCTGGTCGGGCTTTGTGGGCCTCTTCAAAGAGGGATAAACGGTTGAGCCTCCCGAGGCCTTGTTGGACTCTGCAGGGCAGAAAATAAGGAGGCAGGTAGGCAGTGTATTCTGATGATCTCTGCAGTCAATTCACACACTTAATAACCCATTCGTATTTGCAGAGTCCTCTCCCCTGCAGACTTCAATTGTTTGCTGTTCTTTCCCCAGGAGTTAATTTAAACTAAAGATTGTTCCCTTAGTGAGCCCTCCTGTAGTGACACTGGCATATAAGTTACATTAGGGAGGCCCTTTGAAGGCGGAGCTGCGTGCATCTGGAAAGATTTGGAGTTACAGACAATACCCTGTGAATGTTTTCTCTGCCTTTTGATATTTACTGAAGGAAATATTTTAGTGCCTTACACACATCATTTGGTATGATATTTGTCAAACATAGGCAGATGTTTTCGCCAACACTGACAATACTACATTTATACTTAATATTCTGATGACCATTTTCCAAGAATTTGCGCTTTTTTTCTTCTCCGGTATCTGGTACACTAGGAATATGCTTCTATTTACATTTTGATGATACTGTAACTTAAACTCAGAAAGGATGGTGTTAAAAAGAAAAGTTGGCCATGGCATTTTGGTGTTTGTAGGCTTTAGAATAGCCTGAGTTAGACAGTGTCTCCATATGTAGCCCAGGCTGGCATCTAATTTAGTACAGTCTTCCTTTCTCAGCTTCTCACAGTACTGGGGTTACAAGTGTGATCCCTATGTCTACTTCTTAGATGTAGTTTTACCCAGTTTGTGTTTGGATGGGAAGGCTCCCATCCAATATACCCTGACCCTAATGTGATTATAACTTTGTTTTGATTTTGTAAACGTTTAAAACCTGTAATAACTTGTAGGTGTCTATCTTCTTGTCGGTCGCTGTGCTTGTTAATCTCTCTTTTTTTTTTTTTTGTGGTGGTGGGGTGGAGGGTTTCAAGATATGTATAACCCAGGCCAGCCTTGATTGATTCTCCAGTGTTGGGTTTATAGGAGTGTATGCCATCACTCCTGGCTCACTCCTAATTTTATATTAGCTAAAGTACCGGAAATTCAGAGTCCTTCTTCCTAGAGGCAGAACAATATTTTTGAGACACATCAAGACTTTTGCTTGGGAAATTAAAATGATTATTTTGATTATATTATTAAATTCCAATAACATTTTTCCCAGCCTTTCTTTCATTGTTGAAATGTTTTCCTTTTGCAGTAGCTGGGGATTACAGTACCCAGGGTCTTGTTCATGTTAGGCAGGATCTCTACCAGTGAACTATTTCCAGCTGAAGATTCTTTTACTAGAATGGTAATGGAATGGTCTTATAGGTCAGTGATATACTGACATTGTTCATAGCCAGAAATTATGAATGGCATCCAGTCTTCATATAATAAAACAATTTATTTAGAAGACTGTGTTCTTTAAACACATTAGCCTTTTGTGTGTTAAGGAACCTGTGATCCTTGTATTTAAAATAGCAGGTCATTTTGTTTGTGTGGTCTTACTTTAAAATTGATCATTGTAGTCTTTTGTATTTTAGGTTTTTTAGTATTAATTTAAAAATAAGCAATTATCTATTATAAGAAAATCAAGAAACTTATTGTAAAGATTATACGGCAAGACTTGGTATCAAGGTATGGGGAATGTAGCTCAGTAGTAGAGCACTGCCTAGCTTGCCATATTTAAGGCCCTGAGTTTGATACCTAGTGCCACATTCATATACACAGACATACCTATGTGCACATACACATATACACACAGATACAAGACATGTCATATGGATTCTTGGGTCATACTTGTTTAGTTGAATACCTTCTCAAAGTGACTGTTGTAAGATTGTGTTTATTTTATGTGCTTGTGGGAATCAGTAATAATATGAGAGCTTAGCATGCCTGTGTAGAAAGGAGACTTTTTTTTTTTTCTTTGACACAGGATTTCTCTTTGTACCCTGGTCTGTCCTGGAACTCCCTCTTACTATGCTGGTCTGAACTCACAAAGATCTGCCTGCCTCTACCTCCCAAATGCTGGGACTAAAGGCTTGTGCCATCACTGCCTGGCAAAAGTACACAATTTTGAGTTAAATTTTAAGATTGCTTATACATGCTTGTTTAGTGTTAAGTGTTTACAACAGCACAAATATGGAACCAGCCTAGATGCCCACTAACATGTGAAAGTAAGGAAAATGTGGTATGTACAATGGAGTTCTAGTTTCCTTTCAAAAGAATGAATTAAAAAAAAAATGAGGCCAGGTGTGCTAGTGCACACTTTTAATCCAGGCAGAGGCAGGCAAATCTCTGAGTTCAAGGCCAGCCTGGTCTATGGAGGGAGTTCTAGGACAGACAGGGCTACATAGGAAAACCCTATCTTGATAAATAAAAAAACAAACAAAAAAACCCAAACCAGAACAAAACAAAAAACTTAACCACCAACAAACAAAAAGCACCTCATTTGAAACCTTTACGTGCATTTAAGATTTTATTTTCCAATATTTGTATTTATTTATCCCATTCTGATTATGTAACATGAAGAGCGCAATTTTTAACAAGCTCAGTGAAGAAGCCTTCTAAAACTCCTCCATTTCCTTTTAGGGGGAAAAAATCAGATTTTGATCTCTGCTGGATGATAGGTTATAATAAGTATAATATCTGAAAATGAAAAGCTTTTGGGAAGGGATTCTTGATCATTTCACTTCAAGAGAAAATGCTTCTGTTGCAGTCAGTGATACGGTGCTAAGTAGTGGGTGGAAGATTACAGCTCACGCTTACAGGGAGAGCACTGGAGCTGTGGATGGGTGAACTAAACAAATTGTCTTGTACTTCCCACCTCTCCTGGGTGCTCAGCCAGCAGGAGAGCATGGGGTTGATCCCAGCAGGGAAAAGCAGTGGAACAGAATTCCTGAAAATTTTCTCATGGAAAATATACAACATAATTTTCCATGTTAGCCACTTTCAATTGTCTACTTAAGTACTATTCATATTTATAATACTGTGCAACAATCACCATTATTCATCTCCAGTGCTTTTTTCTCTTTTTAAAACTAACTTTGGGTGTATTAAATAATACATCCTCATTTCTCCCTCCTTCTGACTTCCTTTCTATATGAACTTGACTGTTCTAGGTACCTCATTCACAGGAATTTTACATATTTGTTCTTTTGTGACTGGTCTATTTCACTTAGTGTATACAAGCTCAAGGTTTGTCCATGACATGGCATGTGTCAAAATTTATTCCTTTTAACAGCTAAATAATGTCCCTTATTTGGAAATGCCACACTTTGCTTCCTCATTCACCTTCTGCCATACTTAGGATGCTCATAATGTATGGCTAATTATGGGTAATGCTGCTGTGAACAGAGGTGAAAAATACTGCTAGAGTTTGTTACTTCTTCAGTTTATTTGGGTATATACCTAGAGGCAAAATTGCTGGATCATATGATAATGTGATACTCCTACATGGAAAATGAGTTTTTAGCCTTTTTGAGGACATGCCATCTTGTTTTCCAAGTGTACAATCAGAATTTTTAGAATGGAGGAATACTAGCATCTTGTAGGATCTCCCTGTGTAGCTGAAGCTAGAGTCAGATTCAAGGTCCATATGCCTGTTTTCATAGTGTTGGGTTTGTAAATGTGGGTCATCATGCCCAGTTCTATTAGTTACTTTTAAATTTAGCTCTGTCTAGTGAATTTAGACTTTGGAATGTTTTATAAAAAATGTTTATCCAGAGCCAGGCAGTGGTGGTGCTTGCCTTTAATCCTAGGCAGGTGGATATCTGAGTTTGAGGCCAGCCTGGTCTTAGGGAGTTCCAGGATAGCCAGAGCTACACAGAGAAACCTGTTTCAAAAAACAAACTAAACAAAAAGAAAACAACAACAAAAAAAACCTTGTTTGCAGAGTAGTATGTTTCAATTAAAGTAGTAGTAGAGCAGTGTTTATGCTGCCCTGGCTGGCTAGAGCCAAAGAGGTTTACAGAAACACCCCGAGTTTAAAACAAACCAGCCAACCTGATTCCCCTTCCCAGAGCTTTTATAACGAAAGGTTCAAATCTTAATAAGTATGCTATAGGGTTTCCCCCCCAAGACAGGATCTCATTCTGAAGCTCTCACAGAGATCCACCTGCCTCTTCCTCCCAAGTGCTTTTGTTTGTTCCTTTGTTTTTGATTTGTTAAAGACAGGCTCTCACACCTTGACTGGATGGCTTGGAGCTCTGCAGCCATACTGGTTTTGAATGCCACTTCTCATCCCTTAGCCTTTCAGGTGCTAAGATTACAGGGGTGGCCACCATGCCTTCTAGTGATTGTAGAAGGCATTATTATTTTCTTTTTGCTATTATATTCTGTTATTATTATCTTCTTTCCTTTCTTCACAAAGATCATTTTGTCAAACTTGACCCTGTCTGATCTACTTACAGATGGGAAAATAGTCACCGAACAATTACAGTTGTTGTCAAAGGATTCCAGCAATGTTGGTTACATTTTATAACTTCATTCTTTCATCTTATTTTATGAGACTGGGTTTCTCCATGTGTCTTTGGCTGTCCTGTAAGTCCTGCCTCTGTCTGGATATTAAAGGTGTGTACCACTATGTGGACGTTCACGTCTTTTAGATTTTTAATTAATGTCAGGTTATACTTTGTTTTTCCATACATTTTTTAAGAAAAAAATTTATAACTTTTTTGTGGGACTAAAAGTTTAGTTTCGTAAGTTAGTTTTGTATATTTGGCAACAAAAGACTAATCTCTTAACTTGGTTTTCTGTTTACATTTTTTTCTCTTAGTGACAGAGATAGACTCATTACTCAAGTGGAAAAAAAAAGGGGGGGGTGGTTCTTAGAACTGGTGATGTATTGTTTCAGACATTCCCAGAAACCAAATCTCTACCTTGCTAAAAATATTTTCTGAACTTAATTGCTTTCATTACAGATTTAGAGTTTTCCTTTCTGTCAAATCTAGCATTTATTTGATGTTGTATTTATTATAGCATGACTTCTATTGTTTTATAAGTTTTCTCATTTTGGAACTCCTATGTAAGCGTTCATTTGTGTGTGTATTTCAAGCCTAGACTTCAGCGACACTACTCTGCCATAGGCCACGTGTGTATTGTTGCCATTCCTTTGTAACACCGGCCTTGCTGAGTGGTGTTTTGATCCTTCTTTCTTTCAGTTTGACAACCTGCAAAGAAGATGGTGTCCCTTGTGATGATGTAGGCTAGGGATTAAGCTGAGTACACAGGGAACATATTTCATGGCTGAAGGGTTACCTTGAGAAGGAGATGGAATACGGTGGTGCAGGTAGTCTAGTTAACCTTTGTCCTTTGTTTTCTTTCTGTCCTTTTTGCTTGAGGGACAGAGCAGACTGTTCTAGTATTTGGACTGTAAATTGTTGAGAGAAAAGCGTTTTGGCATAGGGAAAACAAATTAACAGTTTGTAGTTAGGATATGACTTTGAGGTTCAAACCAATTGAATTTATCACAGTGCTGCCACTTACACATCTTGTGATCCTTGACCAGTTATTTTATACATCTGCTTCAATTTTCCAATATGAAAAGTGAGTTAGCATATGTAAACCTATTTAGAATAGGTGTCTGAAATAGTGTTTAAATTCTGTTTTTTTTTTATTTTGACATTTATTATATTTTTGTGTGACTGTGTATCTGTTTGTTTTTCTGAGCCTGTCTGTGAGTGTGCACACATGTCATGTTAGAGGAAAGATTTGTGGGAGTCACTTACCTGTTTCCACCATGTGGGTCACAGGGATTGAACAAAGGTCCACAAGCTTGGCAGCAAGCACCTTTACCTGGTGAGCCATCCCACAGGCCCCCATTTTTGAGAGATTGTCTATTTAAGTTCATGCTAACTTTTGTGGAAATTGAGACTCCATGTAAATGAGTCTGATTTGTCCAAGCTCCATGGATTGCTTTGGAAGAATAATCTGCCCAGGACATACATGTAAAATAGTTTGTTTTCTACCTAGTTTGTTAGAGACCTTGTAGTTTTTGAGTAAACAGACTTGCCATTCAGAAATTTTTCCAGACAAGGAAAATTTTATGTAAAAAAAAACGGACAAATTAAGTCTGGTGGCACGTACAATCAGAAATTTTTCCAAACAAGGAAAATTTTATGTAAAAAAAACGGACAAATTAAGTCTGGTGGCACGTACCTATAGTCCTAGCTCCTCATGTAGCTGAAACAGGACTTGAGCACGGGCCTGCCAGGCCACACAGTAAGATTCCATCTTGGAACAAGCACAGTGTTTGGCAATTAGCAGACATGTAGGAAGAAAGGAAGGGAGGGAAGGAGGGAAGACTGGTGCTTTTCTCTAAATTCCTAGCCCAGCACCACAAGTGGCTCAAAATCATGGTAAGAACATTTTTAAAGCATGGCTGAGTTGATGCCTTTTGTTTGTCAGACCGGTTTTATGGATTATGTAGACTAGGGGATACCAAACTGTATTTTGTAAATAAAGGCTATTGGAATATTGTTTATCTGTTGACTGACTTTGGTTTCTTGATTCAGTAACATGTGAAATTTTGAGACTGATTTTGGCATACAAGCCATAGTTGACTGTGGATGAGTTCAAGACATTATCCTTACTAGAGACTCTTCGTAAGCCTGCACTAACCCTTATGTTGGTAGTACTTTACTTAATAAATCCCTTTTACTTAGTAAACCCCAACTTTTTTGTCTGTTTGTCTGTCTCACACATGGACACATGCGCGCGCGCGCGCGCGCGTGCACACACCCACACACACACACACACACACACACACACACTGTTTCTGCTGTGCATGCCATACAGGCCAGAGAGTAACTTGGTAGGAGTTGGTTCTTCCCTCCTATCATGTGATTCCTAGGGATCTAACTCAGGCTGTCAGGCTTCCCGTTCAGTGTCTTTACCAACTAAGCCTTTTCACTGGCCTCTCAAATTCTTTTTCTGAAGCGTAAGTCAGGATTCCTGTGATCTAATAGAGGTCTCTTGTAGCAATAATTAGTTTTTTTGGGGGGGGGTTGCTATGCCCCCACTGCTCCTAAATATTTGTTTGGGTTTTCTACCCCACTTCAGACCATTTAGTTCCCAAATAAAAGACACAGAGACCTTTTAGATTTATAATATGCATTGAAGCACTAGAGCTGGGCAGGTATCAACCCTCTTAAGTTATTTTGCTATACACCCCAAGTTATTTGACATAATTGTTCCTGTCTGGGCTGCTTCTGTTTCCTCAGGTCAAGCCCTCATGGCATGTCCTAAATGGTCCATACTGCCCCATGGTGATTTCCTTCTCTCCAAGCTTCTTCTCCTGCCTCATGGTTCCTATCTGACCCTAAGCCTGGGAACCTAAGTGAACCTAAGCTCCACCTACTTCTCTTTTGCCCAGCTACAGGCTCCAGCTATTTTTATTAACCAACCAGTGTTGAATTGGGGAACAAGACACAGAGGACATGCCCTTCAGCAATGCTGTGAGATACAAAATGGTGCAAGGGGCACCAGCACATTTGAAGAGCTTTGTCATCACTCTTTTTCTTGTACCAGACTGTAGGTTTGGAGACTCTACTGCTCAGTTGCATGAATTAAATGTGATGGGTTCAGTTGGGCTCCATAGTGTCAGGGGCCAGGTGGCATCATTGACTAGTCAAAGGCAGGTTAATGTAATTATAGTAATGGGCACCACAGGCAAAGTGATCTTTGTTGTAGCATGACTCAGATCTTTGGTCCTGGCTAATCAGTGATGCTGTTTCCAGAAATGAAATAGATAGGAAACCTGCTGTGTTTTTGTTTGAACTGTATAGGAAGAGAAATTGTGGTAAACATGAAAGAAAGATTAAATTGGATTGTAGCAATAGACTTTTGGTTTGTGAACCAATTTCCAGGCTTGAGACAGCTTGTAGATCCAGAATCCCTTGAAGCAAGGCAAGGACCCCTGAGAATGTACCTTGCTAAATACTTAAGAGTTTTATTAGCATTGCTGCCTTGACCCAGGAGGGACCTCCAGCTTTTTTCCCAAGGGCAACTGTACACTGGGAAAGAGGAAACACTCAGACTTTCTGGATCCTTTTGGGTACTGGTTCTGAATTGATACTGATTCCTGGAGATGCCAAAACACCTATTTGTAGGCCTCCAGTTCAAGTAGGGGCCAGTATTGCAGCCCTGGAGAAATTGCACAATTTGTGCCACTATCAAGAACTTGACAAGACTCAGGAGTGGTGGTTTCCGTGACACCTATCTCTTTAACTCTCCTGTTGGTTAGTGTAGAGGATAGATGGATCATGGGGAATAACAGCTGGCCGTTTTAAACTTAACCGATGTCTGACTGGATCTGCTGTATCAGATGTGTTGTCTTTACTTGAGTACGTTTAACACATCTCCTGGTAGCTGGTATGTAGTTATTGATCTAGAAGATACTCTGGATATCTGCCCATAAGAGCCCCAGAATTATTTGCTTTCAGCCGGCAGGGCCAGTAGATGCCTTTACAATTTTACCTCAAGGATATATTAACTCTCCAGTCCTGTACTGTAATGTAGTCCAAAAGGAACCTGATTTGTCTCTTGCACAAAATATCAAACTATTCTACCATGTTGATGACATTATGCTGATTAGGCAAAGTGAGCAGGAGGTAACAACTACTTTGAACTTGTTGATGACATTTATTTGCATCAGAGAATGGGAAATCCATTCAACCAAAATTCAAGGGCCCAGGTGAAATTTTGAAGATCTGGGGGTGTGGGACAAGTAGGGATATTCCTTCAAAGGTTATTCAAAGCATAAGTTATTACATGTGGCCTTTCCTGTCACCAAGAAAGAAGCGTGATGTTTAGTGGGCATGTTTGGTTTCTGGAGGCAGCACATTCTTCACCTGGGTGTTTCTTTCCTAAACACCAAGGAACTCAAAAAGCTGCTAGCTCTGTGTGGGGTCTGGAACAAGAGAAAGCTTTAAAACAGGTCCAGGCTGCGGCGCAGGATGCTCTATTGCTTGGACCTTATGAACCAGCAGACTTGATGTCATTTGAGGCATCAGTGGCAGATAGGGATGCTGTTTGGAGCCTTTGGGCCCCTATAGAGGTGAATCAGAAAGGAGACCCGGGGGTATTGGAGCAAGACACTATCCTCTGTGTGAACAACACTTCTTTGAAACAGCTCTTGTTCTGCTGTTGTACCTCAGTGGCTGAAGGTTTGACAGTAAGCCATCAAGTCACTATGCAACCTGAGCTGCCCATCATGAGTTGGATATTATCTGACCCACCAAGCCGCAAATTATGATGTACACAAGCAGCAATCTATTATCAAATGGAAGTGATATATATGACATCAGGCCCAAGTAGGTCCTAAGTGCACAAGCAAGTTACATGAAGAAGTTCCTCAAATACCCATGGTTTCTGCTGTTACAGTGCCGTCTTCATAGCATGAACCTGTGGCCTTATGGAGTGTGTCCTGTGATTGGCTGGCTGAGGAAGAGGTTAGGGCCTGGTTTACTAGTGGTTCTGCGTGCTCTGCAGGTACTACTAGTTGCAGCACTTAAACTGCTTTCTGGGACAACCCTGAAAGACACCAGTGAAGGGAAATTTCCGACCGGGCAGAACCTCAGGCAGTTCACATGGTTGTCCATTTTGCTTGGACGGATGTGTGATTGTTTACTGATTGATGGGCTATAGCCAGTGGTTTGGCTGGATGGTCAGGGACTTGGAAAGAGCATGATTGGAAAACTGGTGAGAAAGACATTTGGGAAAGATGTGGATAGATTTCTTTGACTAGGCACTGATGTGAAGATACTTGTGTCCCATGTAAATGCTCATCAAAAGGTGATCTCAGCAGGAGAGGAATTCAGTAATCAAGGTGATAGAGTGACCTATTTTGTGTACAGTCAATATTTCCCCGGCCGTTCCTGCCATTGCCCAATGGACTCATGAACAGAGTGGCCCATTTCTGGAGTTATTTTCTAATAGAGTTTGCCCATAAGACAAGTGATTCCCTTCAAAAGAAAATCATTGTCACTTCTTTCAATAAAGCCAGTACTTCTCTTAGCAGGACTTAGTAGCTTTGCAACCTAAAATAGCTTAATGTGTTTCAGGTAGTAACAGCTGGTTAATACCTCTGTAGATTGCAGTTTTCAGAGGGTGAACCTAGATGAGCTGGAGCTGGTATTTTGATTATTCTCTGAGAAAGAGTTAACTTTTAAGGAGATCTGTCTAGATTCCTATCTAGGAGACTAGATCAAGTTGGCTATGGGAGGCAGAGGCAGGAACATCCTCAGGTCCAGGCCAGCAGGCCTACTACATTGTAGACTTGGACTTGTAAAACCCAAACCAAACACCCAACCAGACGAAAACAACCTACCATGGTTCTAGATCACCAAATATGGTTCTAAAGGACCTCTTTCCCTCCCTCCCCCTCCCTCCCTCCCCTCCCTCCCTCTTGAGTACACTGACTGTTGTGTCTTCCTGTGATTGCTTAGTGGGCTACTGGAAGTCATAGTGTTGGTGTATTAGCTACTTTTTCTGCTGCTGTGATGAAATACCTTGACAGAAGCAACTTAAGGAAAGAAGGGTTCATTTTGGCCCACAGTTCTAGGTCCAGCTCATCATGGCAGGAACGTCACTGCTGCAGGGGTCTGAAGCAGCTGCTTACATGTGTCCCTCTTCAGGAAGAAGAGAGCAGTCAGTACTGGGGCTTGGCTGGCTTTCTCCTTTTTGCAGTCCAGGACCCAGCCCAGGAAGTGGTCACCACCTACTTAACGTTTAGTCTGTAAATTATAAGGGTTGGACTGGTTGTCTTCATTCAGGCCTTTAAGAAATGAGGATATGGCTCAGTTACGTGAACTGCACTGGGGTCCTGTGCTGGGACACAGGCAGACAGTTCTTATACTGATGTATGCCCGACTTGGAAAGACAGTTATAAAGAACGCTTGTTTTCAAGTGCACTCACTGTCTGTGTCCTTTTTATGTAAACAGCCTATAAACACGGACTCTTGGACCTTTGAATGTTGCAGAAAATATAAATAGACATTGCAGCCTTTAGATTAGGGTTTCTTAAACTTGTTTTGTGCTCAGCTCCTTTTCACTTGAGATATATTTTGGTTTTTAGAGACAGGGTTTCTCTGTGTAGCCTTGGCTTTCTGGAACTTACTCTGTAGATCAGGCTGGCCTCAAGCTCAGAGATCTACCTGCCTCTGCCTGCTTCTGAGAAGCATTAATGTCTTATTGGTCTTAATATTTGTACCAAGTGCTAGGATTAAAGGCGTGCTAACCTGAGATATATTTATGCAACTGTGTGTGTTGAGGTATATAAAATAGGCATAAAAATACTCACTGGGGGGCTGGAGAGATGGCTCAGATGTTAAGAGCACTGGCTGCTCTTCTAAAGGTCATGAATTCAGTTCCCAGCAACCACATGGTGGCTCACAACCATGTATAATGAGGTCTGGGTCTCTCTCATGCAGGCAGAACACTGTATACATGATAAATAAATAAATCCTTAAAAAATACTAACTGATCATAAAACAAAGAAATTTAACTTAAAACAATTTTTATGTATATAAGTATGTATAAAATTTCACTGTTTATTAAAGACAGAAACAAACTTTTATACCAATGATAGATGGACACTTGATTATTATTATTTTTTTTCTTTTTGGTTTTTTTAGAGACAAGGTTTCTCTCTGTATCCTTGGCTGTTCTGGACTTGCTTTGTAGACCAGGCCAGCTTCAAACACTCAAGAGATCCACCAGTCTCTGCCTCCCTGAGTACTGTGGTTACAGATGTGTGCCACCCTGCCTGGCCATACATTGGTTTATTTTAAAAAAGCATTTCAAGGTTGTTTGCTGCATGTACAACTGTGTATCATGTGAATGCCTGAAAAGGGCATCAGGTGCTGGAGACGAGTTACAGATGGTTATGAGCCATGGTTATGGTCATGGGTGCTGGGAATCAAACCTGGATCTGCTCAATTGCTGAGTCATCTTCCCAATCCCGTATTTATTTTTACATAAAGCATTAAATTGAAGTTTGATGCTGTGCAATGTTGAAGACCTTCAACATTTTTCAGAGTTGATTTTGATTTTATAATCATCAGTGCTGAGAAAGTTGCTCTTTAGAACTACATAGTATAAAATGGCTCAGGTATATTTAGGGCCATTTATGAAATTATTGGCAATTCTGTCCTAATCACATCAAAATTCATTTAATTATTATTTTTTAAATGAAAGTCAAAACAGCAGCTCAAACAGCAATTAAAAAAAATAAATTCTTCCAACACAGTCCAATCCAAAGGTATACTAATTTGATACTTAGGGTCTGAGGAATGATGGTATCAGAATATTTTCTTTGTTTCCACAATTAATCCATTACGTTTCTGTAAGAGTGGAAAACTGTGTAAGAAAGCCAAAGATTCATTACACACTATAGTCTTCAGTCTGAGCTGAGGCATTGCAGGCAATGTTCATTATTATTCTTCAAGGGTTCTAAGTTAGAGTGTGGTGGTGATGGATGCAAGTCTGTAATCCCAGCACTTGGAGGTGGGACAGGAAGATCAGAAGTTCAAGGCTAGCCTTAGCTACAGAATGTCTTAGAAGCCCATCCTAGGCTATGAGACTTTGTACAGAACATAGCAAAGTGAAGTAAAGCTAAATAAAAGAAACCATTTGTAAAGCTGTGTTAGAGTTACAGGTCTGGTCTGTGCCACCCAGTCTGTCTTTCATTCCACTTTCCTTCTGTTTCCTGAGGTTGAGTCTTTCATTTTAAAAAAAATTTTTTTTATTAATTACACTGTGTCTCCCCGCTGTAGTAGCTCTCCTTCCTCCTCCCCTCCCAATTCCTCCCTTCCTCCTTTTTCTCCAGCATGCCCTCGCCAAGTCCGCTGGTAGGGGAGGTCCTGATCCTAGTCTGTTAGGTCTCTTCAGGAGTGGCTTCATTGTCTTCCTCTGTGGCCTGGTAGGGCTGCTTCCCCCCTCAGGGGGAGGTGATCAAAGAGCAGGCCAATCAGTTCCTGTCAAAGACAGTCCCTGTCCCCATTACTAGGGAACCCACTAGGAGACTGCACTGTCATGGTCTGTATCTGTGCAGGGGTTCTGAGTTATCTCCATGCATGCTACTTGGAGTGTCAGTCTCAGGGAAGACCCTGTGCCTAGATTTTTTGGTTCTGTTGCTCTCCTTGTGAGGTTGAGTCTTAACATTTTGCTCAGACTAACCTCACATTCAGGATCCTGCCCAGCAGCTGTGTGTCTGCATTGATGATGACTTCTCACGAGGCAGAGTCCCAAGACAAGTGACAGTACTTACATTACTTTGTGTGGTTACTTATCTTTCTCTTACAAAGCCATGAGTATCTAATCATGAAGGCATCATGCCATCTACACTACAACTACAGCTTGATTGGCTGTCTACCTTTTTACTCCCTCACAGTGGAGATTATACTCCAGTATGAATTTTGGAGGGAACAAACCATATTTAGGCAATTGCAGCATTCTTCACTCATCTTAATTTATTTAAACTCCTCTAATGGAAAACTTTTGTTTTGTTAACTTTCATCCTTCTGCTTATGCCATCTCTCTAAAATGTGCCCCTCAATTTTTTTTTTTTTTTTTTTTTTTTCTCCATACTTTCCATGTTTCTTTCTACTGACTTTTTTTTTTTTGACTCCTCCCATCCTGTCCTCAGTTTATCAACTGCAGGCTTCTCCGGTTTAAAATACCATCACTGATCCTGTGTTCTGTTCTAGGTGATTCCACATTTCCATCCTTTTTTCTCATGAAAGTGTTAATGCACCTTAAGGATTTGTCTTGTCTGTTTTCCTTTCACCCTATCCATTTCATATATTTTCTAGGTAATCCTTTTTGCGGGTTTTTTGTTTGTTTGTTTGTTTTTGTTTTATTGAGGCAAGGTTTCTCTGTGTAGCCCTGGCTGTCTTGGAACTTACTCTGTAGACCAGAGCTCCTCCTGCCTCTGCTTCCTAAGTGCTGGGATTAAAGCCGTGCACCAGAACTGCCTGGCTTTCTTTGGTTTTAATTAGCCGGTTTATGTATGTTTCTGGTTTCCAAGGTAGGAGAGCCTCATTTTTCACTTTTTACCCCCTTGGTTTTTGTTTTTTGAGATGGTATCCAAGCCCAGCTGATGGCCTGGCTTGGTGTGAAACCCTAACCTAGACCATCCTCAGACTCACGCTCTTTCTCTAGATGTTCACTACCCTCCAGCCTCTGCCTCATCTCTTAATTCCATGTTCAATTAATGAGAGTCGCATTTATTGGCTCTCATGGAAGCTGTCTCCCTGGAGCTCCTTGCATGACTTATCGGCAGCTAGCCCGGCAAAGTCTGTACTCTCCTGTAGTTATTACTGCTTTTGTAATTTTTAGGAAGGGCCTTGTGAATCTTGTATGTTTTAAGAATGTCCTGAAACTTGCCAGTTATTTTATTTTCCCCCTGAACCCCTTAAAGTTTCCTTTGCTTTCTAGGTGCTGACAAGCAGAATAGAATGGTTGGGGTCAAAGCATATTATGCCACAGCTGGCCTCAAACTGGGTACCCTGCCTGGACCTTTAGAGTGCTGCACATTTCTTTTCTTTTCTTTTCTTTTCTTTTCTTTTCTTTTCTTTTCTTTTCTTTTCTTTTCTTTTCTTTTCTTTTCTTTTCTTTTCTTTTCTTTTCTTTTCCTCTTCTCTTCTCTTCTCTTCTCTTCTCTTCTCTTCTCTTCTCTTTTTCTTTTTCTTTTTCTTTTCTTTTTTTTAAAGCAAAAACAGTTTCAACAACAACAAAATATACCTTAGCTGAGCTATGCCTTACCTGGGTGGTGGTGGTGGTGCATGCCTTTAATCCCTGTATTTGGGAGGCAGAGGCAGGAGGATCTCTGAGTTTAAGGCCAGCCATGTCTACATAGTGAGTTCCAGGACATCTAGGACTACCTAGAGAAACCCTGTCTCAGGGTGGAGGTTGGGGTTTGGGGAATGACACCAAACCAAACCTTAACTATACCTTGTTTTTCTGAGAATATACCTTGAATTATATTGCATTCCATGCATTGCTTCTATATAAGCATACCTAATTTGAGGGTCCCTTTTGAAGTCACCTACCTCATTTCTTATTCCCTTATAGAAAGGCTACCCTCCTCTGCTTTTTCTCCTTTCCTTCCTTAATTAGGGTAAGGTCTTGTTCTGTGACATGGTTGGCTTTGGACTGGATTCTCCTGCCTTCGTCTCTTCAGTTCTGGGATTATAGGCATACGTCACTGGTTGGAATCTATCTTCTCTATGAAAAGCCAAAGAATTTGGACTGAGAATTTTCAGTATTAGAATTTATGATTTTACTACTTGCTAGTACATTTTAAAGATACTCCTTTCCTAAAAACGCAGGAAATGCTGTTAATAACTGTAGTCGCAGATTCTCATAGATAAATGTTAATTTACTAACCTTGTGTTTAAGTGAAATAATGCTAATAATATAAAAGAGGCAGTGGCTTAGGTTTTTGGAGTTAGAACTTTGAATACAGATGATACTGGTATCTGCATCCTGCTGCAGTTCTTCATATGATAAATTGCGTAGCATATTAGTACAGTTTTGGGGGGCTGTTTTTTGAACACATGGTGTGACTGTATAGTTTAAGATGACTTTGAATTTGTTATGTTTCACTGCTGGTTTTGAATACTTGATCCTCTTGCTTCAGCCTCCTAAGTGCTAGAACAGGTGTATGTCACTACTCCCACCTGTAAAGTTTTAGTTTATGAACTAGATTATGATAATTTAGTTTTTACATCATAGTTTTGGTTTCTGTTTAGACTGAATGCTTACAAATTATAATCTAAAGTGGGTATGTTTGCATTCATTTAAGTTGTGTTTTAATTTATCAAATTAACAGTACTATGAAACCTGAATACAGTAGCTTTTATTTTATTTTCTATAGTTTTAAAACTTGTCAGTGTGCCTGGCAATGGTAGACATTTTTACCCTTTCATAGCTTTGTTGTTACTGCTTTTTGAAAGTCTTGTGTGCAAGCAAGTGTAAAATGAAATTCCCAAGATCTGTTAAGTGCTTGCTCCCTCTTGTGGATAAAAATGAGGATGTAAGCTCTCTCTAGAATCCATTTTCTAATTTGTTACTAAAAGGTCAGCAGTTTGTAAAATTTACCAAAACCTTCCTGGATTTGAGGATTATTAGCACCATTTTACCAACCTGATTTTTAGTTCACACAAACTCATTATTGCGTAAGTTTTTCTTCCTTTTGAAGAAAGGGAGGATTTCATAATTCTCCAAGATAAAATTTGTATAATAGTATTGTCACAAACCACATAATGGTGTTTTGGTAAGGAATTAAGTGCAAATACAGTGATGAACCCATGATTATAATAGAGTTGAAAAATGTGAAGCCAGGTTTGTGCTCTTGGTGTAAACCTGCCACTTGTGATTTGTTATTGAAGTATTACTTAGGCTACTGATGTTTTCCTTTTTTTTTTGGTTTGTTTTTTTTTCAAGATAGGGTTTCTCTGTGTAGCCCTGGCTGTTTCTGGACTTGCTTTGTTAGACCAGGCTGGCCTGAACTCACAGCAATCCATCTGCCTCTACCTCCCTGAGAGCTGGGATTACAGGAGTGGGCCATCACACCTGGCTGTCCACTGATATTTTTCCTGAGGAGTTTTACGTCTTTGTTTCTGAGGATGAGTGACTATCTGGAGCAATTCTAGACCTCTCTGGTGCTGCATGCCCTCAGGTGAGGCTGCAGCAGGACTTGGTGCTATGCATAGACTTAGTCTTTCTTTCTGGGGACATGATCCTGTTAATAGCTCAGGCTGGTCTTCCTTTGTAGCATAGGCTGACCTCAACCTGGTCATCTTGCTCCTGTTTCCTAAGTGCTAGGATTACACGTGTACTTCCATGTATGCTTTATGCTGTGCTGGTGGTGGGCCCAGGGCCTTCTATATGCTGAGCAAGCACTCTACAGTTGTCAACCCAGCTCCTCAGGAGACTTTAGAGTGCAGCAACATTAGCTGTTTCTTCACTGCCTTCCAAATTTTACACATTTTCTAGTGGCACTTCCTAGCCTGAAAATGCTCAGGTAAGGAATATTAAAAAATATCCTCTTGGGGCCCAGTGGTTAAGAGCACTGTTGCTTTTCCAGAGGATTAGGGATTGACTCCTACCACCCAAATGGTGGTTCATAACCTCTGTAATCCAGGGCATCTGATAACTTTTTCTGACTTCTGTGGTCACCAGTCATGCAATTGATATACATATATTCAGGCAAAACACCCACACATAAAAAATAATAAATAAGTCTAATAAAAAGAAAATGTATTCGCAGCTAAGTTGGTACAGTGTAAGACAAGATCCCATTTTCCTTCTACATATCATCATTGGTTAAGCCTTATCTCATTTGCTTACTTTTTTTGCTTTAATTCTTTACTTATTCATTTTGTATCTGGTCATAGCCCCCTCCCTTCCAGTTTCTCCTCCCTCCCATACTCCTCAGAGAAGGGGAGAACCCCCCATCCCCCAGCATATCAAGTTGCATCAAGACTGAGCTCCTCCTCTTCCCCTGTGGCCTTGGCAGGTAGCCCTGCTGCTTATTTTATCACCCATAGCAGAGTCCATGAAACTGCCGCTGAAACTTGCAGTCCTGTTCCATAAGTCTCTCAGGGACCACAGTGCATCTGCCAGTGCTTCATCCACACTCTTCCTTCATATGTCTCAGCCTTAGCTGAATGTGTTCTTATCCACAGCAAGGCCAGTCCAGCTGCTGCTATCGCAAGATGGCAAGATGGCGTGCGCACACACACACACACACACGCACGCACGTAACATAGGGAAGATTGGCTATATTTGGGCTATCTTCATTGCTCCATGCTCAGACAGATGCCTTAGTCTCATATCTTAGATCATATAGCAGACAATATGCTAAACTCATCTTTGGTCTTATCTGTCCTTCTTTGGGGACAGTTTTTGTCTCAGGACTTTCTTAGGGCGCTGTGAAAAAATTCAGTATAGGTAAGGAGCTGACAGTAGGTCAAGGAAATGATTCTGCTTATGTGTGGCTTGGTGAAGCGGTGAGTTTATTGGGGTTACTTACAAGCGCGTGGGAGTTACTTCCCAGTATTGCTGCTGACCAGTTACACAGATGATTAACTCTGCAATATTGTCATCCAGTGATGCAGCTTCTGTGAGT
This sequence comes from Meriones unguiculatus, assembly GCF_030254825.1. NCBI lineage: Eukaryota > Metazoa > Chordata > Mammalia > Rodentia > Muridae > Meriones > Meriones unguiculatus. The sequence goes on from NC_083360.1 coordinate 87,595,810, forward strand.
CATGTGAGAGGATATTCTTTGGTGGTACGCCTGCCTGAGACTCATCCTTGCTGCTGAAAGTACCCCAGTAGATCCATCAGCTCATCAGCTGAAACTGGGTGGGTGTTGATGGTGCCCTATTGACACGGATATGTCTGTTCAACGAGGAGAAGGGTCGGGCAACAGTGGAATTATAATAAGGATAATATCCATCTTTCTCTTCTAACTCATTTAGGAGGGACCAGGAATGGACAGATAAAAAGCTAAGTAACTTTATGAAGCAAATAATAAGGTAAGATACAGTTAAGTAGAAAGAAGTCATTACAAGCACTTTGGAGAAAAAGAGAACCTGTGGTCATGAACTTTATGCATGTGCTTTGTGCCACTTAACCTGAGATGGCTGAGCAGACTAGTTCATGTGTTAGTACTTTTACAGGTTTTGGAATATTTGAATAGACTGAGTGTCCCTAATCCAAAAGACTACAATCTGATGTTCCAAAATGTAAAACATTTTGAGTGTCTGATGCTGAAGAGAGTTTAGCTTTGGGACGTACTGGATTCTCAGAATAGGGATAGTCAATGGATGAAAAACCTTCAGTCTTAAAATCCAAGTCCTTTTGCTTTTCTTTTCTTGTTTTTCTCTTTTTCTCATCACTTGTCAAATGAAATGTGGTTAAGTGTAAATAAACCTTTCAGATGATTTTGTTTTGATGCACGAAGACCAGTAGTTATGGAGAAACAGTTGACTAGTTGGTTGGGCAAGAGGACTTTAAGACTTATGGTGAGAGTTTGGAGGGAAGTTGATTTCAATCACATTTTTGTTTAGAGGAGAAGGTAGCTTACATGAAGAAATACACTTGACTAGCCTGTAGAATTTTGTGTACTTATTTCTATGCTTGTGGTATCATAAGCAAAATTTCCTGTTTAATGTATTTGAAAATGAATAGAAAGTTTAGCTTTAAGATATTTTAGGACTTAATCATAATTGTTAATATTTGGTTTTGATATGAAATGTGCTTCAATGAAGTAATGAGAAATGTTGGCTTTCTCATCAGAAATTCATGGCCTGATCCTTTGCTTTATAGACTTAAGTACTTAATTTTTTATTTGTTATTGTTCGGTGATAATGCTCTGGGAAAATGGCTCAGAATAACTGCTTCATTGGAGACTATTTTTTAAAAACAATTTATTTTTAATGTGTGTACACGTTTTCCTGTGTATATTATCTGTTGCCTGGCACTCATGAAGGTCACAGGAAGGTATCAGGTCCCTGGAACTGGATTGTAGATGCTTGTCAGCCAGCATGGGGGTGCTTAGAACCTAATTACTCAGCCATCTCTCTAGCCCTGAGATGAAGTTATTAACCAGAATATATATGTGTGTGTGTGTGTGTGTGTGTGTGTGTGTGTGTGTGTGTGTAGGGTCTCATGTAGCCCAGACTTGCCTTGAACTGCTGACCTTGAATCCCTGATCCCCTTTCATTTACCTCCCTAGTGCTGGGATTATTTATTAACCCTAAAATTAACTTATAAAGGAGTGGACATTTTTTTATGTTGAGCATAATATTTGTAATCATTATTTATGATGCCTTCTTCCTGCTGTTAGCATACTAGAGAAACCAGTTTGGTCATCAGTATGTGAATTTGGTAAGCAGAATTGGTTTGGCAGGTATGGCTTACTCAGTCTGTGGTAAGTGTAGAGAAATTCCTCCTCCCTTTGTAGTGTTTAAATATTTATGCCATTGTTTAGTACTCTTTTAGGTGTGTGTGTGTGTGTGTGTGTGTGTGTGTGTGTGTGTATGTGAGACAGAGACAGGGAGATGCACACACAGAGACACAATTTCACTATACAGCCTGTGGCCTGGATCTCTCTATGTAGACTAGGTTCACCTTGAACTCACAGAGATCCAGGTGCCTCTGCCTCAGAGGCAGGGCTGGGACTAAAGGAATGCACTGCTTTACCTGGCTCTGTTAGCATTTTTAAGATACCTTTATAGTGATTATTTTGTAATAGATTGTAATTTTATGATACCCTTCCCTCCCTTTCTCTCTCCTTCTCTCCCCTTCCCTCCTTTCCTCCTCTGGTTTTGCTATAGCCCAAACTTGTCTCAAGCATGTTATAAAGCAAAGGATTACTTCTGCTCCTTCCTCCCTTCTTCCCTTTCTAGTGCTGAGAGTATTATCTCATCTGGTTGTGTGGTGCTAGGGTTTAAACTTAGTTCTTTGTGCAAACTAGGTAAATATTCTGCCAACTGACCTGTCCCCCAAATCTGCAAACTTTCCACATTGTTCCCCATCCCCTCCCCTGCTGGAGACCAAAGCCAGGGCCTGGCCAGTGCTGATGCTGAGCCACTTAAGTCTCCACACCTGTTTCTTTCTTATTACTGTAGCATGATTTCCCACTTTATCAGTTCCTTCTGGCCTGGACCTTCCTATGTATTTCAGAGTAGCACTGAATTTGTGCTGTTCCTCTCTCCTACTCTCTTGAGTGCTGGATTTTAGATGTGAGCTACCACATCAAGCTTGACCCTTCTTCTTGTGTGTAGAGATCCCCCCCCCCCCCAAAAAAAAGAAACATAGCTAAAGCATATAGGATTATGTTAATTTTGAATGATACATATCTCTTGGTACTGACAGTCTGCTGGTGTTTTCGCCACCCCCTTTTGCTTAGGCTGGCTTTATACTCCTGAACTTGCTTGAGTCTCCCAAGTGCTGGGATTAAAGATATTATCTTATTTACCATTTATTTTTCTTTCTTTTCTTTTCTTTTCTTTTTTTGTTTATTTTGTGTGTGTGTTTAAAATTTTTATTTTTGGTTGTGAGTCCTCTTTCCAGCACCAAAAGAAAACTCTTAAGAAATGTTATTTAAGAAACAAATCATAGTTCTGATGCAACTTGATGAACTGGGGGTGGATGGGAAAGGGAGCTCCCCTTTTTTGAGAAAAGGGAGTGTGGAGGAGGAAAAAAGAGTGGGACTAGAAGGGGAGGAGGGAAGGGGACAAGGATGTAAAGTTAATAAAATAAATTAGAAGAAGAAGAAGAAGAAGGAGGAGAAGAAGAAGAAGAAGAAGAAAAAGAAAAAGAAACAAGCCAGGCTAACTAGTATTTTCTATTAGGAAATTGCTCTTTGGCACCAGAATTGTGGCCGTGTTAACATTTACTGTTGTAGTAAATAAAAACAAATGAGTGGCTATATAATGTTTATGATTAGCTCTGAGATTATTGCTGCAGTTTTTTTTTAACCTGCTATCTCAAATATTAAGACTCAGTTACCTGTTAGATTTGTAATTGCCTTTTTTACCTTGGGCTGGGCAGGTATTTTACTTACACTGTCTAAGTAATCTCACCATCCACCTCCCAGCCCCCATCCCATGCCATCCACGTTAGTTATCCTCATGTGCTCTATCTTTCACACATAATCCCATGGTACTTGCTTGTATTCTTCATCTGGGCCTTTTTATGCCATTATTGGAGTCCTTTCTCTCAGCCCTCATGGTTTTTTTCTCCACATTGACCCATAGTGGTGTCCTCCTTCCTCCTCTCTTTCCATCTGTCTATCTCCCGTGATTCTCTAGAACCTGAATTCTGGAACCTTAGCCACGCCTATTCCATTCTGCCCTGCTCAGGTATAGGCCTTTTAATCAACCAATCAGGTATGTCTTAGGCAGGTTTGTAAAACAAGGATAGGTATAACCAGATCTTGAGGGGCAGCATTAGAACAACCCCCAATAGTTTACAAACATGAATAGATTTCATCAATGCAGTCATGCCTGCTTATTTTTCCAAATGGTGGATATATTTCTTTGTCTTACTATACAGTGCCAGTGGAATGTACAGTTAGAATAATGATGTGAAAATGAACAGTGACACACTAAACTGGGTAAAATCCACACTGATAGAATTCATCAGTCCCTTTAAAACAAGATGGCATACCTGAGAGTATGCGCGTAAGTTGGCTAGATGGTAGGCAAGTCTTTCTCATCCTTGTTTCAAAATCAAACAATCTAAGAAGCACATGGTATGCCTAATAAAGTGTAGCTTTGAGGACACTACTTCCTAGAGGAGATGCAGTGCAGTCATCTGATGAGCAGATGAGCAGTTCAGGTGAATCTGCTGTTTGGAAAGGGGAGGCACCGCAGTAACTGGTACACCACACCGCCTTTTGTGCTCACCATGGCAGTGACTTGGTTAGTGCAGCCCCAGCTCCGTCTGCCTCTCTCTGAGGTATCTTTTGAAGTCATAGAAGCACTCATAGCCATATTTTCTCTTTGTGCCTCATAAACTCTAATTTTCTACATTAGGTATCCTGTGATGTCTCATGAGTTTTCTCGTAAGGTAGAAATCAAGTTTTCTTACAATGTAGAAATTGCTGGGGTCTTTCTCTTTCTTTTTCCTTAATTTTTTTCATCTTTAATTTTTTTGTTAATGTACCTTTCCTTTTTTGAAACAGGGTTTCTCTGTAGCCCTGTCTGGCCTGGAACTCACTTTGTTGACCAGGTTGGCCTTAAACTCACAGAGATCCATCTGCTTCTGATTCCCAAATGCTGGCATGAAAGGAGTGCTGCCCCACTGTGCCTGGCGCTCACATTTATGCTTTAACAATCCTGAATAGTTTTGTTCTTACTTTTTTCTTTCATTCTCTCTTTCTTTCTCTCTTGAATTTATATATATATATAAAACCTCCTTCCCCCCCATCTTTCCCCAAGTCACCTTTTTCTTCCTTTGTTTTTAGACTTTCAGATGTGGTATTTGTCATGTCCTCATCATGATCATTATCATGATCATTATAATTAATTTATGTATGTGAGTATGAGGGGTTAACCTGCATGCATGTCTGTGCACCATGTGTGTTTCTTGTAGGCCATAAAAGGGTACTGGATTCGTTGGGTTGGAGTTACAGACAGTTCTAAGCCACCATGGTTGGGTATTGAACCTTAATCCTTTGGAATACCAGCAAGTGCTCTTAACCAATGAGCGGTTTTTCCAATCCCAGTTATTATCATTTTAAATTATGAGCATATGAGTTTCTGTGTGTGGGTGTATGCAAGTGAGTGCAAATGCTTTCAGAGGCAAGAGGCATGGATTTTTTGGAGCAGAAGTTGCAAGTGGTTTGTGAACCACCTGCTGTATATATTGGAATTGAAGTTGGGTCCTCTGGAAGGGCATTAAGTGCTCTTAACCACTGAGCCATCTCTCCAGGGCTCATGTTTGTTTTTGTCATAAAATTATATTATTAGTAAGTCCTGTGTCTTCTTTATATATTATTAGTCAAATGTAATTACTATTGCTGTTACCCTGCTCATATGAAAAGAATGAATTAGGTTCTTTGAAATTTCATTGACAAAAACTATCTAGAAATGTTATGATTTGGAATTTGTGAGGATGCTTGCAGACATATTTTAAAAGATCTTATAATCCTTAAAATTATGTAGTTGTTAACTGACTTCCTGAGAGCAATAAATTTCATTGGATTTTTCATTTAAAAATGTATTCTTCCTCCCTCCTCCCTCATCTCCCTCCCTCCCTTTCTCTCTCTCTCTCTCTTGCTCTCCCTCTGTCTGTCTGTCTGTCTCTGTGTGTGTATGTGTGTATGAATGAATGCTTGCCATGGTGCATGTGTGAAGGTCAGATAACCTTACAGGAAGTTCCACCACTTGGGTCCTGAGATCAGACTTAGGTTATCAGGTTTGGTGCCAAGCTGAAACATTTTACTGCCTTGAGAATAATACATTTTAGGCAACAGATGGAATTATAACCATCTCAAGCATGGGTTTTCTTTTTAGGAGGAGCTAAGTAATTAGATTACATGAACATCGGTTTAGATTATTTTTGTGAAGATGCTGTTAACAAAAATAGGAGACAAACTTAAATATACTCTCACACTTTAAATCAGTGGTTCTCTACTTGTGGGCCACAACTCTTTGGGGAGTGGGGAATGACCTCTTCACTGAGTTTGAATAAGTCGATTGGAAATTACAGATATTTACGTTATGATTCATAACAGCAAAATTACACTTCTGAAGTAGCAATGAAAATAATTTTATGGTTGGAGTTATCACAAGATGAGCAACTGTATGAAAGTGTTGCAGCATTAGGAAGGCTGAGAACCACTGCTCTAAATGTTTCTGATTTTTTTTCTTTTGTCTACTTGTTTTCAGTGTTTTAAAGTTTGGTATGTTATAGCAAGCTCAGATCTTTATTTAATTTTTTTTCCTGGTTATAGGAATCAAATCCAGAGCCTTAATAGCATAGGCAAGCACCACATTCCTGAATTATATTCCCAGCCTCAAAAACTTCAGTAGTATATGTGATAAATTATTTTAGTTCTAGTAAGATATGTACATATCATTATAAACATATTCACAGTCATTTCCTTATGGTGGTTTAGACCTTCTAATGGGTTTTCAGCTTTTTTAGTTCAATAGAAACTTAGTTTGAATGTTGAATTGTGATCCTTTCTCCTGTTATCTGTACATGGTTAGATACTTTTTCATGTTGCTGGGCAGCAAGCTGAAACTTCCAGTCAGCTGTGTAGTTGAGTTTAAAGTAGCTGATACTATTTAGGGCACTATGTTGCTAGCTATAATATATTGTAGATTGTAGCTACATTTTGAGGTTTTACCGTGGGTATGCTGGAAAAATCCCACAGTAAGCCCTGGAGCGACTGTGCATATGCATGCATAGCATTTATCAAGTAAAGCACAAGTTAGTCCTAGCCTAGGATATATCGTATTAGTACATAATGGTTATAAAAACAGATAGAGAAAAATGAAGAAAGTACTTGTCTTAGGGTTACTATTGCTTGGGTGAAACACCTAGCAAAAGCAACTTGGGGAGAAGAGGGTTTATTTGCTGCTGCTTCCACATTGGCAGTTCATTACTGAAGGAAGTCAGGACAGGAACTGAAACAGGGAGGGAACCTGGAGGCAGGAGCTGATGCAGAGGCCATGCAGGAGTGCTGCTTACTGGCTTGCTCAGCCTGCTTTCTTATAGAACACAGGACCACCAACCCAGGGGTGGCATTGCCCCTAATGAGCTGGGCCTCCCACATCAGTAATCAGTCAAGAAAATGTGCCACAGGCTTGCCACAGCCCGTTCTGATGGTGCCATATTGTCAGTTGAAGTTTCTTCTTCCAGAATAGCCCTCTAGCTGTGTCAGATGGACAGAGAACTAACCAGCACATTACTCATAAGGAAAACATTCTTTTTCTCATTGTAGGTGATACTTAAATGAATAACTTACTTTAGGTTGTCTGTTACATATTCTAAAGCTCTATTCTTTTTATTCTGATAAAATAAGAATAGCTTTTATTAACCTGCCACACATCTGGCTATTACAGCCATTTAACTCAGAGAATTACAAAGAAAAAAGAAACAACCCCTTAATTCCACACCTTAATGACCTTACTGTAAAGATGACATTAATTTAGAAAACAACTGAAAGTAGTCAAAATGAAAAAGAAACTGGTGTCTCAAGATGGTGTGATACAATTTCTTTTTACATGCAAAACGAAGTCTTTAGTTTTTATTGTTAGTTTTTGAGCCTTTTGGGTTGAAAAAGTTTGAAGATTTTTTTTTCTAAAGTATTCTTTTATGCTAAAATGCACTATAACTTTCTCAGAAATTGATCACTTGACAGGAAACTTGTTTTTCCATGCATTTCTCAGATAGTTAAAATTCTTTGACAAGTGCTGGAGCTATTCATAAGAAAGAATAAAATTTAGAAAGACAAGTGGAAAGTGTTAATGAAGTAAAATATCTCTGTAACCCATACAAAGTATGGGTGACTACTTGTTTGTACCAGCTGCTAGAGTCTTTCATAATAAGTGGGACATTTTTAAGTGTGTAAAGTGAGGCATCCTAGAGTACTCAGAAGGGTACCAAAGGATATTGCCGAACAGAACTTGAAAGTAAGCGTTAGGCTCAAAAATAGTTAAGAGCTATCCTATGAATTTATAAACTTAGTAGTAGAAATGGTCATTGAATGATACTGTATATCTTTTTCTCCTTTTTTAAATACTTTCTTTAAACATCCTAACTGCAGTTTCTCCTTCTCCTCTCATTCCCTCTCCACTCTGCCTCCCCATCCACTCCTCTTCCTTTTGTCTTCAGAATAGGGCAGGCTTCCCATGGATATCAACCAAACATGGCCTATCAAGTTTCACTAAGATTGATCTGTCCTCTTACTAAGGCTGGATTGGACAAGGTAACCCAGAATGAGGAAAAGGGTCTCAAAAGCCGGCAAAGGAGCCAGAGACAGCCCCAGCTTCCCACTGTTAGGAGTCCCACAAAAAGACCAAGCTATACAATTGTAGCATATATGCAGAGGGCCTTGGTCAGTCCCATGCAGGCTCCCTGGTTGTCGATTCACTCTCTGAGTCCCTGTGAGCCCAGGTTACTTGATTTTGTGGGTTTTCTTGTGGTGTCTTTGACGGCCCCTAGCTTCTACAATTCTTAACCCTCTTCATCAGGATTCTTAGAACTCTGCAGTGTCAGTGATGGGCTTTCTCTGTTGGTTTGGGCCTCTTTCTGTGCTACCTTTACCCCAGCATATTTTATGGGCAGGACAAATTGTAGGTTGAAGGTTTTGTGGCTGCCTTCGTATCCCAATACCTCCACTGGAAGTCTTGCCTGGTTACAGGAGATGGCCAGTTGAGGCTCCGTATCCCCCATTGTTTAGGGGAGTCTTAGTCAGGGTCACCTTTGTAGATTCCTAGGAGTTCCCTTTGCACTCGGTTTCTAGCTCATTCCTGTGATTTCTCCCAATTCCAGTTACCTCTCCCAGTAATCTCTCCCTCCATGCTTCCCCATCAGATAAATGCATGTTAAAAACACACTGAAATAGGCTAGATGGTGGAGGCATTTGAGAGGCAGAGGCAGGCAGATTTCTTTGAGTTCAAGGCCACCCTGGTCTATAAAGTGAGTTCAGGACAGCCAGGGCTAGACAGAAAAACCCTGTTTTGAAGAAAAGACAACAATCAAAACACACTGAAATTCCATCCTCAATCAAATTGGTACTATTTAAGAAATGCCGGCAAGAGTATGGACTAATGTCACTTCTGTGGCAGCTCCATAACTCAGTGGCTGGAAACCACAGGAATTTCAGTTGATGCACTTAACAGTGCTTGGTTGGTCTTGTTGATTTGGATGTTTCATTAGAAGTTGCACATGTAGTTGGGCTTGTCTCCTCAATATTTGTTTGGGCTTAGGTGTGATTCATGTGTCTTTATTTTGATATCTTCTCGTAGGATCATAGAAGAACCCCTCCCACAACTCAGGATAATGACATTTAGAAGTTTAAGTAGAAACTCATGAAGCTTTTGAAGACATATGGTCATAGTTACCATACCACCACACTCTGTTATAGTTTCCATAGGAAACGGATCAAGCCAAGCTCAGTGTCAATGGAAGATAGTCCTTAGTGGAAGGAACTATGGTCGTGTGGTCTGTTGTGGGACGTTGAAGAATTGGACTCGTCTTTTATCTTGAGGTCACTAGCATCAGCCATTGGAGCATGGTGTGCTGCTGTAAATCACATCCTCTTTTGGTTGGAAGACGTTAAGCCTCTATTCAAAATGGATGTTGAGGCAACATAAAATTGTAAAAAAAAAAAAATCACCACATAGTCATGTTAAATATTTCAATGTGCATCAACTTTCTGTATACACAATATATTCAAAATACACAAATCAAGAATTAATAATTTATGATGTCTTCTAAGGTCCTGGCAACAGTGCATTTCCCCAATTATAGCAAATTTAATTTCTTTTATCAACATTTCCTCTTAAGCAATATGTAACTGTAGTTGTGTATTTCATTCAATGGTGTATTTCTAGTCTGTTAGTGTAGAGAAATACTAACATTCCTTGGGATGAAAGTTTTGTAAAATGTTGTATATTTTAGATTTGTCCATTTATTTATGATGTCATTTGCCTTGTTCCTCCTGTTCCTAGATCCTTGGTTAGAATAGTTGAACATTTTTGGCCTATGTGCTTGATGGCTGATATTTTGAGTGTCACCATAGTATCAAGAAGCTTTTAGTCTGACATTTTTTCACTACTTGTGATACTTTGATCATTTAGTTCGGAGGATGACTTATTGGCAATTAGCAATTAATTTGCTAATCTGGGCCAATACTTTGGGATTTTTCAGATAACAATTCATTTAAGGCTGGGTGTGATGGATCCTAGCACTCGGGAGGCAGAGACAAGCTATTCCCTCTGAGTTGGAGGCCAGCCTGGTTTACATAGCAAGTTCTAGGACAGGCAGTGACGTAACAAAGAGACCCTACCTCAGAGTAACAACAGCCATCATCTTAAAAAGAATCAACTGTTGAAAGTCTTCCATTGACTTCTTTAAAGTCCTCCACCCTGGCTTATGGGTTCCCTTCCTTCCAGTGACCTGTTTCCCTGAAAACCCTGGAAATTCCCCCCTGTCCTCCAATTTGCTTCTCTCTGCTTCCCCAAGAGCTTTGGTGGGTTGGAATAAACTTATCCCTTTTTGACCCTCCACCCCCCAAAAAATCAACATGGATTGGACAGATATTTATTAATTGAATAAAACATTTTATTATATATCATATACAAGATTGTTACAGAGGACATTTTAATGTAAATATTGTATGTTGAATATATCTCTCCCCAATGTTCCCTCATTCTCCCTTCTCTCTTTTCACTCCTCTGTTCTGTTCCCTAATTTGATTTTTATCTTATATTCTACATACACCCAGGATTGTATGTATCTCTATGAAGATCTAGAAACCAAATATGAGAGAAAATATGCTTGTTTGAGACTGACTTTATTTGCTTTATATGATCATCTTCGGTTGCATTCATTTTTCTGCAAATGATACACCTTTGTTCATCTTTATGGCCAAACAAGTTTTCACTGTGTAAACATACTGAATTGTTTGTTCACCTAGACTGTTTCCATCTCTTAGCTGTTGTGGATGGGCTGTAGGAAATATTGATGTGTGTTTCTATGGCGTGTTGATTTGTAATGCTTCTTGTATATACTAAGGAGTAGTATAGTGTTGTGTTTTTTTTTTAAGAAACTTCCATACTAATTTCCTTAGACTACTTCAGATTTCTACCAGCATTATATTAATCAAGGATTCCCTCTTGTCTATACCCTTACCAGCATTTGTTACTTATTTTCTTAAAATGATTAAGGCTGGAATTTCAGTGCGTTTCAACATGTATTTATTTATCTGATGGTTAGTAAAGTCAAACATTTCTTCATGTATTTATTGGCTATTTTTTTATTAGTTTTTGCGAGCTGTAAGTTCATTTCATTGGGCTATTTATTAATTAGGGTGTTTGGTTTTTATTTTTGAATTCTTTGTATATTCTAGATATTAGTCTTCAGATATAGACCTAGCAGAGATGTTCTTCCACTTAGCCAGGTATTTCTTCACTCACTGAACTGTGTGCTTTGCTATAAAGAAACTTTTTAATTTCATGAGGTCCTATTTGGTCTTATTTTCTGAACAAGTAGAGTTCTATCCAGAAAACCATTGGTTGTGCCTATATCCTATTGTGCTTTTCCTCTAACAGTTTCAGAATTTCATGTCTTACATTAAGGTATTTGATCTATTTGGGGTTGATATTTTGTACAGGATGAGAGATAAGGATCTTGTTTCAGTCTAAGTTTGGACATCAAGGTTTTCTACCATCACTTTGTAGAGGTTGCCTTTTTTCCAGTGACAAACCAGATGGGTTTGTATCTGAGTCGTCCAGTGTACTCCATGGATTCATGAGTCTAGTTTTGTGCTGGGACCCTGTTTTTATAACTATGGTCTGTAGTGTAACATGGAGTCAGGTGTAGTCAGCATTCTTTTTGTTCAGGATTGCTTTTTGGCTGTCAGGGGCATTTCGTATTTTCATATGAATTTTGAATTTTTTTTTTGCTTTTGTGAAAAATAGCATTAGAATATTGATGAGTACTGAGTTGAATCTGAAGATTGCTTTTGGCAGTACAGCCATTTTCAGAATATTAACTGTTCTAATCCATGAGATCTTTCCCATCTTGTATAGTTTTTATTACAGAAAACTTTTACTTTTTTGGTTAGTTTTATTTGAAGGTATTTTATTATAATAATTTGAAGAAGTTGTGAATAGGATTTTGTCCTTGGCTTTTTTTCTCAGAATCAGAATGTCTGTTTTTGAAAGATGTATGTAGACATGCATGTATGTATGTAGACATGTAGACACAGTCATTTCATTCCAGTTAATATTCAAAATTGTTGGCATAATGAATAGGTTGTAAATTCATGAATCGTCTCTGCCGTCACAGAGTAGTCACGAAATTTCCTTTGATTTTTGATGACTTGAAGTAACCATTAATAGAAACATTATTGTCTCCAGTTGTTTTTGTTTTATGTGCATTGGTGTTTTTTTCTGCATGTATTTCTGCATCAAGGTGTCAGATCTTGGAGTTACAGACAGTTGTGAGCTGCCGTGTGGATGCTGGGATTGAACCCAAGTCCTCTGGAAGAACAAATAGTCAGTGTTCTTAACTGCTGAGCCGTCTTTCCAGGCCCCTGGTGTATATTTTCATCAATGACTAAGAGAAGCAGTGCTGTGGGATGAAAATATTCTGGCTTTGGAATTCTTTTAATTTTCCAGTTCTGTGATCCTGAGAATATTGCTTAACCTATTGGTCATTTTTGTTTTTGTTTTGTAGACAGGGTTTCCCCATGTAGCTTTGCCTATCCTGGATTCTCTTTGTAGACCAGGCTGTCCTTGTGGTGGTCATTTTTAATTGTCAACTTTACACAGTCTAGAATCACACGGGAAGGCATTGCCTCAAACGGGTTGGTCTGTGGGAATTGTTTTAATTGATATGGGGATCCCTAGCCTGAAAATATTCATGATTTTGGGTCTAGACTATATAAGAGTAAAGAAAACAAGCCGAGTGCTAACCCTGAGTCCTGCGTTCATTCTCTATGCTCTTATGTGGGCAGCTGTTTTACCCAGGTCAGGGTTTTGTCAACTTGGTACAAGTTAGAGTCAAATTGGAAGAGAACCTCAGCTGAGAAGATGGCTCTGTCAGGTCTCCTGTAGACAAGTCCTGGGGGCATTTTCCCAGCGGATAAATGGTAGAGGAGGACCTTGCCTCCTGTGGGTACTGCCACCCTTGGACAGTCCTGGTTTGTGTAAGAAAAGCTGGCCAAGCCCTTGGAGCAAACCAGTAAACAGTGTTCCTTCATGGCTCCTGCTTTAGCCCCTGCCTCCAGGTTCCTTCCATGCTTGAGGCCCTGACTCCCCTTCATGATGGATGTAAGCTGTAAAGTAAAACAAACCACTTCCTCCTCTAAGTTACTTTGTCTTTATCTCAGCACAAGAAGGCAAACTATGACGTCTTAAGCATTTCTGACTTTACTGACAGAACTTAGAATTGTGATTTAAAATAGGCTATTCTCCCCCCACGTTGCTTTTGTTCAGAGTATTTTATCACACCAACAGAAACAAAGCCAGGACAATGTCTTTAAAACGTCGATTTCTCTTTATTAAAATGGGTATAAGAGCTACTTCAAAAGCTTGTTAAGAGGACTGAATGAAATGTAAGTAACTTGGCTCCTATTAATTTGTTAACTTTTTATATGTAAGAATTTTAATAGGCGTATGTTTAACTTCCGTGGTTATTGAGATGATGAGAGGGCGATGTAACTCGCTTGGCTCATAATAAACAATGTGCTAGTTAAGAGTTATGTGCTGATGGTAACAGATTGTTTTTGAATGTTCTTATGACTTCATATTCATAATTGGAAATTTGTGTTGAGAATTCTATATTGTGTTTGTATCATGTTTCTTGAGTCTTAGGGGAAAATGAAAGGAAACCCCCTGTAGCAGCTGTATCTATGCTTCATAGTATCATTTCTTGGCATTATGCTAGTTTGTTTTTGTTTGTTAGTTTTGGCTTGAAATTTACTATTCAGGCCAGTCTGGCCTGGAACTCAACAGAGATATGACTGTCTCTGCCTCCTAAATGCTGGGATTAAAAGCATGCACCACCATTCATGGTCAACAACAACATTCATTCATGCGTGTGTATGTGTGTGTGTGTGTGTGTGTGTGAGTGTGAGTGTTTGTATGTTATTGTTTGTGTCTGTTTGTTCCCATGCTGTGGTACACATGTGCTGTTAGAGGACAGCTTACAGGAATTGATTCTGTCCTTCATAATGTGGATCCCAGGAATTGAGCCCAGGTTGCCAGGGTTGGTGCCTTTACTGACTAGGTCATCTCTGCATCCCTGCCTGGTTTACTGTAATTGTTAAGTTTTATAAGTAAGAATTTTAAACTCTTAGGTATGAGCTACTTAATGTCTTGACTTCTTTGTATATTTATGCAGCTTAAATGATGTCTTATACCATTTACTTTTTAAGTCTGACCCCATTTCTAAAATCCTAACATGCATATGTATTTGGTTTTCAGGCATGTACTGGCATTGAAAACATCGATGAAGCTATTACATTGCTTGAACAAAATAACTGGGACTTGGTGGTAAGTACTTCATTCTTTGATCTGTGTTCTAACTTTTATGAATTCTTGAATGACCTTCACTTTTATTGTGGTTCAGCAAACCATAGCCAGTCTAAAACTTAGCAGAATGGATATATTCCATTTTCATCTTTAATATGAAATCATAACTTAATTCTATTAAATTACTGGGTGACTTTGAATGTTTACATAGTTGAAATGATCATAACACTTTTTTCTTTTTGCTGTCTTATGGTCATCCTTCCACATAGTATTTCTTTTGGCAGAGATGCCTGTCATCATCATGAATGATGAGCACTAGTCTTGCTTTCTGCTGATGATCACTGCGTTTTAAAAAGTTATTTAAGAGTTAGTAATCTACTCAGCTTTCTTTCTGAATTGTGGGAATTTTATTAGAAAGGTGGTTTAGCTTTGAAAAACTTTTTGATAGTAACAAAAGGGAAGGCATAGCATACACTAGACATTCCTTGCAAAGCAAACCAAAGCTCGATTGGACTAAAACAGCACTCTTAGTAAGATGGCATGTGTGTCCCACATACCTTGGAAATATGAAGGGAATTGAAATCACTGTTTTGAAAAGTGATTTTTATCTAGTTTGCTTTTTTTTGAGACAAGGTGTCACTATGTAGTTGAGCCTGTCTTGGAACTTACTTGGCGGTTGAGATTGGCTGCAGATACACAGTAGTCTTGGCTCAGATTCCTGAGTGCTGGGTTGGAGCTGGGCTCCTCCGCACCTGGCCAGAAGTCCTAGTATTAAAGTCAGAGTTTGAGATGTCTGCTTGAGGTGAGATCACGTGCTCACTTCTGTGTGTAATGTGGATTTCCATAGTTCTTCTGCCAGTGCATTGCATAGACTCTTCTGTAGTAAACTGTCTTCACTCAGTGTAAAATCAGACTGAACAAGTGATACTCCTGCTAATGAACTGAGAAGACGAAAAATTTACAAACAAAATAGTTATGGGCTGAGCATTCCCAGTCTTTAAATCCCAAACCCAAATGTTACAGAGTTGGAACATTTTGTTGTTGACATGCCACATGGAAAGATCTAGATGTTGGAGCAGTTTGGAGTTTATAATTTTGGATGAGGGATGCTCAAACAAATTCTACGTACATATTCTAAAGACTGGAAAAGTTACATACCTATCTGAAAAAATTCTGGGTTTTAAATATTTCAAATAAAATATTCTAGCTGAAATCTCTTTTAAACTCATAACTCACAGATAAAATATTCATTTCAAAGTTTTATGTATATTTTTTGCAGTTGTTTCTATAATTATGTCACTAAACTTTTACCTTGAAAATAGGATTCTATAATATTAATATTTTTATAATCTATGCACTTGCTGTTCCATTAACACTTTTATTTTACTAAGTATGGGCTGCTCCTTTTAAATGTTTGCATAGTATACCATGTTGTTGTAGTATAATAACTTCACCATTCTTATTCTGGTAGGCATATAAGATTATTGCAGTACTTTGCAATATTGTAAACATTACTGTAGAGAACATTCTTACATATGTGTATTATATAGTTAACCTACTACTTTTCCTAGAAGAAACCGAATATATTCAATTTATAACTGGATTCTAGGTCATACTGCATGGATATTTTTAGGGATTTGAATACTTAAAGCCTGGTGAACCTTTGGTTTTATTTGTTTACATTTTGCCAACTATATGGAGATGACTCTTTTCACTTAAATCAGTGCTGCTGCTGCTCCCTCCCTTCTCTCTCTGTCGCTCTGTCTTTATTTCTTAGTCTTCTTGTCTGTTTGTCAACCTGTTTGTCAACCAGTCTGTCTGTCTTTTGTACTTTGGTACAGTAAAATTAAGAAGTGTTTTTACTGTCCCCTGGCCTCATGCTTTACAGTTGCTGTTTTGTATTCTAAGAAAGTATAGTGTAGAGGACAGTATCATGATGGGGATTCTAAGAAGGATAGAGGACAGTACCATGATGGGGATAGTGTTCAGAGGCAGCAGCATGTTTAGACGATGCTTCTGGGCTGCCTGTCCTGAAACTGTCCTGTCATGTATCTCGTTTTTTAACTACATTGCTTTATTTATCTTATGTATGTTTGAGGTATTCTTCTGGTCAGACTGGTACATGTCATTGGGGAGGTTACAGAGCCTACTAAGCTGCTCTTGCCTGGCTTTGTCAGAACGATACAGGGAAAGGAAAGAAGGACCAAGAACAAGATGCTGTACTTCGATGTGGGAATTTATAATTTAAGACTGTGTAGACTCTAAGTTCTTTGTTTGTCTTCATCTCCTTTTCTACTGGTCCACAGTCATTAGTTTTCAAGTTTAAGATATTTATTGGCTATGAATATTGTCTTGACCCAGCCTTTCTAGAATATTGCACAAGAATTTTCTAAGATAATGTTGAGTACATGAAATGGTAAGGTGCTTTCCATGTATTTCTGCCTGGCTTGATTTTGGAAAACGTTGTTAAATACTGTCTCTTCTTCCTTTTCTCCCGCCCTCCCTCCCTCTCTCCCTTCTTTTCTCCCTCCCTCCCTCCCTTCTTTCTCCCTCCTTTTCCTTTGTCCTCTCCTTTCTGGTCTCTGTTTTCTATTTTCGGTCAGGTTTCTGGGCTGTTGACAGCTGGGTCTTATACATAGTAGGCAAGTTTCCTGCCACTAAGTTGTGCCTCTAGTCCTTTACAGTGTCCTTCACAACATTAATTTCTTATTTGAAATCATTGTTTAGCTGGCAGTAATCGTCCACATTTATTTTCATTGCAAATTGCTGTACTGTGTTTTTTTCCTTGTGGTGTATT
This sequence comes from Meriones unguiculatus, assembly GCF_030254825.1. Taxonomy (NCBI): domain Eukaryota; kingdom Metazoa; phylum Chordata; class Mammalia; order Rodentia; family Muridae; genus Meriones; species Meriones unguiculatus. The sequence continues at coordinate 87,613,068 of NC_083360.1, forward strand.
TTCTCATTTCTCCTGTTTTTATGCACCGTTCACTTATATCGTGTGTGTGTGTGTGTGTTTGTGTGTGTGTATGAAATGAAACTTAAGTAAATGACACTTTACTGGTTCAAATTGTCATGGAACTTTTAATATGCTATATTCTGTTTTCTGTGTTTATTTTGTGTCTGAATTACGATTGTCATTCGTCAACATGTCATGAATTTTCTAGAACATTTAGAGTAATTTAAGACTTTAACTTAGGATTTTTAAACCTGATACATACATACATACATACATATAATATATATATATATATATTTATCACTCTCACTTGTTCTTTATTTCTGTGCATAATTACTAGAAAAATTTAAAGAAATAAGTGTTTGACACTATAATCAGGAATTGTAATGAACTGAAAAACCAGTATAATGAAAAACTTTTCATGGAGTGACCATTGAGTGAATGTCATGTATCTAGTTTTTTAAATAAATATCTGTTATGATTAAAAAAATGTAACAAGTTGGACGTGGTGTCAGATACCATTAGTCACATCCTGTAGAAGGCAGAGCCAGGCTGATTTCTGTGAGTTTGAGGACAGCCTGCTCTATGCAGTGAGTTCAGGGCCAGCCAGGACAACTTAGTGAGGCCCCATCTCTAACAAACAAGGAAGAAAGGAAAAGAAGCACCATGATCTCTAATAGACACTTTGCTTTTTGTGGCTATAGAAGTTGTATTAGTCAGCTTTGCTGTACTACAGCAAATCTAGATAGTGAATGTAAAAAGAAAGGCTTATTTATTTGGCTTAGAATTTCGGAGGTTTTAGCTTATGGGTGGCTCATTCTGTTTACTTGAGGCAGTAGACCATGGCAGGAGCACATTGCAGAAGAAGTGACTACCTGTGTCATCCAGGGAGCAAAAAGAGGGAGGGGTGAGTTCCCAGTATCTCCGTCAAAGGCACATCTTCAGCCACAGAACTTCCTTCTGTTACGCTCCATTTTGTATAGGTTTCATGACATCTTCCCAGCATTTATGATGGGGTCGGATTGGGACAAACTCCAGATTCTATAGTTTGGTGTGTGGTGCCAAAGGTGTAGGCAGCTCTGCCCTTCCATCTCTGCTGCTTGTACATAGGTCTTTCTCTTGGCTTGGATTCACTCTCTGTGTACAGCCCTCCTTGATAGATGTCTTATGTCTCTAACATCTAGGGAGTCTCCATCACAACCCAGGTGGAGTGGAAGTTTGGGTTTCCTAAAAACTCAGTTGTGTTATTTTTGTTTTAATCCCAGGTGTGGGATATGGGACTGCCTTAGTTTGTCCACAGCTGATAATTGCCTTGTGTGGCTAGGAGAGGGACTCTGAGGACTCTGGGAGAGGATAAATATGAAACCCCAGAGAGTGAAGGGTTCACTCTCTCCAGGCGACAGACAGAGGAGCAGAAGGCTGCCTGCTTGTCCTGCTGTGGACTGCTAGATATCCTGACGACTGAGACTGCTATTTTCTCAAAGAACCCGACAACTCTAACCAGCCAGAACTGAGAGGTTTACATTCCCTTTCCCATCTAACCTTTTCTTTCTTATCTCATGTACGTGTGTGTGTTTTGGGGGTCAAGGGAGAGTTGAAAGGGAGGTAGAGGCTTAAGGAACCCCAAAGAAAATAGAGGTTGAAAACTAAGGCCTACACTTCCACACTTTATTCACTTCCACAGCTTTATTCAGTGACCTCAGGGCTTCCAGGCAGGGACTCCCCTGTCCTGTGTTGCTTAGTCCCAGTGGCTCTTTGAAACCATGATGGAAGGTTTCATAAGTCATTTATGGGTTCTTGCCATGTGGAGGACACTGCCAAGTTCACCTGCCAGCTTTGGGTGGACCCCTACTCCCTTGAACCACATTAGCAGCAGCTTTTGGTTGCCATTCTTTCCAGGAGCCTTATGCTCTCTTCCACAGCTTGGAAGCTTAGCTAGGTGGGGTCTTGCACCTTTCTCTTTATTTCAGTGCAGATCTGGCCTAAGAGAGAGCTTTTTATAACAAAGCCATTCTGTCATTATCCTGTTAATCTGTTGTTAATCTAGTAATGAATGAATGCAAAACAAGGATGGAGCCTTTATGTCCCAGTCACATCTCAAAGGTTTCTCTTGGTATATAATTAATTGATGACTTTGGTGCTTAATCCTACCCCATCCCCTTAACACCACCTATAGTGCCTCAGTTTGTAATTCTGGCTACCTGAAACTCACTACTTAGACCAGGCTGGCATGAAACTCACAGGGATCCATTCACTTGCTTCTGCCTCCTGACTGCTGGACTTAAAGGCATGGGCACTACACCCAGCTGCTTTATTTTTCTAACACAGGAGATTTTGGGGGGGTACATTCATGCTATAGTCCTAAAGTTGGAAAATGTGCTGAAAAGTTGGTGAGACTTGTGTCTAATTCTTGTGTTCATACATTCAAGATTGCAAATAACTCTAAGGTAATATTTGTGAATGTTTTACTATTTTGTTGATTTAGTCACACAAATAACAAAAATTGTGAAAATGCAACCTAGTCCCAAGAAGTCTAGTCCTTAGGCACTTTCTCTGATTCTGCAAATTATTTTGAGTATATAATTATTATTCACAAAGAAGTGCTTCTAAGTCCTGTGTTTTCAGTACTCTACAGCTGACAGTTTATTTTCAAGAGATTAAACGTTCCATATGCTGAAATTCTGAAAATAAAATGAGCATTACTATTCTGGGAGTGTGTCTTGCCTCATGTTTCACTTGACATAATCATCCAGTTCTACTGCTGTCTTCCTCAGACTATTATTATTTCCTGTACCGATAGTTAAAATAGGACAAATATCATTACAGTGGAGATTATTTCTTAGAAGATGAACCTCAGTTTCTGTTTATATCCAAAAAGGCAAGTACATGAGGAAGAATGACTGACAGTGAGTTACATTCCTTTAACTGAAAATAACCCTTAGATATGGAAATGTGGGATGTGATGGTTACAGATTGTAATCCAGGCTGTAGAGCTGAGTTACTGTTCAGTTCCTGTGTTCAGTATAAAGAGAATTTTGGAGGAAAATACAGAACTGTGATTTATAGAGTTTTGCATAACTTAATGTTAGACAGCTGAGGACAGTGGCAAACATTGGGTTAATATTGCTTCAAGAGCCCTGGCTTTTCAGTCCTTTCATTTAGTGAGGGTGGCTTGACCGAGTGGCTTCTTGCTCAGCCTTACTTACTTGTTCTGAGGAAATGGTTTAGTCTAGTTCCTACTTGAGCTTTGATGCTAAATGAAATGACGTATGCAGGGCCTGTGATAGTCTAAATTGTACAAGGGTTCTTTGACGAGCAGTCCACTGTGAGTACTAGTGGGAACAAATGTGTTAAAGAAGGGTCTAAGTTTAAAATACTTGCTTATATCCAGTTTTTTAGTCCTGTAAATACTGTTGTATAGATAATATCTAGGAAACATGTTTGACCAATTGTTTCACAGAGGTCATGTACATGTATGTGCCTGTGCATGCATGTGGCTGTGAGTGTATATGTGTGTGTATGTGTGAAAGTGTTTGTGTTTTAGAGCATGTGTATGGGAATGTGAGTGTGAGTGAGTGTGTATGAAATGCTTTCAGTAAATTAACATTTTCAGTAAAATTCAGCAGGCTCAGTATGGTACCTCACATATATTTGATAATCCGGAAGTAAAATAAAATATAGGCAGCACTAACCCAGGCACACTGCGTTTGAAGTGCTCTGTTTGCAATAAATTATCTTTGCACTTTGTGCTCAGTTTTGCTTATTTTGTAGAAGAAAGGCAGTTCCCAGTGCACACACCTGTCTTTAGCCACACTTTTCCAGCCCGAGACGAAATCCAGCCAGTTGGCATCTATATTTCTAACTCATTGGGGAGTTTCTAGTTCTCAAAGATAACTTTGTACTAATACAAGTGTAAGTTAAGTCATGAACACAGAACAGTGAAGACCAATTATCACACATATAATCTGTCCCATTTTAAGTTTCATTGAGGTGTTTTGAGACATTTCTACTCCGTTAATTTTCACTTTTGAAGAAAACTATTTTAATCATTACCCTAAAATTTGGTAGAACAGTCTCTTTCACTATCCTGCTCAGGATGTGGTTGTTGAGGTTCTCAAATGTGAACTAATTTTCTACTTAAAAAGTGTTATGAATGCTTGCAGTTTTATGAATGGTTTAACCAGTGAAATAATGAGTCTGTGTTCTCAGCAGCCAGGCATTTAGTGCTGGCCTTCATCATTGGCCTTCAGGTGGCATTTTATAACCTTGTATAGCTGTGCTCTGACAAAGGAAGAGTAGCTGTGGAGGAATACCTTATCATACTAATTTTCCTTCCTTGGCCTGGCCATCTTTGTTTCTGTTAAGGAACCATAAGCCCGTTATTTTCAGAAATACTCAATTTCTCAGGTTTTACCTTTATGCATAGCAGTTTTACCTTTTATTATTTCTGCTTTTCTCAATGGTTGCTAGACATGTGAAACTGTTTGCCTACATCTTTCATTTCATCCTCACAGCAGCTCTGGAAATTCAATAGATAGTTGATATTTATGTAGACATTGATGCGCAGCAAAGTTGACCAAATTGTTGAAGATCACTTCTCTGTTAAGACATAAAAGTGATTGATTTTTTTTTTCCTGCCCAGACCAGTCAGTCCATATAGGATTTTCATAGCTTAAAGTAGTAATGCCAGGATTATTTTTAAAATGATTATCAGAATCTCCTTGTACTCGTACTTGGTATGCTGTTCACCTCTGGATTTTTTCTTCCTGCCTTGATGGTGACTTTATACTGCCAGGCTGAAGAGGTTTTTGGTTTGTGTGGTTTTCTCAGAGTCTAACAGGAAGACATTTTATGTTCTTACTAGTTATGTCTTCAGCATATGACAGTTGCTTGCCTTGTTTGTTAATTGTACTATTACCAGTCTTTCTGCTATTCCCTTTCCATCATTTGAGTATTTTAAAGTCTTTGCTGTTGTTGTCTTAAAATGTTACCATTGTTACTTTTCCTTGTCTGGTGAATAAGCTTGAGGAAAGAGGGAGGAAAATTAATAAGACACTTGAGACTTGAGGGTCAGGGTGGAACAGGTTTTGGTATCCTAGTATCTTACCGGTAAAATTTATATGATCCTTACCTCTGTGGCATTTATTGAGAAATAACTTTTTAAAAGTTCTTTTATTGTGTGTGTGTTTGTAAGAACTTCATATTTTTTTCCCATTTAGTTTTGCTTGTACTAATCTGCCATAAGGATATTCCATTATATAATACAGTCTCTTTGAAAGTTCTTATTATTTCTTCTGGAGAAAACTCTAGGTGACAAAAGGTTATTAGTATTCAAGGTATAATTCAACAAATGAATATGAAGCAATTGATGTCTTTTCAAAGGAAAGCTCAAATTGTTACAAATCTGAAATTCTCTCCAGCAGCAGAAAGACACACATGGTATATACTCACTTATAAGTGGATATTAGCCATATAATATAGGATAAACATACTAAAATCTACAGACTTAAGGAAGCTAAACAGCAAGGAGGACCCTAGGGAAGATGTTGCATTCTCATTCAGAAGGGAAAACAAGATAGACACCGGAAGTGGTAGAACAGGGGGAACAGGATGGGGTCCTACCACAGATGTCCTCTAAAAGACTCCACCCAGTAGGGGATGGAAGCAGATGCTGATACTCACAGCCAAACTTTGGACAGAGCTCATGGAGTCTTAATGAAAGAAGGAGCATCTAAAATGACGCGGAGAGGACAAGATCCACACAAGGAGACCAACAAAGCCAAAAACAGGTTTACCCTGAGGGGACTGCAGAGACCGATGCATCAACCAAAGACCATTCATAGAGAGGACCTAGACCCCCTGCTCAGATGTAGCCCTTAGACAGCTTGGTTTCCATGTGGGTTCCCTAGTAAGGGGAGAAGAGACAGTTTCTGACATGAACTTGGTTGCCTTTTCTTTGATCGCTTCTCCCTGGTGGGGTAACCCAGCCATCCCACAGAGGAAGAAGATCCAGGCAGTCCTGATAGGACCTGATAGACTAGGGTCAGACAGTAGGAGAGGAGGACCTCCCCACTATTTGGACTAGGGGAGAGGGATAAGGAAGGAAGGTGGAGGCAAGGTGGGACCCAGTGGAGATGAGGGAGAGGGTTACAACTGGGATACAAGGCAGATAGATTGTAAATAATAATGATAATAATAAAAGACAAAAAAAAAAAGAAATTCTCAGTTTGTTAAACTCTTATTAGCCCCTGTTACCAGATTGAAACTGTTTGAGGCCCATAGTTGTGTCAATGATTGTAACTTTATTTTCTATTTATTTTTGCACTGTATTTTGGATTACTTTTCCTTCTAACATAATTCTAAAATTACTATATGAATTCAGCATCCCTTTTTTGTAAAGAATGTTATTAGATAAATGTTTAGAGGCTTAAAGACCTTAAAAAATTCTATGTTCCAATCACCAGGAAATGCTGTTAAATGTAGCTTGGAATCTCATGCCAAATACAGTCAGTCCTTGCATATCTGTAATTCTTTACCTGTGAATTCAGTGAGTTTCAGGTTGGAAATATTTGGGAACAAAAATTGTGTTTGTACTGAATACGCAGACATTTTTTTCTAGTCATTCTATTTTCCCTATGCAAGATGGCAAGAGAACTATTTACATTACATTTTTTACATTGTATTGATTAGCTATTGCAAGTAATTTATAGACACTTGAAGTTCTATGGGGATGTGTGTGGGTTGTATGTAGAGAGGATGCCGTGTTGTTCATATGAGGCTATTGAGAATCTCACATACCACGGTTGGGCTAGGATTGGGTGTCTTCCTGGAACTAAATCCCCACAGATACAAAGGGAGAGTGACTTAGTGAGAGTTTCCATTGCTGTGAAGAGACACCATGGTCAGGGCAACTCATATAAATGAAAACATTTAACTGGGGCTGGCTTACAGTTTCAAGGGTGTAGTCCATTATTGTCATGAAGGGAAGCAGTGTGCAGGCAGACATGGTGCTGGAGAAGGAGCTGAGAGTTGTACATCTTAATCCGAAGGCAGCAGAAGGAGATTGGCTTGAGTTTCTGAAACCTCAGAGCCTTACTCTCTAGTGACATACTTCCTCCAGGAAGGCCACACCTCCTAATAGTGCCATTCCTTATGTGCCCTTTGGTGCCATTTTCTTTCAGATTACCACAGAATTACATTTATTGTTTATTTTATTTTGTTCTATTCATTTTTAGCACTACTTATTTAAGCTATACCATAGAACACAGTTGAACTACTCAAAGAAGAAGTAGGGATTCAGTTCCTTGTTGGGAAACTAAAGGCATGTTACTTGTGAAAGAGCTAGTGTTAATATATATTGCTTTATGACTTAAATATCTAAAAGAAAGTGAGTTTGAATTGTTCATAAATTGTTCATATTCATTAAAAGCTATGCATGTGTGATGCGTTTTAAAGCTTGTCAATCTGCAAGTTAGTTTGGTTTTTAAAGTAGGCTTTTTTTTTTTTAAGATTACCCTATGATGTTTTATTTATATTACCGAAAGTAGTTTAAATGAAATATCAGTGCAACAAAGCCAGTGGTTCAGGAATACCTTGATGACTTGACATTTCTTTATCCTGGTTCCAAAGCTCAACTGGCATACATCAATGTGTGCTTGGAAAAGAAAATAATATGTGGTAGTTAAAAATTCCTGTATAATTTTTATTATTATTATTTATTGTCACCAATTTTTAAAAACACAGGGCTACTTAGTAGTAATAGAACTTTAAACTTTTGGCTTATATTTTTAAGCAAGATGTTAGTATATAAATTCACATTTGTATTTTTTAATACCTCCTTTGGTTCTGCTGTTTTCATCTTTTAATAAAATTTTTTTGAGCCAGGAGTGGTGGTGCACACCTGTAATCTCAGCACTCGGGGAGGCAGAGGCAGGCAGTTCTCTGAGTTTGAGACCAGCCTTGTCTACAAAGCAAGTATAGGACAGCCACGGCTACGCAGAGAGGCCTTGCCTCAAAAAAAAAAAAACAAAAAACAAAAAAAAAAAAAAACAAAAAACAAAGCAAAGCAAAAAAATAAATAAAAAGAAAAAGATTTTAAAAAAGGAATTATTTTTGGGGGTTTATTGATTTATTTTTAATTTGATTTGATGTTTTAGCAGTTTTTATATTTCAGTTGTGTTTATTTACATATGTCATTTATTATATAAGTATTTGGCTTCTCTTTAATATGTACTTGCTCTATAATGGTCAACATTTCTCCATGTTTAAAAACTGGCAACATGGCTACCACACTCAGGAACGCTGGACCTGCCCCTGGCCTGGGCAGCATAGGGCAGCTGGCTCTGGTGGCATTGGTGCGGGAGAGCTGGCCCAGATGGAATGAGTGTGAGTCACTTGGGCAGCACAGGAGAGCTGGCCTTGGTGGCACAGGTGCAGGAAAGCTGGTGGGCTGACCAGCTCAGCTTCCACCCAGGTCCAGATCCAGGGCTTTGATGTGATGGCCCACCCCAACATCCATCCCATGTATGAGCTACTAGAGCATGGGAAGAGTCCAGTCCCACAGGTCCAAAGCTGCAGGACCTCCATGACATAGGACAGCAGCAGGATATCCAGAGGAGTCCTACAGAGGATCCAGTACTGAGTGATTCACTGCAATGAACATTTGAAATAAAGCTTTTTGGGCAAAAGGGTGCACGGCAAGCTGTTCTCTCTCTCTTTCTCTCTCTCTCTTTTAATTTATAGTTTTAGTTTTTGTTTTCTTTTGAGGGGGAGGTTGCAAGGGTGGAGGGCAAATTTGAAGGGTGGTATTCTCTCTCTCTTTTGTGTGTATGTGTTTAAATGTGCATGAGTGTGGGAGCACATTTGAAACCAAAGTTTGATGTTAGGTGTCTTTGTCAGTTGCTCTTTATTTTATATACTGAAGAGAATCTTTAACTTGAACCACAAAGCTAACCTCTTCAGCCAGTATAGCTCTTCAGTGTTCTCTGGGGGTGAGGGTAGGGATGGCGTTCTGGGTGGGGCTGGAGGCGTGCTACCAGTCTGGAGCCCTGTACTCTGGTCTGTGTGCTTGTGTGGCAAATGCCTTTACCCATTGAGCTATCTTCCCAGCCTGTGAGATTCTTATTTGTGTAGCTAAGTTATTCATTTTGGATTTTTTTCTTCAGCTTAGCATTAAAAACCTTCTAGCATTTACCCTGCCTGTAAGAATGAAGTGGTTCCTTTTTTTTATTTCATGGAATATAACTATACGTAATTCAGTCAATTAGTCTATAATCTCAAGTATGCCAAGTTTATTCTTATTTCTTTTTTTTTAAGATTTATTTATTTATTATTATACAGTGTTCTGTCTGCAGGTACACCTGCACTCTTGAAAGGGCACCAGATCTTGTAGATCATTGTGAGCCACCATTTGTTTGCTGGGAATTGAACTCAGGACCTTTGGAAGAACAGCCAGTGCTCTTAACCTCTGAGCCATCTCTCCAGCCCTTGTTCCTATTTCTTAAGGCTTTTATTAAGTTTCTTAGGGTTCCCTCTATATTTTTTTATTGCTGAAGACCCGTGACAGGACAGCACATCTTGGCTGAAACACATGGCCTGGGCATGAAAAGAGAGGAAAAGGAAGGGCTCTGCACTTCTTAACCTTTTAAATGACATGTTCCCAGTGACCTGAAGACGTCTGTTAGACTCTGTCTCTCAAAAGTTCCATCACTTCCCTTCCAACTGTTCTAACCTTGGAATACATGGACCTTTGGGGAACATTCCAGATCCAAACCAACAACTTCCTAAGGTCAGTTGTGGCTGAAATAGTACATTCCTTATCCATTTTTTTTTTAATGCTTAGCAATTGATGCCTGTTCTTAGCTCATTACAGACAGGCTGGCCAAGTCCCGATGTGCTGTAAAGACAGTGTGTAATTTATTGGGGCTCGTAGGGGCTCAGTTAGTAAAGTGGTGCTGTGCAAGCATGGAGATGTGCATTTGGATAGACAGTCACCACATACAAAGCAGGCAGTGCTGGCCTGTCAGCCACCCCAGGCTCTGATGCCCTGGCTCAGCTAGAGACCCTTCTCAGACGAATGAGGGACGTTGACCACCGGCCCCACCACATGCATGTGTGCATGCTTGCAGGGCACCTGTGCACAAAGAACAGTAAAAAAAGAGAGCGTGTAATTGTTGAAAGGACGTAAGTGACCCACAACTAGAGTTGATAAGCTTACACCTATTTGTAAGTAGAGCCGGGAAGTGCATTATATCCAACTGTGACAGTCAGCTGTATAGAAAATGTCTGTGGAGATGTTTTGAGTATCTCTAAGGTGTTGCAGCATTGCTATTAATATGTTCACATTTTGATTTTTTTTTTTTTTTTAACAAAGAGGCTTATTTAATTTTTCCTGATGTCAAAGTTAAGGTTATCATTGTATATGCCAATAGCCTCTGTACTCACAGGTTTATATTTTAGAAAGATAGCTAATTCAGTATCACTTGCATAATACCATGCTTAAATTTTGAATTTGTTTCCTTAAGTAGTTGATCTACTATTATAATGTTTTATTTTGTATATATACTGTAACTATAGTTTGCTGCTACTATGTTTGCTTTTTCCTTTTAAAGACATGCTCTTTTTGTTTTCTTTTTTAATTAATTTATTTTTTTCTATAAATTATAGTTTATTCACTCTGTATCCCAGCTGTAGCCCCCTCCCTCATCCTCTCCCAGTCCTACCCTTCTTCCCTCATCTCCTTCTATGCCCCTCTCCAAGTCCACTGATATAGGGAAGGTCCTCCTCCCCTTCCATCTGACCCAAGCCTATCATGTCTCTTCAGGACTGGTTACTTTGTCTTCCTCTGTGGCCTGGCAAGGCTGCTTCCCCCTTAAGAGGAGGTGATCAATGAGCCAACCACTGAGTTCATGTCAGAGACAGCCCGTGTTCCCCTTACTAGGGAACCAATTGGAGACTGAGATGCCATGGGCTACATCTGTGCAGGGGTTTTAGGTTATCTCCATACATGGTCCTTGGTCTTAGAAAAGACCCCTCGGCCCAGATTTCCTGGTTTTGTTGCTCTCCTTGTGGAGCTCCTGTCCCCTCCAGGTCTTTCTATCTCTTCCTACTTTCATAAGATTCCCTCCCCTCTGCCCAAAGTTTGGCTATGAGTCTCACCATCTGCTTTGATACCCTGGGTAGAGTTTTTCAGAGGCCCTCTGTGGAAGGCTCCTGTTCTGTTGCCTGTTTTCTCTCTCTTCCAATGTCTGTCCTGTTTGCCTTTCTGAGTGACGATTGATTATCTTATCCTGGGTTCTCCTTCTTGCTTAGCTTCTTTAGGGTGTACAGATTTTTAGCATGTTTATCTTATATTTTTTTGTATCTAATGTTCACTTATAAGTGAGTATATACCATGTGTGTCTTTCTGCTTCTGGGGTACCAAACTCAAGATGATCTTTTCTAATTCCCATTTGCCTGCAAATTTCATGCTTTCCTTGTTTTTAATTGCTGAGTAGTATTCCATTGTGTAAATATACCACATTCCTCAGTTGAGGGATATCTGGATTGTTTCCTGATTCTGGCTATTATGAATAGAGCTGCTACGAATATGTTTGAGCAAATGTCCTTATTGTCCTTGTTATATATTTGAGCCCCTTTTGGATATATGCCTTGGAGTGCTATTGCTGGATCTTGAGGAAGCACTATTCCCAATTGTCTGAGAAGTGCCAGATTGATTTCCAAAGTGATTGTACAAGTTTACATTCCCACCAGCAGTGGAGGAGGGTCCCTTTCTCCACATCCTCTCCAGAATGTGTTGTCACTTGAATTTTTGATCTTAGCCATTCTGATAGGTGTTAGGTGAAACCTCAGGGTCATTTTGATTTGCATTTCCCTGATGGCTAAGGATGTTGCTCAATCCTCATTCGGAAAGGCAAATGGGATGGACATCTGAAGAGGGCAAAAACAAGGAGCAAGACAGGAGTCTACCCTTGCAGGCCTGGACCTTGCTGTGTGGACAGGCTGGTCTTTCCAGCAGCAGCTCCTCCAGCCATTGCTCTCTAGTACTAGGATTACAGTCCTGAGCTCCCACACTTGACTTACTTGTAGAGATCCTTGTAAGTGCTTTTCTGCCTTTGTTCATGTCTTTGTTAGTTTTTTGTTGATGTCTGCCTTTTGTTCATTTTATGTTTTCATTAATTTGAGGGGATTTTGTTTATGGCTTAGAGTACCACAATCTTTTCATTTATCTTCACTGTTGCTAGACTTTGAATTTCTGATTCAGCTTATCTTTATCCTTATTTGATTATCTTTAAAATGGTTGTTTGGAGCATTAGTTTTCTTTGCACGGTTTTGGTTTTGTTTTTGTTTTGCCTTGTTTTTAAGGACAGTTTTTAATTTTCTTTTTCTTTTTTTTTGTGTAGCTTTGGCTGTTTCGGAACTCACAGAGATCCATCTGCCTGCCTCTGCCTCCTGAGTGCTAGTATTAAAGGCATGTAACACTGCCACCTTGCTTACAGTTTTGTTTTTATCCTTGTTTTGTAGTGTTTTTTTGGGGGAGAGAATGTACATGCAAAACAAAAACAAACAACAAAACTCAGTAGTCCCCTTCCACAGACTTTGTTTAAATTCCCTTAGTAACTACCATGTGTGGATGTTGTCATCAGTTTCATAAGATTAGGAAGTGAACTTAAAGAAGTTAATTCATCTGATCTCAGTTTTATTCTGAGTTGAATTTAGGTCTTTAACTTTCTACATTCCCTTCACTATACCTAAGCAGTGTTTCTTGTACTTGCTAACTTCTTGTATCACAATTTGGATTACTGAAGGAATCTTCTTGTCTGTTCTGTTACCTTTAGGTTAATGTTCACTGTCTTTCTAAAATGCCAGTCTTTTCATTGATAATATAACAATGGCAAAGAAAGTACTTTGAATGATGTAGTTTATATCTTTCCCTTATGATTTAAATACTTTGTCTATGCTACTGACCAGTCACATTGCAAAGTTGAGTTGCAGCTGTTGTAGTCTGTCAGACTACATGTCCCAATACTTGTTACTTACTTGCCATAGTTTGGATGCCTGTCCTTCCAAAGATCTGTGCTTAGTGGCAGTACAGGTGCTACTGGGACGTGTAGAACTCATATGTCACTAAAATCCTTACCCTGGGAGAAATGTGAACAATGTCTCCCTTTCCTGAGGTCCTAATGACAAGCCAAAGTATAATTCTGTCAGTTCATCCTGGGGCGCCAATGAACTCATTGTGCTTACTTATAGAGCGTAGGAGAGGACAAGAACTTGGTGACCCCAAAGGAGCCACACTGCGAAGTCTTCACCCAGCATAGATGATGACTTCCCCATAGCTACATAGAGCCCTCTTCCCCTGTGCTCAGGGATGCTTGATCAACACAGCACATTTCATGTGTGGTTTTGGTTTTGGTTATATTTTGGCCTTTTTGTTTTGTTTTTAAGTTTACTTCTTTTTTTTCTTGAGAGAGAAAGAAGGAAAATGATATTGGGTATGTAGGAAGGTAGAGAGTATCTAGAAGGAGTTCTGGGAAGCGAAAGAATGTGTACAAATATATTGTTTGAAAAATAATTTAAATGCCAGCGTATTAAAAAGACAGCGGGGTGCCTAGTGAGAAGAAATGAGGTCTAAGGGAAGGTGTCCTGGAGTGTGATATGAAGACTTCACCCTGTTTTTTTATTTTCTGGTTACTTTTAAGTGAACAGCTTCTTCTAGGAGTGCAGAGCAGAAACCTTCCTAAGACCTTCTCTGGACGATGGCGAGCTTGCGTACTTTTGCTACAGAACCACTTCAAATCTTGTTGGCTGTCTTCATGTCTGCTGCTATAATGTCACGGAATCAGTTTTCTTTTCCCAAAGAGATTGTGATTGTGACTTTTGTTTCACCTCTTCCCAGTATTGGGTTGGCATTTAAGGGACCAGAGTTTTAGTTTGGGCATGGCTTGTTTACTTATGTTCTTTCAGGCAAGTCACTCTATCGTTCTGGGCCTTAGTGATCTCATCTATATATAAAAATATTAATGTGTTTTGACTCTTTACTCATATTTTACAGAAACTCTTTTGTGATTTCATGAAAAGATGTATGACATATTGGTAGTGATGTAACAGGGGTTTCACCTTGACAAAAAAGTACTTGGTTTTACTCCTTGATTTACTGTGATATGGAAATCCTAACATCTGACATTTCTTCAGTCATGAGAGTAGGAGGTGACTCCTAGCTCGTTTCTAGATAGCTTCAGGGTTGCCTTTGGCACAGTGTTGGAGATTCCAGTGATCAATTGGTCTTTCTGTTTTGGACTTGCAATGAGCAGTGCCTCATGGCTGGCTAAGATGCTTGCTAGAGGAATATTATCTATGGAGCAAGAGAGAAAGAGAAAGTGATTGGTTCTTATATCCTCCTCAGGGCTTTGCCCTTCATGACCCCAGGACATCCCAGCCAAGTTTTGATCCACAAGGAGTCTCTCCATCCCAATAGCAGTGTCCTGGGACTAACACCTTTAGCATGTGGAAACATCCAATATGCAAACTGTGGCACCATTCTTCATTTTCTAATCTTGTGGGTTCTTTCTAGCTATTAATAATGCTTTTTGTTTCAGGGCAGCACTTTTATTATTTTATTCACTAGCAAAAGCACTTTGGCTCCTGAGGTTTAAACAACTGAATTCTGGCCTTTAGTTAGACAGTTGGCAGCACAGTAACAGGATGCACTTGAGCTGCCCAGAACTAGAAGGAACATGTGGAACAGGAAAACTGAAAAGGCATGCGACTAGTTTCTTGGTTTATTGGTGTTTCATCTTAGTAGCATAGGCTGCCCTGGAAGACAAATGTGCTTTTTGGAAGGGGTGTTGTTTTTGAAAGCCTTTGAAAGCCTTTAATCCTCAGCAGCAGTGTGTTTCCTTCTTACTTTGACAGACACACCCACTTTCCTCCAGTGGAAGTGTTGGAGGAAGGAAGGCAGCAGATAGATGCTGGTAGTGTTGAGGTTAAGCTCCAATGCTTAGTTAGGGGTTGAATCAACTTACAGTTAACAGCCAGCACATTTGTTAGAAACTCATAATAAATAACAAAACTGTGAGATCTCTTTGAGCAAATAAAAAAATACTCTCTCCTTTTGTATGTTCTTAACTAAACATAAGCCATTTTTGTGGTCATTATGCACTTTGATTTCGGAATATAACCTCTCACAGTAACACTTCCTTCAAACCTTTCACGCACTGGGTTTGTACTCTGTGAAATTTCACAAAGGTGGTTGTCAGTACAACCTTTGTTATTGCCTTAGTTTGCTTTCTGTTGCTGTGATAAACACTAAGACCACAGAAAGCAAGCTGGGGAGGAAAGGGTTTATTTGGCTTACACATCCTACTCTCAGTTCAGCCTTGTGGGAAGCCAAGCAGGACCTAGAGAAATGCTACCCGCTGGCTCGCTCAATTTATCTTCTTATAGAGCCCAAGGTCACCAGCCCAGGTTCACTGCCCACAGTGGCCTGGACCCTCCCACATTGATTACTAAAGAAGAAAGTATGCCTTGCTATGGTGAGAACACTCTCTCATTTGGGGTTTTTACTTCACAGATGACTCCAGTTTGTGTCAAGTTGACAGAAAGACACAAATATTAACCAGTACACCCATACTTAGTGTGAGAGTTTCAGTGCTCTATATTCTTGCCAGCAGATGACAGCCATTTTATTTTTTTCTCATTCTTTTAAACTATGGAATCATTTTGTTGTGTTAATTTACTTCCCTTGTTAATAATGGACATTTGGTAATGCTCTCTTCTAAGTCCCATTCAGTTTCTTCTTTTCAGTTTCTGTTTTTTGTTTTTGTTTTTTTGTTGTTTTTTTTTTCTTTTATTGGAGCATGTGTTCTCCTGTTGGATTCACAAGAGTTGTTTGTATTTTCTGGCTAGGCGCTCTTTGTTGTATGATACAAAGCTCTTCCATTCTGTGTTCTGCTTTTGCTCTTCTTTTTTTTTTTTTTCCTAGAGATCTTTCAAAAAATTAATTACTTTTATGGTCGTTGGTCTTTTGCCTGCATTAATGTCTGTGTGAGGTGTCAGAAGCCCTGGAACTGGAGTCACAGACATCTGTGGACTGCATGTGGTTACTGGGAATTGAACCCCTATTCTCAGGAAGAGCAGTCAGTGCTCCTAAATGCTGAGCTGTATCTCTAGCCCCCAGTGGAGATCTTTAATGGACAGGAACAAGGAATCTTAATGTAGTCTAGTTTATTAACCTTTTCCTCTATTGGTTTTGATTTATAGATTGTGTTATGAATAAAGTTATCTGCCTACTTCAAGCACATGGAGATGTTTTTGTATTTTTTAAGAAGCTTTATTATTTTGCCTTTTATATTTCTAGTTGTAAATCATTGGGATTGATTAAATTTGTTTTGCATTCATTCATTTTATGTGTATGAGGGTTTTATCTGCATGTATTTGCACCATGTGTGTGCCTAGTGCTGGCAGAGGTCAGAAGAGGGCATCTGATTCTCTGGAACTGGAATTAAGGGTGGTTGTGAGCCACCATGTGGATTCTAGTAACTAAACTCAGGTCCTCTGCAAGAGCAAGTGCTCTTAATCACTGAGCATCTCCCTAGCCACAGAGGTTGACTTTGAGTTTGATATAGGATTTGCTTTTTGCTTATTGAAAAGGCCATTATTTTATTAATTCTCTGCTGTGACATCTTTGTTATAAATTAAGAATTCCTATATGTATGAGTTTATTTTTAAATGCTCTTTTTTTTATTGGTTTGAGAATCATTGCTTCAATACTGTCCTGTTTTAGTTACTGTAGATTAGAAATACCCTTGATGATCTAATAGCATAGGTCCCAGATTTTATTATTTTAAAGCTCTTCTTGGCTATTTTTGCATTTTAATTCACATTTATTATTAGTTTCCAAAGCCAAGCTACCTGTGGTCTTATATCTTTATAATGGCCTTGGAACATTTTGATTACAGACCACAAATACTATTATTAATCCCACTTTATGGATGAGGAAACTGAAGCAAGCACATAGGTAGTAAGTGAGGGAGCTGGAGTACCGTGAATTTCTGGCTCCAGTCAGAGTCTCAAAGCAGGGATTTATGAGAGATATGTGCATTAGACATTAAAGAACTTTGGAAATCATAAAGAGCTCATGGAAAAATATTTACATGGTATTGTGTAGTAAAAGGTATTGTTTATTGTATGTTAAAAACTATACTTCTTTTAACCCTGACTGTATCTGAATTACATGGGCTTGTATAAGTGACTCCTGGGCTGCATTGCTATGACCTCCGGCTTTGGAGCAGAGCTCGATACAGGAAACAGTTCTGGATTTCTTGTAGCTTAATGTGAGGGAGATATTATGTGTCTCTGTTTATTACAATACAACGAAATAGATAATTTAAAAACCATTTAATTGAGAATGGATAATTTCCATTGCTAACTCCTGTAGAGCACTTTTTCTTTTAAAATATTTGATTCTTATAATAGGCTTATGAAGTCAGATTGCATTCTGTCCCTTTTTGTAGATGAGGAAACTAACTCCTATTTTTCTTTTTGGTTTCTTTGTTTGTTGAGATAGGGTTTCTCTGTGTTAGTCTTGGCTGTTCTGGAACTCACTGTGTAGACCAGGCCTTGATCTCAGAGATTGCCTGCTTGGAGTGTGCCACCACTGCCTGTTAAGAAAACCAATTCTTAATCAAGTTCACCTGAGCACATTGCATGTTCATTATAACATTATTGGTGTTAGTCAGGGTATTGAAACAGCCTGAACTAGACACAGAAGGACAAATGTCATTTACATATGGCATCTATAAAAAGTTGAACTACTAGCAACAGGTTAGAATGGTAGTTGCCAATGATTATCACACATAGAAATTGGGATATTGACCCAGAAGCATAAACTTCTAGTTATACCATGAGTATGTTCTAGAGAGCCGCTGCATGCCAGAATGCAGATAGTCAATAAATCTGCCTGTGTTGTTCACTGTTGGGAGCACACAGGTACTTGCTCTCATGGAGCACTAAGGAAGCAGGTGTGTTAAACACCCAGGGCCCTCTCACTAATGGAGGGGAAAAAAAAATACCTGTTTCCTGAGCTGGAGAGATGGCTCAGTGGTTAAGAGCCCTGGCTGCACTTCCAGAGGTCCTGAGTTCAATTCTCAGCAACCACATGGCAGTTCACAACCATCTATACTGGATCTGATGCCCTCTTCTGGTGTGCAGGTGTACATGCAGATAGAGCACTCGTGCATAAAATAAATAAAATCTTAAAACACAAAAACAAAAACCTGTGTTCCTGCCCAGAAGGCTGGGAGTGGATTTTGTTAAGGAGCCCTCGTCTTTTTTGCTGTCTGCAGAGGCAGACCTCACTCACCTTCTGTTGTAAAGGGAAACCTCACCCAAATGATTATTCCGTGCACTCTTCTCTGTAGACCATGGCCCGTCCTTGGGGGACAGGGAATGTCTCAAGTACTTTATGGGCTGCTGGCCTCTGTGCTATCAGTCAGAAACAACATTAGATTGTAGCTGTAGAATTCACGCTCATGGTCACATGTATTTCGTAAAAGAGTTTCTGTACAGTCACACCTTAAGCTTTATTGTGTACCTTAAATTGGACTGATTGTTGTCTGGAAACCTTTTCCCAAACTGTGTTGTTTTAAATACGTTGACAATGAACTGCTTGCAGACTCCCTGAAGTCTCATCCAGGTTGATGAAGTCAGTCTGCACTGGGCTTTTATTCTTAAACTCTTTGCTTGGTTCTCTTTGTTGTCTGGATACTTGCAGAGAACCCACCCCTTCAGTTCACTTCTTGCAAATGTTCCATAAGTGTCTTCTATACCTCTATCATGCATGTGTATGAGTGTGCACAGGTGCACACACAGAAGCAGCTAACTGTAGTGATGATGTATTAATTCAGTTGTGATAATTTTGCAATATGTGTGTATACTAATTCATCACATGTAAAGCTTGAATGTACGTTTTGTCTTAAACATGACCAGTGACTAATCATACAGTAATATGGAATTTATTATTAATATATTATTTTATTGATAATTTACTGATATGTTAAGAACCAGGGTTTGGAGAATTGCCTGTCAGCATATGGGTGTTTAACATTAACATTATTATACTGTTGTGTGACACAGATCTCCAGAAGCTTTTTATCTTCCAAAATTTGAACTGTATACCTGTTAAGCAACAGTCATTACTTTTTCCAAAGTTCCCAGCATGTACCATTCTCTTTGTCTATGAAGTCTACAATTTCGTTAGATACCTCGTGTAAGTTGAATTGTATATACATACAGTATCTGTCTTGTGTCTCTGTGTGACTGACTTACTTTACTTGCTGTAATTTTTTCACAGTGTGTGCATGTTGTAACAGGACAGACCAGACTTTCCTTCTTTTTTAAAGGCAGATAGTATTTTACTTACTGTATGTGCATGCCACATTCATGTGTCCATTCATCCACTGTTGTGCATTTTGTCACGCTGCCTTCTGCTGCTCTGAATAGTCTGACTGAACATGGGGAATGCACAGATCTCTTTGAGATTGTTGTCAGCTCCTTTGGCTATCTAAAGTGGGATTGATGTTCTCCTTCTAGCACTTTAAAGTGAATGACTCATAGCTGTGGCAGTGTTATGTCACATTTGAGAAGGAAAAGGGTTTTTCTTGACTAAGCATTTATGAGCATCATGCTGGCTGCTCTGTGGAGAGACCAAGTGTGTGGGCATGATGGCCTCTTCAGAAGGTCTCATCGCCAGTGATAGTACTGCTATGGGAATAAGGTTGCCATAAGAATACCATTCTAGGGGGCTGGAGAGATGGCTCAGAGGTTAAGAGCACTGGTTGCTCTTCCAGAGGTCCTGGGTTGAATTCCCAGCAACCACATGGTGGCTCACAACCATCTATAGTGAGATTTGGTGCTCTCTTCTGGCATGCAGTATAGAACACTATATAAACAATAAAGAAATAGATCTTAAAAAGAAGAATACCATTTTACCTAGGACATAATACACAAGAAAAATGTGATTCTACCTTGTTCAAAACTGTGGTGTTAGTGCCCAGACAGTTCTAGTAACTAAAAATAATGGCTCGATTGGTGCTAGATTCTATATAAGGGATCAGTCTAAATTAAAGGACATCTTGGTTGTGTTGGAAGAATTGGCATTATGACAGGATGGGAATTGTGAATGCTAAAATACTAGTGTCCTCTGGGTTAAATATTTGTTGCTTAGGAAGTTTGAAACTGTTTTAATTCTGATGTAATACATAAAAACAACTTGAATAAAAAGGCAGTTATTTTTGCACTTCAAGTATTTTCCAGAGATGAAAAAAAGTAGATAGTTGATGAAACAAAGCTAATATTGCAATAATTATTACTCTTTTTCACAAGCTTTCCAAGAATTTGCAAGATTAATTATATATGCTAATAATATAGTTACATAGAAATGCATTTATCATTTTTATTTTCAAATGATATTTGAATTCCTTTTCTATTTGTGTATAAATTTCATATTTGAAATGTATTAGTTTTAGTATTTAGTTGCATTTAGTCAGTCTAGAGAGTGACCTTTTAAAATCTCTGATTATGCTTGAAACTTTTGAATATGAAGTAGAATGTGTGGGAGTGGGGAGGTAGCAAGTAGAAATTACCAGAAGTATGCAGAGAAGAATCTCACAGATTTAGAAGAACATTGGAATAACCGAGCTGCTAGGGAAGCCAGTAACAATTGGTCCAGCAGTTGGGTAGGAAAAATCGAGTAGTTTTGTTAGAAGAATATAGTTTCAGTCGGTCAGTTTCCAGTTACATTTATTCAAGGTGCATACTCCTTGGAGAGTCTAATTGGTCTGTGTAGGGCATCATTATGGATATAATTTCAACAGCATGTGGAACAGGACACAGGTAGTCCCTAAAGGAAAACCAGTCTTAATCAAAGCTTTTTAAATACAGCATTTTATTATTGTAAAGTAAAAGCTCGTAACAGAAGATGCTTCTTATCATTAAGGAAACATTCAGTATTTTGTTTAAATAAATATTTCAAGGTATATTTAGTTCCTTTTATGGTATTCTTCATTCCACTAGTTCAGTAACCCATTTTGTTAAATTCTCTTTTTTTTTTCCATTGCAGGCAGCTATCAATGGTGTAATACCCCAGGAAAATGGCATTCTACAAAGGTATGTTATAAAACATATAATGGTCTCACAGCAGTTTATTAGAATGAAGAAGAAAATGTTACCAATGTTGGGGGTTTACTTTTTTTTAAAACCTACTATTTGTATTTTATGTATATGCTTGCATATATGTAATCTCAGCATTTGCGAGCAGTGCCTGCAGAGAGGCCAGAAGATAGCATCGGGTACCCTGGAAATGGAGGTGAGCTTTCAGGTGGTTGTGAGTTGTCACGTGGGTGTTGGTACCAAATCTAAGACCTCTGAAAGAGCAGCCATTTCCATATTGCTGGCTCTGGGTTCACTTTTTAGTGGAGCTGTAGACTTTTGGTCTATAAGTTCATTAATATAAGCATTGTTCTTTTTATTATTTGTTAATTAGTTCTCTAAAGTAGTTAATTTTCTAAAGTTTCCAATCCCCCACCCCTACTTCTTTTTTGGAACAGGGCTTTGTGTATACCATCTTGCCTTGAGATTCCTATGTAACTGCATCTGGCCTTAAATTGTTTTTTTCTTCTACTTCCATCTCCCAAGTACTGTTAGAACAGGCCTGGGAAGTGTTATTTTAACTACAAAATCTATATATTTTTGCCAGTTGGATAAAATAAACTTTTAAAGTGATTTGGTGTTTTTAAATTTTAAAGAAAACTTTCTAAAATGACCCTTTTAGTTACAAGATGGAAGGAACTGAAGGTAAGACATGGCTCAGTAGCTGCCCAATAAGGTTGTCACATGACAATTCAGGCTTTCTCTCCAAGCTCACCACACATAGTCTTTCCCCTTTCCCAGCTGGCTTCTAACAATTTGTAACAATTCCAGGAATTCTTTAATAATCATTCATCCCAGAGCATAGAACGATTACTGTATCTGAAATATCTACTGGTAATATATGGGTTTGTTTTATTGGCTTTGTGTCTTTTTTACAGGTAAAATTGGAAGGCGATTTAAAAAGAGAACTATAATGTTTAAAACAGACTTAAAAAGAAGTGGATAGTTTTCTTTTTAAAGTGGGAGAGTTTGGTTCTGGATTAAAATAACTCAGTATACAGTCATAGGAGATAAAAACAGTTTTCTTTCCCAAGCATAGTCTTTTTTTTTTTTTTTTTTTTTCTCTCTCTTTTCTCAGTTCAGATTCTTGGCTTGAGTTTTGGTGCTAGGACTTGTAAGTCATGGAAGCATGAACTGCTAAGTGCAGATGAGGCACACAGAAATAGTGGACTAGGAATAGTTGCGGAGAGGAAGAAAGTGCTGTTGTAACAGCATAAAAATAATTCAAGCTGAATGCAAAATTGTGCTATACTTGGTAGGAAACTGTGTATTTAAGATGGAAGCAAAAATCAGTCTGATGCTTAATGATTAATGGGAAGCTATTTTCCAACTTCCCTTTAAAAATTTGTCACATGTTTGAGCCAGAGTAAATATAGCTGATATCCAAAGTCTGTAGTAGCAACTTTTTTGGTTTTGATTGGTTGGCAGGGGTGATTTAAAAGCATTCAGTTAACTCTTTTGAAGCTCTTGTCCAGAAAAGCAAACCAAATAATTATAGGAACTTCCTTCATGTTTACTTTAATAAATTTGGTTTAGGAAGTTTTAGAGTACCAGATAGCACTCTAGGTTCAGTTGAATAAATGTTGTTTCCACATTTTGTGCCATTGTTTCCTTTAGGGCTTTTAGTTAGTGGGTTCTGGAGACACATTGGGCTTAGCTTATATTTCATAGCATTTGCTATGGTAACTGTAGAAATTCTTTTTCCCTGGAAGTATTTCATCTCTCTTGTTACAAATAATGTTTTTTGCTTAATTTTTTTTAATGATGAAAAATTTAGTATTCTGTAGTAATTACTATAGTATTTAGCGTCTCAAGTGATCAGAGTGGGTTTTTATTAGCTTTCTTTGCTTCTTTCTGAGGAATCATGCCAGTGTAATAAAATAAGTTGTATATAGTAAGTTTCTCAACTAGTCCCTTCCTGTGTTCTTTAGTCTTAAAAGCATTGTGGATTTATGTAAGTGAAAATGACTCTGTGTGTCTGCTGACAGAGGAAAATGAAAGAGGCCCTCTTATGCTGTTCATAGGGTTAGGTTAGCACTGCAGGCAGAACACAGTGCTCGGTGAGTGTGTAGTTACTCACCGGTAATTGCTTTGTATGTTTGATTTAAATATAGTTGATATCGAACCAATTCTTAGTTTATACTTCAGAAGAGCGGAATCAACTACTTTAGAAGTATGTATTTCTTTGTGTCTCGGTTTTATTTCTCTTGAGCCTAGCGCTGACAACTGGGCTGGCTGTTTTCCTCTGTGACTCTGCATCAGGGTCAGAAGGGGTTCTACAGCCCTTGTAAGAGTTCATTCATCCACTTAATCACCTCAGTCGCTTAGTTTTAGTTAAGAAAGCAAACACTGACTATATTTAAGTTTTAGAAAGTGCCAATGATATTATAAAGGAAAGGGGCAATCTCTAGATTAAAACGGAACAGGTTTTGCACACATAGGGAAAAAGAGGTCCTCTTTGTTTTTCATTAGAGATTGTGAACTTAGTATTAAGAAAAGGCTTCTTTGGCTTCCATTTTCCTAACAAAACTCATTTTTTTGTTTGTTTGTTTTTGTTTTTCAAGACAGCATTTTTCTGTGTAACCTTGGCTGTTCTGGAACTCACTCTGTAGCCTAGGCTGTCCTCGAACTCCACCTACTGCTAACTACTGAGTCCTGAGACTAAAGGCGTGTACCACCACCACCGCCTGGCACAAAACTCATCTTTTAAAACTAGGAGTGAAGTAAAAGAGAATTAAAATTTAAGGAAGTTACAAATTGTGTTTGTGGAAAATAGAAATAGCAAGTCAAATAATGATTCACTGAGAGTGGCTGGAAAATATACACTTCATATTTTAAAGGGTGTGAGCAATTACGTATGTGCCGGTGCATGTGTGCGCTGGTGCATGTATGAGGGTGCAGGCCAGAGGATAGCTTGGAGGAATTAGCTGTCTCCTTGTACTATATGTTCTTGGGATGGAACTCAGGTTATAAGGTTTGCTAGCAAGAGCTCTTACCCACTGAGCCATCTCACCAAGCCCAAGGTGCTGTTTTTAATGCTCATTTTTGTCTTTTGACTTCCCTCTTCCATGACAACATAAGGCAACAATCTAATTTTAAGTGATATGATAGTATTAGAAGAGAAGAGCAATGGTGAGAAGGAAAATAATTTAGCCATTCGCCATTGTTAAAGATGTATTAGAAGAAAGAGAACTTGACCTTAACACAGGTGTGGGCAGATTGATAGACAAAACAGGCAAGGCAATGGAGCTGACCCTTGGTGACGCAGTGAATGAACTAGAAATAAATTTTCTTTCCTGTCAACACTTTAGTGACTTCGGAGGTGAGACCATGCCAGGACCCACATTTGATCCAGCAAGTCACCCTGCTCCAGCTCCAACTCCAGCTCCCTCCTCTTCAGCTTTTCGACCTGTAATGCCATCCAGGCAGATTGTAGAAAGGCAGCCTCGAATGCTAGACTTCAGAGTTGAGTACAGAGACAGAAATGTTGACGTGGTACTCGAAGACAGCTGTACTGTTGGTAAGGATTACCCTGATAAAGCCTTCATAAGTGAATAACTCATTAGACAAACTCCAAGTTTATGTAAGTCTTTTCCTTTGAGTTGACTATCAACAAGAAGGGAAAGAGGCACAACATATTGGATACTTTCTCATAAAGGCGTTGTGCTCTGATTTCAGTATATATTGTGATTTTTAAGGTAAGTTCAAAAAGAATTTTTGATATACTGTTTGAACTGTCATTGTTATTTTTATGTGCTTTTGCCAGTATAAGCTGCTCACTCTAAGGCACTTGTCATCCATGACAAGCACTTGACTTTGAGCATTTCATAGCTCTGTATACTGTTTTAGGATTGCTGTAAATGAAACACCTAGGAGCTTCAAAAAATGGTGTAAGTTGAGTTTGTTGTATACCCACTCTGCAACTAAAGCACAGTAATTTTCATACTGTTGTGTCTGTTTTGTGCTGCTACAAAAGAGTTCATAAGCAGGGATAATTTCATGAAGATCAGTAAACTTAATTTTCTTATATTTCTGCTGGGACGTCTAAGAGTAAGGCGCGTAATCTCGATTTGGTGATAGCGTCCTTCTGCTTCTAGGACAGGACCTGATGCTGTACTCCTGGGAGGGATGAGTACCCTGACATTACATGACACAAAGCAAGAAGGGCAGAAGGGACGGGCTTGCTTTGTTAAGAACTTTAATAATAGTCTTTTCCACAGGAGTGGGGCCCTTGTTGCCTAAATTACCACTTAAAAGCTCTGCTTCTTGTATTTTGTTTTTTTGGAGAATTTCATACATGAGTACTTTGCTTATGTCATTTTCACTCTTCTCTCTCCCCTCCAACTGATCTCATGTTCCCTCTGCTCTCTCTTTAATTCATGACCTCTGTTTCTTTAACTGTTACTGTTACATTCACCTGCTATAATTCATTCAGAGTATGTCAGAAGGCAAACATTACCATGTGATATGTATTACTTCTGCACCTCTTCCCAGTCTGGTTATATTCTGGAGCGCAGTTTTTCTCTCACAGTGAAGTGGATGCCAGTCAGGTCTTACGCCATGAACCTTTTCTTTGCTCACTTTTGGTATAAATATGGAAGGCATGGTAGTAAATAATATTTAGGACTTGATAGAACTCTTTTTTTTTCCTCTCTCACTGTGTTTGATTTACTAAATTCTACAAGTTTTGTCGCTTCCTGTTTGAATCTCTTCTATTTTCATCTCCTTTGTTACAGTTCAGGAATTGGTTTCTTTCATGTGTAACTAAAATAATTTCTCTGTAATTTACATGTGTTCATTTTCCATCTCATATATGTTTTATACAACGAGATTGGTGTACTTTTTCTGAACGCCGATCCCTTGGTGTACCTTTCAGTTACTCCCCACCTCTCACAGTGTGTTTGCTTCACCTTCCTGCTTAGGCTGCAGGGTCACATGAGGTCTCCTTGTGACTTAGTTCTTAACCTCTGTGGATGTAGTATTTGATTACTTTGTGTTTAAGGTTTCTCTTCTGAATGTTAACTTCTCAATCTTAGAAGACCAGTTTTATTTTAAAATTCTCTCTCCAGTTGTGGTATTTGTTGTAATCATATCTACTGAGAAAAAGAGTGGCTGAATAAAAAGAGTGTAAGGGTATATGTTTATATCGATTAGCTAGTTACCTATAATAGGGGACTTCAAAATAGACACATTAAAATTTTTGACCTGCAATATAAGGCGTCTTACTGTTTTCAGGAATTATATAAGTGTTAATTTCTGTATAGAAAAAAAAAGATGCCCAATAAGATAATGCCTTTTTTTTTGTACTGTTACCAGGTAGATGGAACAAGATAATAAAGTAAGGCTAAATTCAGTCAAGAAAGTTATGCCAGAGTGACACCTAGTGGTAGCTGCATTGGCTGGTTAGTGGTTTTTCTGTCCTGTTTATATTTTCAGTTGTATATTGTGGCCTCAATATTCATCTTTTCTGTACAGGTTCAAATTTTGCTATGCCCATGCCTTACTCCCCTTCTTGGCATGACCACGCTACATTAGTAACCCCCAGAAAGTGGAAAAGAGCTAATCATCCAGTGTCTTCCCACTGATTTCTTCAGTGAGTAGGATGTAGAGAACAGTCACCCCAGAAACAAATATTTTCATGTCCGAAATATCTATTTCATTACCTGTGCTAAGACTTATTTGCTCAGTTCTCATATTTATTATTTCTAAATCTTTTTATAACATACATATGCCCACTAAGCATGCACACACATATAATTACTAAGATGAAGTTAATTAATTAGCTGTTGAAAATAGTGAATTGTCAGACAGCAGTAGACACTGTGTGATGTGAACTACAGACAACAAGAAGTCCTGGGTTCAGGTAGTAGAGGAAAGTGTAAGGTGATAGATCACTCCAGAGAGAGAGCAGGGTGGAAAGGGCAACTGTAAGCATACCAGGGTCAGTGAAATTATTACTGCAGGTGTAACCCACGGGCACCTCCATCGTAATCATAATCAAATAGCTAGAGGTTACAGGACAATTTAAAACACTGGAAAGTAGGGAAATAAATACATCCCATATCGGGGGTGTTCTCAAAATACTTAGAAGTTAGCCAACCTGTTTTTATGATCAAATGG
Source organism: Meriones unguiculatus (assembly GCF_030254825.1). Lineage (NCBI taxonomy): Eukaryota > Metazoa > Chordata > Mammalia > Rodentia > Muridae > Meriones > Meriones unguiculatus. Next base: position 87,640,395 of record NC_083360.1, read on the forward strand.
GAAATGAGAAAACTTTTCTGACTGAATTTATGATAAAGATGTGTTTGGGAACAATTATCCTTAGATTAAATATTACAAATCTAAAAAGCAAAACGCAAAATAATTGAGCTATGTAACTATGTGACTGAATTGTAACTAAAGAAAGTTTAAGTATATTTATAGGAATGCAAAGAGATCAAGCATCCAAAAAGACAAAGTTTGCCATTAGGTTACCAGTCTACAAAATGCAAAGAAATGGTTCATAATGAGCAGTAGAATTAGCCGATCCAAAGCAACTGTAATATTCGAGGGAAAGATTGTGTACCTGAGTTCACAAGCGTACTATACATACAAATCTGATGATGAAGAAAAAGATATCTCATTAGAAAACAGGACTTTTTTTTATTTTACAAAGTTATGTATGTTCATCAAAGGTGGGTATAGTATAGTAATATTCATAACAACTTCACTCTTGATAGCCCAAGCAAGAAGCAACCCCACATATGTGTGTGTGTATACATATATGTCTGTATACAATTTATGTGCATAAATTGAGCAGTAGACAAGAAATTTAATGTCCATACACTGTGATTCTGCTTTTTGGAAAATAATTTATTTTGTGTAAAAGAAGTCAACAAAAAGAGAACATTCTGAAATTATATTCCTCTAAAAATCAGAAATTCAGATTATTCTAGTTGTAGGAATCCAGTCCAGCCTCTCGGAAGAGGAAGTGCAGTGCATGAGGAGCTACCGGTGAAACCTTCTGAAATGGATGCTATATTTACGACCTTGATTGTGGTGGCTTCATTATTGGATAAATTTGTTAAAATTTATCAGATGTTTGTAATATTTGCTGTATATCAGCCTTTGCTTTACAAAACTGTTAAGACATTAAGAACAGAATTAAAACGCTATGTATAAGAGCAGAAGTTAATAAAATAGAAAATCCATAAGTAATAAAGACAAGGAGCAAAACTTAAAGTTGTTTTTTGAAAGTTAATAAAAGTCAATAATCTTCTTGCTAGTATGAATGATAGTGAAAATGTAGATTATTAATGTTGGGAAGGAAAGAGATACTTGAAGATGTAACACTGACTGTAAGTCAATTGACTATATGTAAGTCAACACTGACCATATATACAAGATTTGTATGTAAGTGTTTTTGTATGTGTTCATACGTGTAAGTAATTAATGTGGCTATCAAATCTATAAACTGAATGAAAAGTCCCTATCTTCCAATCAAGAAAACCTAAAGTGTAGATGGCTTCATGAGTGAATAACATTTAAGAAGAATACTACTAATCCTTCAAAAATAGAGAAAGAGAAAACATTTTTTGTAATCTATTTTATGAGCCCAATATTGCCTTGATAGTAAGGACAGAGATATTATTAGACAAGAAAATACTTCTTAAAACAGAGTGAAAGGAGGAAAGTGACATGATGAACTTGCCTCTGCCTTCTGTATGCATGCTTCAGCATGTTTGCTCTCACCCTATACACACTAAAAAATCTTAAAAAGTTATGATTTAAATTGTTTTATTTTAAGTTTAAAAAATGACAGGAAAAGACACAAGGAAGATATTCAGTTAAAGGAATGAAATTCTGTCATCTGGGGCTAAATGAATGCAAATACAGGACATTATATTAAGTAAAATGCAGAAAGATAAAGATAACACATTCTCCACATGGACCCTAACAAGCTGATCTCGTGGGAAAAGAGAAAGTAGGGAGAATTCTAATAATTATCAGAGACTAGGAAAAGCAGGGGAGAAGAGAAGTTGTTAACTGGCTTTATTTCCTGTTGTGCTGTGCATGTGCAACAAAGGTATTCAGAGTTATTTTTGGTCTTATCCAGGCTGTCTGCAGAGGATAATAGGGACTCTAAGACTTTTTTTCTACTAAGAACTTGTTTTAAGCCTGCATGTTTTCAAGGGTGTAAGAAAAGTGTCTGTTGGAGATAATTTAAAGAGGAAAGCACTGGGCGGACTTGCAGCTGCAGATGCCCAGACAAGCACAGCAGGGTGAACAGTCCTTTATCTATGAAAGGAACGTGACAAATATGACTTACCTTTCCACTGTTTTCACAGACAGAGTATTTGTCAGTAGTGACATTTTTGGATTTGTGCTTCTACAAATGCAAAGTTGAACCAGAGGTGGTTTTTGTTTTTGTTTTTTGTTTTGATTGCTACTCATTACCTTGAATGCACAAAATGACTTAATTTTTTAAAATAGTATTTTATTATGTGTGTGTTTATGGGGTGGTGGTGGTGGTGGTGGTGTATGTTGTGAATGTGCCACAGAATGGGTTTAAAGGGCAGATGACAACTTTGGAGAAGCATTTATCTTCACTTGCCATATTGATAACAGGCATCAAATTTGCAGTTTTGACAGCAAATACCATTCATTACCCACAGAGCCTTCTTTACTAGCCTAGTCTTTTCTTACAGAAAGTGAAAAGTCCTGGAGGCCATGAATGATTCCGTTGTGTTGCTTATTTTAAGCAGCTGTTTCTGCAAGAACTTGTGTAATATAAAATTTTTTTTCTCTCGTTTTCTTTTCTCATCATGGGTTTCTTTTCCTAGTTTTCGCATTCAATCTTATTATTTAATTTAAAACAATGGGCTTATGCGATATTTTAAAATTATTGACTAGCAGCAACTCATCAGAGGCAGATAGATAAAAGATGCATTTGTGTGTTCTGAACAGTCAACTTGAAGTAGTGCAGAGTGCCTGAAACCTGCCCACACATTTGTCAGTCGACTGGATTCTTACAGAAGAATTTATGACTCAATGGGAACATTGTTCTTTCTTGGTGTATCTCATCAGTATTTTGTCCTTTAATTTTATTTTATTTTAGTCTTCCTATCTTTTACCTTCACTGAATGATGTTCTTGCCTATTTTGTTTTGGCTTACTATGCAGTCCAGCTGTGCTTTGCACTGGTTTCAGTTACACTTTTTTGCTGGATTTAAGTGTTGTCTACCTGATAAAGCCCTTTGCTGTTTGATTCTATAGTGTCCTCTTCTCCCTCTTCTGGAACTCTGATGTTTCCACACAGTTTAAATTGTCTTTAGATCATATATATTGGCTTTAGCTTTTGAGCTAGGCAGAGTTATCCTCTTTTTAAAATTTAACATATAATTTTTTATAATTTATTTACTTTATATACTGATTGTAGCCCCCTCCTTCCTCTCCTCCTGGTCCCACCCTCCCTTCTTCTTCCCCTGTATTCTCCTTCCCTATTTCTTAGAAAGGAGGACCCCAGCCTATCACGTCTCATTAGGACTACTTGCATCCTCTTCCTCTGTGGCCTGGAAATGCCTCCTTCCCCCCACCAGAGGGAAGTGATCAAAGAGCTAGCAACAGAGTCTATGTCAGAGATAGCTTGTGTTCCCCTTACTAGGATACCCACATGAAGACTGAGCTGCCTCACATTGGCTACATCTGAGCAGGGGGTCTAGGTCCTTTTCATGCATGGTCCTTAGTTGGTGCATCTGTCTCTATAGGCCCCCGTGGGCCCAGATTTGTTGGCTCTGTTAGTCTTCTTATGGAGCTCCTGTCTTTTCTGTGTCTTTCTATTTCCCTACTCCTACAACTCCTCCCTATTTTCGTACAACTCCCAAAGTTTCCTACGCTCTGCCCAAAGTTTGGCTGTGAGTCTTAGCATCTGCTTTGATGCCCTGTTGGGTGGAATCTTTCAGAGGACATTTATGGTAGGCTGCTATCCTGTTCCCTCTCTTCAACCAATTCCAGTGTCTATCCTATTTGCTCTTCTGAATGAGAATTAAGCATCCTCCCGAGAAATTAGTCAGTTTCTGTAGGTCTGTGGATTTTAGTATGGCTATCCGGTGTTATTTGGCTAATATCCACTTATAAGTTGAGTATATTCCACGTGTGTCATTCTGGTTCTGGGTTACCTCACTCAGGATGATCTTTTTTAGTTCCATCCATTTGCCTGCAAATTTCATGATTTCCTTGTTTTTAATTGTTGAGTAGTATTCCACTGTGTAAAAGTACCACAATTTCTGTATTCATTCCTCAGTGAGGGACATCTAGGTTGCTTCCAGTTTCTAGCTATTATAAATAAAGCTGCTGTGAACATGGTTGAGCAAATTTTGTATGCTTGAGCATCTTTCAGGTACATGCCTAAGAGCAGTATTACTGGGTCTTGAGGTTGAGCTGTTCCCAATTTTCTGAGAAAGTACCAGATTGATTTCCAAAGTGGTTGTACAAGTTTGCACTCCTACCATCAATGGAAGAGTGTTCCCCTTTCTCCAGTTCCTTGCCAGCATGTCCTTCACTTGAGTTTTTGATCTTAGCCATTCTGATGGGTGTAAGATGGAATCTCAGAGTTGTTTTGATTTGCATTTCCCTGATGACTAAGGACATTAAACATTTCTTTAAGTGTTTCTCCACTATTTGAGATTCCTCTGTTGAGAAATCTCTGTTTAATTCTGTACCTCATCACTGATAGTTAATCTCTCTCAACACCAATGGATTCAACTCTCCAATAAAAAGACAAAGACTAACAGAATGGATGTGTAAACAGGACCCAACATTCTGCCACATACAAAAAATACACCTCGGCCACAAAGACATTATCTGAGAGTAAAGGTCTGGAAGAAGGGTTTCCAAGCAGACGAACCCCAGAAGCAAGCTGGAGTAGCCATTCTAATATCTAATAAAATACACTTTCAACCAAAACTAATCAAAAGACATGGAGAGGGACACGTTATTCTCATCAAAGGAAAAATCTACCAAGAAGAAATCTCAATTCTGAACATCTGTGCCCCAAATACAAAGGCACCCACATTTGTAAAAGAAACATTAATAAAGCTTAAAGCACACATAGATCCTCACATAATAATAGCAGGAGACTTAGTGCCCCATTCTTACCAAAAACCAGGTCAACAAAACAGACACTAAACAGAGAGATAATGAAACTAACCACTGTCATGAATCAAATAGACCTAACAGACATCCACAGAACCTTTCACCCAAACAAAAAAAAAGAGTACTCCTTTTTCTTAGCACCTCATGGAACTTTCTCCAAAACTGACCATATAGTAGGTCACAAAGCAAGCCCCAACAGATATAGGAAGATTGAAATAATACCTTGTATCTTATCAGACCATGATGTACTGAAGCTGGACCTCAACAACAATAGCAAAAAGCCTACACACGCATGGAAACTGAACAACTCTCTACTCAGTGACAGCTGGGTCAGGGAAGAAATAAAGAAATTATCTTCTATTTTATAGACGCTGAACTAACAACAAGCAAGTATTTTCCCCAAGCACACTGTCAATTCTAATTTTCATTGCAAAATGCATTTTCCTTATAGTGAGGTACCTTACGTTTTGTAATGTATGTACCACTAATGTTATATGCTGAGAACATGGTAGGTATTTGTGAGTAGCCAATCTGGTGGGCTGTATGGCACTTGACAATTAGGATGTCCATGTGAGATTTGCCTTTTGAATATGCTGTTTATTCCTTGAAACATTCCTTACAATACCTTGGGATTATAAAGATTAAGGTAGTTTCATGTAGACAGACATCTCTCTCACCAAGGGGAATGGGATGGACAGGAAATGCTGCAGGCTTCCACTGGGAATCCTCTCTGGGTGAAGGTGCTTCAGGAAGGAGCTTGAGAGCTTGAGCCCAGTGTTGGCTGTGAGCTCCTTTAACTGTGGCAAGCCCAGAAAATGACACTGTTGGAAATTTCAGAAAGTCCTTGGCCAGCAGCTAGTGCAGCTAGTGCAGTGAAGGTAGCCCTGAACCAGAGCCACGCAGTGGCCAACCTCAAAGTCCCCTTGCTGGTGGAAATAGGCACAGAGGCTTGAGTTGCTCTGCCAGGAGCATAGCCGTGCAATCTTGGGGGCCACCTCCAAAGTTCTATATTTTTATTATTCAGGCTTCTAGGATTCACAGAACATACCAGAACATGCCTTCTGCGTGGCTTATATCGGAACTGCTCTGTGGTTGGCTTTTATCTTGCAAGCATTACATTATTCCAAGTCAGACAATAGGCTTCACTTCTTTTCCTAACAGTATTGCTTGTTAGTTTGTTTTCTGTTCAAATTATTTAACTACTGATACTTACTTCTTTTTAGAAAGTCATGCATTGATCAAAGTGAAGTACATAATTAGCTATTTAATAAATTGTGAAATATTTTTGTCATTATCTTTATAGCCCAAGTTCTTCATTAGAACAGCATATTGTTTTGTCAAGAAGATTTTAAATTTGGAGTGTTGAATTTTAAAACAATTATTTAGCAGTCAAATGTCATTGACTGTGTATTGTATACTAGATATTAATGTCGATATAGTCAATTATTGACTGTGTTGCCTTGTCAGTTATATTTTATCTCTTCTTATTTGTGCAGGAGAGATTAAACAGATTCTAGAAAATGAACTTCAGATACCTGTGCCTAAAATGCTGTTGAAAGGCTGGAAGACTGGAGATGTGGAAGACAGTGTGAGTTTCTTAACTGACTAGTAAAAAAAAATTGTGAATAACTAAGTGATGCCAAAAGTTGTTTTTAGCTTTGTGTGCTTGCTTGCTTGATTTATGAGACAGGGTGTCATGTAACACAGGCTGATCTTAAACTCTCTATGTAGCTGAAGATGGCCTTGAACTTCTGATCCTTTTATTTTTGTCCTCGCCCCCAACCCAGTACTGGGATTTTAGTCAAGCATCACCACATTCATCCTGAAAAATTAATTTTACATAATTTATGTATGTCAGAAGTAAATTTGGTAGTAGTAATTTAGTTTAATTTCCAAATAATGTTTTTCAAGTTAAATAATTTTAAATAAGCCAGTAATAGTTTTAAATGAGTTCAGCTATGCAAATAAAAACTCTGTGTGGCATGTTTTTCCTATTTCTAAGTAATTTTTTTTTAGAAGGTTGGTACCTTTTTTGAGAGCATTTACCTTTTTCTCAAACCTCCTAGGGTATCAGTGAGTGCCCTGGAATAATAATTTACTGACCAATTACTTACTGGCCTGAAAGAAGTCACACACACTGAGTACATTTATGCCAAGTATTGCATATGGAACAGAGATAATAGGAAACTTTTAAAACTTGGAAAGTGTAAATGGTAAGAATGTTTCTTCATTTCCTTGGTTAGCGGCAGGTGCATGGAATGAATTATTGAGAGTTTACGGAAGGTGCCGTGGTTTCTAGTAGCAGTGGCTGTTATTGACCCCTTAAGCCCAGCCTCATGGTTAAAATATTTCACTTGTGCTCTTAAGAGAGAGCAGAAATGGAAAGAAAGAAATGAGTTAGTGCTAAAGTTTTGTATGTTTATGGTACAAATAATTATGAGTCTTCATATATTACTGAGTCTATATTTCTATGCCAGGCATAAATAAGATATTTTGGTTCATTATTTCGTGAATGGTTTGTGGTAAGTTGTGCCTGTAAATCATATATATGCTTATAAATCATATATATTATATGTATATCAATTGTCAAGTTCCTGTACTGAGTTGGTCTTAGTTTCATTGAGACATTTACTAGAATTCCAGACTCCAGGTAAGGCCTTGAAGGTTTGGATACAGTTGAGGATGTGCTATATTAGTCATTAGGCCTCTTCTGTACAGTCAGGTAATACATACTTAGGCTCTATCCAGCCTCTGTTATAGCTGTTTTACTCTATTCCCAAAGAGTGAGAACACCCCTGACACAATATGAAAAGGAAGCATCACAGTTTTTAAGTGTAACTTTCCTTATGGACATAGACTTACTGTTATAAAATTTCATGTCATGAAATGTCCTTTTGATCCCTCTCCAATGATATAAAAATGTAAAAGCTATTTTAACTCACACACCATACAAAAGCAGCTTGTTTCTCCCCATGTCCTTAGATATTTTGCTTCTCGATGCTATGTAGCCCTCAGGTTGACATTCAGGGCCGCCACCTGCCAGGGAAGCTTTTTCTTACCTCATCTTCAGTCCTACCCTTATCTATTCTCATATACGTGGTTTAAAAAGGTGCGAGTGAGTAATTCAACAACCTTGATACAAATAAACAGCAAGAACAAAATCAGTTTCTTTTTATTCAAGAAACCTGCACTAATCAAGTGACATTGCGTCCATTTGTAGTTTGCTGAGAGGAAGGTGGTCATTTTGAAATGTTCTTAAAATATTGTCCTAATATTTGCAGGCTTTTGGCCGCATGCAGCACTTCCAGTTACTTATTTATATACCATCTCAGGTGCAGTTTCTATTATTTATATGTCATTATTTTGATTGCTTCCAAAGTTATATTTCGATACCATACCTCAATTATTTCACATGTTTAACTTGACAATTAACTCTTGAATTTTTATTCTTTTTTCTTTCCTTTTCTCTTTCTCCCTTTTCCTTTGCTCTCCCTTTTTCTTGGCTATCTGAGACAAGATAGCCTAGTCCGCTCTCAAACTCATTAAGTGCTTAAAGCTGTCTTTGAACTTTTTATCTTTCTGTCTTCACTTCTGTTCTGTACAGTCTGGAGAATGATCTACAATAGCCATATTTTCAGTTTTGTATGAGTATTCGAGTTTATAGCAAGCCAAAGTAAAAGAACAAGTAACAAACGATAGGTAGGTAGACAAGAAGACATCAGATTGGGAACTCAGAGCATGCAAGGGAAATTAATCTGGGGATCCCCTTAAGTCAGCCAGCTGACATTCCCCATGCGCAGTGTCCCTTCCGAGTAAAAGGACAAAGAGCAACTGGCAGAGATAACATCATCACAGTGATTGCTTGCAACATCCAGCAAAAACTGACCGGGGAAGTTGACCAGTTGTTTGGAGCTAGCTCATCGTTGAGCTCTTTCTCCATGGCTGAGCTCTCCGTAGCCGAACTTTGTGCTCTCCTTCTTCACTGCAGGCATTTTTATGCCCCGGATAAGTAATAGTAACGTCTGTTGGAAGTGTCTTACCTTCTAGCTGTTTTCAAGGGCAAAATGTTTTTACTCTTGGCTTCTTTTGTGTTATTTTCTCTCCCTAACACAGTGTTGGGGGTGTGTTGGTGGGGGGCAGGCTATTCCCAGACCTGGGAAAAGATTTGGAGACATTTCTACTTGCGTTTGAAATGGTGGGGGATAGCCCTGCTTCTCAAGCCAGGCTCTCAGATGTGTTCAAACCAAATGTGGCGGTTTACCACATAATGTAGGTTTCTGCTACTCAGGTGCTGCGCTTCTGGGTGTGCAGTCACTATAGCCAGCTACATTCTTGCATACTTTCCTGGCATCTCAGACAGACATTCTTTATAGAGAACTCTTCATTCTCTCCTGGGTTGCTTTTCCCCAGTTCTCCTCAATAAATGGCAGCCTTGTGTAACCACTAGTAAAGCAAAAACTATTGCCATGGGTCTTTTCCTTTATCTCACAACACCTCACAAAATACCAGAAAGAATACTTTGGTTAAGTCCTATTTATTATATTCCTAAAATATTTCTTAACCAAGGCTGCTTTTCAGTATTTTATTGCAACCGCCTAATCCAGACTGTTAGTATCTGTGCCTGTACTAATGTAATGTTACCAGTGTTTTCTTAGCTTCTTTTTATGGCTACTTCTATCATTCCCTGCTCAGCAGCCTGAGTGAGCTTTTAAAAACATTAATTGAAGTATTTTGCCCGTTTGTTGAAATACAGGTTTTAACCTTTTCTCAGCTTTACAGTAACTGTTGAACTTTTCTTACCCTCACTGATGCCATGTTCATTTAAAAATCTTATCACTAGGACCAAGCGTTTTACACAATCCCTGAAAGATACTGGTCAATTCTCTGCAATCATTACTGCCTACAAATCTTTATATAAATGGCTCCTTTCTATCTTTTGAGTTTAGCTTTTTTTCTACATACACAACAAACACTTCTCATTTGGCTCTGATCCTGTGATTCTCCACCATGATATTATAAGAAGACGAGCTATACCCACTTCCATCACCAGTGTATATAGAATTCTTGGTATATCAGTATCAATAAAGGTTCATGGATGAATAATTGGCCTAAAGAAAGGGTCCATTTTGGGGCTGGAGAGATGGCTCAGAGGTTAAGAGCACTGGCTGCTCTTCCAGAGGTCCTGAGTTCAATTCCCAACAACCACAAGGTGGCTCACAACCATCTGTAATGAGATCTGGTTCCCTCTTCTGGTGATCAGATGTACATGGAGGCAGAACATTGTGTACATAATAAAATAAATAAATCTTAAATATTTACTTATGCCTTGGTGGGCAAGGTTTAGTGGAGGTCATTGTATGACAGTGCTGAGAGTATTTCTCTGCAGTTCATGAAGCAGGAAGAGGTAAATGGTAAAGATAAAGTCCTGTGTGTATATGTATGCACTATTTGCATGCTAATATTATTGAGAGAACATATCAGTTTCAAAAAGGTGTTAATATTTGACATAAAATCTCAGCCTTTGGTGTGTCCTGGTAGATTGTAATCTTGTGTAAGTGATTATATATTGTGGTGTTTGCTTTTCAAACCATGCACCATGAACCATGACTAGATTGTGAAGTTAATTGAATGGGCAATAGACAACCTAAAGAGGAAGGAGCAGAGAAGTGGAATATAGCAGAAGTGTTATTCTAATGTCAATAATTAGGGTATTTATTTTTGTTTAAGACTGCACTTAGTAAGATGGGCCCTCTCATGGAGCAGTTAAAAGTTCTTCCTGTGGCCTGCTTGGGTAAGATCACCTTTCTCCAGGTGTCTTTTTTCCCCCCATCTGCAGAATTAAGGAATCCTTACTTAAGGATTCCTTAAGCACTCTTTGCTTCTTTAACACTTACAGCCCTGCCATTATTATTTGTTTGACTCTGCCAGGGTTAACTTTGCTACCCGTACCTCTTTAAGCCAATCACTGTAAGGAGCCCGAGATTCCCAAATCAAATACTCTGGATTCCCAAATACTCCTCTCTGGAATCTTCATGTCACATCCTACACCTGTCTTGTTTTTCCTTCTTCTACAGTGCCACAAGCCTTTTTGCTGTGTGCCGTGGAACTAATCCATCATTAGCAAAATTTTTTTTAGTAAACTCTTTCATGTATATTTTCTTTACTGTCTTTTTCTGAGTGAAGGCTATCTTCCTCAAGAAGTTGCTTCCTTTGTAGTCTTCTTAGTGTTGGTTTTATTTTGGCAGTCTTCATACAATTGGAATAAATATCAAAATATATGCCTTCATTTTTAGCTCTAAATCATTATCTGTTTTTCCTATCAGAGTTTCTTTAGCTCCGAATTTATGTCAAAAGATTATATCTCCTTTTAATAACTTATTGAAGTTACCTTCCTTATTTTCTTAATTCTTATTAATAAAATTTTACATTTTAGCAAGAGTTACACAATTTTTTTAAAAAATATTTTTTATTTTTTCCTTATGTCTATGTACTTGTGGGTATAGATGCCTCCAGAGGCAAGAAGAGGGTGTTGGATCCCAGGAGCTGGAGTTCCAGGTGGTTGTGAGCTGCTTGGCCAAGGTACTGGGAACCAAACTCCGGTTCTTTGCAGGACAGCAGGCGCGCTAGGCCCTGCTCAGCAGTTTCCAGCCATCTTATCAATTTCAGGTTTTTGTGAATGATTCTTACGTTGGCCACTGAGTTACATGGACCTTTTCCCTACTAAAATCTTTCACTGCAGTTTGCTTCACCCATCTCTCCATGCTTTTATTAACATTGTATTAACAATGGCAGAAAACTTTCATCTTAATTTCAAGTTCCTTTTGCTTTTTTTTTTCCTGCTGAACAGTTTTTACCGTTTAATTCATTTCTTTTAATAGTCTAGCTCCAACAGTCCTCCAACTCATGCCTTCAATCTATTATTTCTGCCATCTTTTTAAAGTTAAATATTATATTTATTTGTTTAATAATAAATTTTCATCTCTTTTCATCTGACGTGCTCTTTCTCTGTATATTTTTGTTTGTTGCCCTGCCACCTTCAAATCTTTGCTCAGTGAGCAAAGTGATTATTCAATTTAAAATTGCGAAGCTCCCCTAACTCCTAGTCTTCATCCCCATTCTTATCTTTGGTTAAAAAACAAAACAAAACACAATAAAACAACAACTAGCAACAAAACTATCATATTTCTACTGAAACATAAGTCCCTTCCCTATTGTCCCCCACAATCAGGATGCCTAGGTTATTCTAGCCACTTTTGTGATTAGGGTGGTCCTGGTAGAGGGGAGTAATACAGTAAAGTTCTGTGAAAAATATGCATGCCCTGAGTGCATGATGCGGAAGTGAATTTCCTGATGTGTATAGCTGTCAGAAAGCATGTTAGCAAGTGCTTACCATCAGACTGGGCGTCTAAAGTGTATGAGTTCTGTGACAGTGAATACATAAGTGTATATGAGTTCTGCTCAATGGTGAGATTTAACAACAAAAGATGTCTAGAGTAAGGATAGAGGACTGAGCTCTCTCTTATGAGAGTCCATATCCAAGTTGCACAGCCTCCCAGGATGCAGTGCCTCAGCATTAAGAACCCCTGCTTTGAGGTGCTTTCTATGAGTTTTTACTAGGTCTAAAAATTTTCTGAAAGCCTAATTTTCTTTTTTTGCTATAAAATGAATATACTTCAGTGTAGAAATTAATGACTCTTAATTGTGCTCTTATCTGTATACTTTTATGAGCAAAAATTTTTATTGTGCTGTAATGCTTAGATTTATATTAATTTAAAGTGAAAATAGCAGAAACAATATGGTTTGGATTTAGCTGCTCTTCTGTTATATTTAGGAAATTACCAAAAGATCAAAGACCAGACTAAAAGTTGCAAAGCATTCAAGAATTATAAAAATTAATAACGTACAAAGTCATCATTTATTTTTGTCTTCTCTCCTTTATTTTATTCCAGACGGTCTTAAAGTCATTACACTTGCCAAAAAACAACAGTCTTTATGTCCTTACACCAGACTTGCCACCACCTTCAGCATCTGGTCATTCTGGGTAAGGTATTTTCTTTTCCTGAAATAAGAAAGAAAAAATTTGATGGACAATTTCTAGAAGCAGTGTACAACTATAACAAGTGAAAATTTTATATAAACTTTAACTTGCCAGCAACTGTTAAATGTATCAGTTTTTATACTATTTGGATTAGGTTATTCATTTGATTTGTGGTAGAAGCTTCTTTTAAAGAAAATCTGTGGAAAAATGCCTGTGTATTAAAAATAATCGAAACAGAAAAGAGCTATCGCTCAGTGTTTTCTACTGTATTCAGAATTCTGAGTTTCTTGCCAGCACTTAAGGGGTGGGGAGCCAGAAACACTGTTCTTTGATTGAAGGTGAAGGATTAGAGGGAGAAAGAATAAATGCAACCCCAGTCTCTCATTGCCAAAGAAGATACAACTTTGAGGAAAATAGAATGAGTTCAACAGAATAAAACTAGAAAATGACACCTACTTAGGTTCTCTCAGAGTTTTTTCTTTGGCTAGAGAGACTTGTTACTTTTAGCTGTGGAACTCAGTATATGTGTGTAATGATGCAGTACCCAGTGGCAAGCTAATTCAGTGGCATCAAGTGAAGCACTTGGTCTGCCATACTGAGGGTACTAGTAACAAAATAGTGGTTTTCCCCTGAGTCCCTATTATTTCAAAACTAGTTTTGAGCTGACTTCAGAGTTTCATGGTGTTTGTGTTTAACTGCTGATTTTGTTGTTACTAAAATGTTATGCTGGGCTCATGGAAATGGTCATCTTTATTGGCATGTAGCCGACCTGTGATTACTAATTAGTGGTTTCCTAGGCCTGCAGGGCCTATCCTAGTGCTGAAGAGCAGAATGAAGAGTGGTTTTAGTTGCCTTGTTGATTTTTACCAAGTTTCATCTATGCCGGCTCATGGGCAGGAACAACTAGGGAAGTTAAAGAAAGAGAAGTGGTGCGGTGTGGGGGGCTGTGTGTAGAGACTCACGGCGCTGAGAGAGTTGTGTCAGTGCGTGTTTGATTGGGAACTCAGAAAGAGCTCCTTTTTATACATGCTTATTCATTTGATTAAAAACTTAGAAATTTTCTTTCAGTGACAGTGTATTGTAAGTTATTTGCTAAAACATATAAATACACGCTTTTAAATTGTACTGACAAAGCGATTTCTTTAAGGTTTGGTCAGAACCTTTAAGAAGATTCTACCTTCATGTCTTATCTTCCTATCTTGATTTCACTGCCACTAGGGGGTGCCTGGTAATTGAGTCTTTGTACTGACAATTTTTTTCTGGTACCAAAAAATTACAACAACATAAATTATAATTTGAACATTTGTAATTGATTTCAGAGTTATTTTAATGTGAAGTTTGATTTTTAAGAAACAATTTCCAGCTGAGAATGCACGAGTGAAGTCTTTAGTCATAATATTTATGACTGTTGAAAGACTGTCACAAAGGCTTTAAGGACAGAATTCAGTAAGGAAGTGAAAGAGTGAAGCATTTTCCCTGTGGCACAACTGCAAATGAAATCATGGTTCATGACAAAATAAGAAAAGGGGAAAATGTTATTTTCACATTTCATATTATAGGGATGATTCAGTTCACCAATGTTCTTTATTAACCAATAGATAAAAGACAAGCTCTGTTCTCAGTGAGTTTTTACCTATTCATTAATTATCTCTCATTGCTTGTCCCAATCCTAATACTCAGACTGTTTCATTTAGTCTCCTTGGTAGTGTTTCCTTTTTTCCCTCATTTGCTCTAAATGTTGATCTCCTTGAGAGTTTTTTTCCTCAGCGGTCTCTCATATTGTACCTTCTCCTGGATTCTGTTTTCAGCCTTAAGATTTTTTAAAAGATGTTTGGATAACTAGAAATTTCTATTTACAAACTTGCATTTCTGGAGGCTTTCATTTATCTGTTGTCTGTAATTCAGAATTTGATGTTTAAACCGACTCCTCACTTTCCCAGAAACACTGTACCTTTCCACATAGGCATAGTCTCAAGTGAAAAGTGTCAAGTGCTGAGGCGGGAACTGACATGATTGTTCAAAAGGTCACTTAGTTGAGAATTTAATTGATTTTTGTTAAGGTAAATTTTGGTAGAGTAGTAGAACTGAGAATTGTATTTTAGTATATTTTAAAGTATAAGTGAGAAATGAAAACAAGTTACATTCACAGAAAACTTGATTGTAAACGGAAGTGAGCCTAAAAGTCAAGAATTACTTGAAATAGGAGGAGAACAATAAGAACAATTTGAGCAAATAAAACAAAGCAGAGCCTGGTTCCCAGAAGGGGTATGGAATGCTAGTGTGCCAGAGTATCTGTGGCAGGATATTGTAAACTGGGGGCTTACCAACACAATTTTAGTTCTCCAGATTTGTAGTCCAAGACAGAAATTCAGACTAGGTCAGTTTGTGATGAAGACATTTTCCTAACTTGTAGGTTGCCAACTTCTTATAGTATTCTTGCTTGGCAAGGAAAGAAAAAGTGAGCAAACTAGTTTTTTTTTTTTTTCCCCTTTCTTCTTAATTAGAACACCAGTCCCATTAGATTAAGGCTACCTTATGACCTGAATTAGCTCTGTAAGACTGTTTCAGATACCATCAAATTGGAGGTTAGGGCTTCAATGTCTGAATTCTAAGGGTGATTCCAAGGGTCACTTCTGAGTAGGGAGACAGGATTGGAGTCCAGGATTAAGTATTGAAATCAAGTTAGCCAGCAGTTAGAGGCAGTGGGAAAGAAAGGTAGACAGTTGATAACAAATGGAGAGTATTTCTGAGTTCTGGATCTTAATAGTTTTAATAGCAATGATAAGTCCAAATTATGAAAAATGCTAAAATAGAAAATATGTATTACTCAGAGGAGAATAAGGATGTTAAGAAAATGTAAAATAGTTGATAAGTGATGGTGACATAATAATTGCCATTCGCGAAGGCTGGCTTTTTGCCAAGCCCTTTGCACACAGTATTTTTCTTAAATCCTTAGAGTAAATCACTGAGGAAGTTGAGTGAAAGGTAAGGTGAGGACAGAGATGGGACATGTTTAGTTTCTTTGAAGACACTCTGATTCTCTTTAGTCCACACTTAAAAACATAAGCCTAGGTATCAATATCACAACTGAGAGTGGTAAACACTAGAGAAAGTTACCTGAATTCATCGAGAAAAACAAAACAAAACAAAACAAAACTTAGTTGATATATCAATAGATAGGAATTTAAAAAGAAGTATAGGAAGACAACAGTAAAAGAAAGCAACATGTCAGGGCTAAATAAATCAAATATCTTAACAATATCTATAAACAAGATACTATCAAACCTCCTAATTAATAGCAGAGGCCCTCAGCTTTGTGCGGTAATATATGCCTGCTGTCTCCATAGTCCAAGGTCTTAGAAGCAGCATTTGAAGCAACAGTAGCTTATTGAGGTCAGCTAGGGTGACTGAGTGAGACTTGATAACAGCAAAACAGCAACAACAAACCAAGACAGAAATTCTCAATTTGGATCCTCAAACTTTTCTTTCAGGTAGTAGCAGGGAAAATAGAGGAAGAGGAAATAATGTCTTAAGTACAGTAGGCTAATATTAATAAAAGATGTAGTATAATATTAATGCTGCTTGAGCTTCATGTTAAGGCAAACAGCACCAAGGAACAATTTTCCAAGAAAAATACAACAATTGTGGACTTGTATGTTCAAGTCAGCAAAATTTGACATAATTACAAATAAAAACAGACCAATCATAATTATATATCAATTTTACCTACTTAATTTGTAAGCTGTAGAAGATTTGAGCAACCCAGTCAAACACACATTAAGAAAATAAATGAAAATGCCAGTTTCAAAGAATCATGTTCATACTTGACCACATTCCTAGACTTTTGCTCTCACAAATATTTATTTCCCCAAATATTTAAAGAACCCAAAATCAGAACAGTCAGAACAATTTGATATGATTCATAAAATATCTTGTCATTTCTCAGTAATAAATTGACAAATACAGTATTTTAAGTACATCATTGTGATTCCTAGTCAACTTAACTTTCATTCTAATTAACATTATTTTTAGAATTTTTAAAGCAGGATTTTAAAGTATTAGATTGGTAAATGTTTAATAAGGAGTTCTTTTGAAAGTGGCTCATTTTAAGAAGATGACATTCTGGATGAAAAAGTAATCTGTCCCCAATTAAAGCATCAATGGTAGTCACAGCACATCTAATTGGAGTGATGTACCAAATCCATTTATACAGTTTACTGCCTATTGATAAGTTGGTGACCACTGAGATTTGCTTGTTAGCATCACACTTTGAAAAAGAGCTGCAGGTATTCTTTATGATGGGAACCTACTTAATGGACAGCCAGAAAGTTGCTCACTAATTCATGAAGCAAGAAAATCAATACATTGCAAATATGCCCTTTTCTTTATATTTTACCTCAATGACTGGAATTGCATTCCTATAGTTTTACTATTTTCTACTTGCTGAAGATCACAATACATCAGTATTGCCACTAATTACCGTGTTTTTGATTAATCTTATAGACTTTGGTTGAGACGTTTTGTTGAATCCAATAAATCATTGTATTGATAAACTGTAATTATTGGCACAAGGCCATCTGGAATTTGAAATTATCTTTAAAAATGTTATTATGTAAAATGAAATGTTTGTTTATCTAGATGTATTTAATTGCCAGCAAAGAAAGCAATTAAAAGTAGCTGCAGACTAAGAGACCAACCTTTGTTAAACATGGTTTTAAGATTGTTACAGAACTTGTGGTGATGATAACATGGTGTCTTGGAGGATGTTAACAACTGTAGCAGAGTGTTAATTAAGAATGATGTAATCTTCGGCTCAGAATTATTAGTATCATGTTAGTTTAGCTGGACAGAAGCAAAACCTAGTTTTGGTTATGATAATAGCTCAAGTCATATTTATAGTGGAAAGATTAACATTTTATTTTTATGCTGTTCCCAAGACAATTTTTAAATCCTCAATGAAATACAATCATATGTAAACATCAAGGCCTTAGCTCATTTACATATGTGCCAGATTTTCAAACTGATTGCTATTTGAACCTAATCTGTCATTGCTGGCTGCATTAGCTACAACAAACATTACATTTACATATTGATTTCTTATTTTGTATTAGTGTAAATAATCCATAATTATAGTAAATTTGGTCTTTTGTTGACAAGAGCTCATGTGACTTTTAGAATGGAAATTTAAATCACCATGTGTTTTGCTTCTAATTCAAAATCTGATGT
This sequence comes from Meriones unguiculatus, assembly GCF_030254825.1. Taxonomy (NCBI): domain Eukaryota; kingdom Metazoa; phylum Chordata; class Mammalia; order Rodentia; family Muridae; genus Meriones; species Meriones unguiculatus. The sequence goes on from NC_083360.1 coordinate 87,658,530, forward strand.
ATCTCAAAGTATAAAAAGATAATTGTAGATCACAAAATAGCGAAAACAGGCAAAAGAAAATTTTAATATTTAGAAAGATACAAAATTATGTTTTTCTAAAATGATAAACATAGAAATTTATGGAAATTTAATAGGTTACTATTCTGGTTTCAGTTATTACACCATGTTAAGAAAATAATCTGATGTAAATGGATGTAATGATCCTATTTTATATGGATGTATTTACATTTTTTTAAGTATCCAGCTCACGAAAAGAAATAACTTGTACACATAGCAGAAATGAAACGAGACTTTCAGTGTCTGTATTGGTGTTGATACTTTTCCTCCTTACATACATAACTAACCCAAGGAGTGTAGTTTAACTACTGACCATATAGATGTCATTAGACATAAAGTATTTTAAGTAACAATTAAAACAAACTTCTTTCCCTTAGGATGATCAAGAGTATGTTGTATTTTGTCTGGGCACATTTAATTGGAAGAATGGCAGCTGCTGGATTACTTAAGCACTGATAATATGGTTAAATTATATTCCATTTCTTAATTATCTAATAACCATTTCAAAAGCCTAAATTAAACCAAATGACAGACTTCTTTTTGATGCAGAAACTGTAAAAGAGTGTACATAGTCAGTTGTGTTGTTGGCTTAAATAGGCATTTATGTTTTATATTCACAGAGGTTTGAGGAAGTCCAAGGTTAAGGTGCTAGCAGATTCACTTCCTAGTAAGGGCCTTCATCCTGGCTTGACTAGCTTCTTGCAACGTCTTCATATCTTAGCATAGAAAATGGTCACTTCTCTTTAGTTCTCTTGTGAGAATGCTAATCCAGTCATAGCACTCTGAGACTAATTACTTCACAAAGCACCACCTTCAGATACTGTATATCATACTAGTTTCAACATAAATTTTGGGGAGAACATGAACATTTAATTCTAACAGCCCTGATGTTTAAGAGTAAATTTCTCTTTTTTACTTTGGGTGGATTTATACTTGAAACAGTGAGTGTTTTCTTACTGAGATCTTTTCATACTTGATAGGCAGACTGGCTATGATTTAGGATAACTGAATCTTTTGCATACTTTAGACTTGCAGAGGGGATTCTGGGCTGAAGGAGTCACTAAGAGGATCCTTTGATTACTGTTACTGTTCTTGATTGAGGACACAGTGCCCCTGATAGCAACATGACGCTGTGACTTATTTGGAAGGAAGAAGTCTTTTTTTTTTAATTTTTTTTTTTTATTGTTTAGCAGTTATGAACTTCTGTAGCTTTCTTGTGATCAGATAGTGTTTCTTTTTGAGAGGAGAAAAACTTTTTTATATAATAATAATAATATAATGGTTTATGTTTGCATGCATGTGCATGTGTGTATGTATGCATGTGTGTGCACATGTGCATCATCGATTATGCATGTGGCTGTCAGAGGACCATTGGCAAGAGTATCTGTATATTTGTGTGCGTATTCATACGTGTGCACTGTAGCACACCCTGTGATGGTAACACACAGCACGTGCAGGTGTGTGTGTGTGTGTGCCCATGCGTGTGCGCACCATGGTGCTCCCATGTGTGGCCAAAGGAGTACTTGTCTATGGTGGTTCTTGTCTTTCATGATGTGGACAGTGGGGATCAAATTCAGAATTGTCAGTTGGCACCAAGTGCCTTTACCTACTGACCCATCTCGCTGACCATCAGATGCTGTTTCTATATTAAAAATGCATCCTTAAGTTAACCTTGAAAAAAATCCACTATTTCTAAGTGTCTTTGATCTCCTGACTTGCTGATATGCTCTCTGAATGTAAAATATATATATATATATATCAAGATGGTTATCCTATTTTTTAAACTTTTTATTTCATCACTAATCAGCAGTAATATATGTCATTCTGTATATAAAAATGCCTATAGTAGAATTTCAGTAGATTATAGGGGTCTGTGTACTAAAATTTATATTTACACAGTTTCTTCTTGAAAACAAGCGAAGAAGATAGTGAGAAGGTTTAGATGAAGCCACTGAGTTAACGCAGTATGAGCATTTCCTAGAGTGCAGGCCTTTTACAAATAGCCTTCTGGTCTTGGAAGTGTAGTTAGATTGGAATGAGCTTGTTCCAGGAATAATCTGGTACCGAGAGAAGAAGCAAGAGTTGTGGACTAAGAAGAGCAAAGACACTTTGCTGAAGTTATCTCTATACTTGAATCACCAGATTAGATACTAATGCTTAGTTATAGTACAGAGTCTTTTGGGGGGAATTGGTTACCTGTCCTTGTTCCCTCTTGGATACTCTCTTCCTCTTAGTTTTAAAATTAAGAAAGTAATTGGGTATGGTTACTCGTTGCTTCTACCTCAATTATTGGGCTGAGACAGCTGGGCGCTGTAGCACACACCAGTATTCCCAGCACTTGCGGAGGCAGAGGCAGGTGGATCTCTGGATGTTTGAAGCCAGCCTGGTCTACAAAGTGAGTCCAGGACAACCAAGGCTACACAGAAAAGCCCTGTCTCAGAAGGAAAAAAGAAAAGGCTGAGACAGAGGCGTCACTTGAGTCTAGGCAAGTTTGGAGCAAACCCGGACATTGTAATAATGCTGCCTTTCAAAGAAAGCCTGATGAATGCAGTAACATGATTATGAACATTACATATACATAATTATTTATATGACAAATATGTAAAATGCTTATTACTTTGCCTGTTAGCCATCTAATATGATTAGATCTCATTTACTTAATTTTAATTTGTTGCAGTTACTACCTCAGACAAATTTTGATTATTTACATTACATTTAAAAAATTAGTTTTAGTTTGTTAGCTAAAACAAAGACTAATAGTTTTAGTAATGCTTGTTTATAGAAAGTGAAACATGTCTTTGTTGATAAGTACAAATATCCTGATTGAAAGAAATACAATAAAGAATATTTGTGTTATATTCATGTAAAACCATTTCTCACATTTGTGCTGCTTTTAAAAGGTTTGCATGTTTGAAGGCTGGTGAGATAGCTTAGTAGGTAGAGCACTTGTTTTCAAGCCTGGGGACCAGAATATGATCACTGGACCCACATGGTGGAAGGAGAGCGCTAGTTCTTCAGATTGTCCTGCAACCTCCATACGTGTACTGAGGTACACACATTCCCCCATAAATTAATTACATTTTAAAGTTATTTCTTTTATCTTTTGAGATTATAATATAATCTCAATCTTAGTTCCCCCATACCTTCCCTCCCTCCAAACTTTATACTGCTCTTTGCATTCTTTTAAATTCATGACCTCCTCTTTATTATTGTTACATGCATGTATGAGTGTGTACAAAATTATTCCTGAATAAAATTCTTGTTCAGTCTCTCTCTTTTTCTCTGTATGTGTGTTTATATACATAAGTATTCCTCAGTGTGTATAATGCTGCTCGTATTTATATATGTTTTCAGGGTTGACCATTTGGTATTGGATAACAATTACTGTGTTCTCTTCTGCTCCCAGCTTTTCTTAGTTGCCTGTAGTTCTTTGTGTTGGGTTGGGGCCTCTTGGGATTTCTTGCACAGTGACTTCTGACACCATAACAAAATACTTTTTAAATAAACATAAATTTTACCTATTTCCTTTACCTTTTTTTTTTTTAAATTAAGAGAAAATATGCTACTTAAAAGCATCACATTATTTTCTACTTGTTAATTTTATTTGACAATCTTCCTTTGAGTTGAAAGGTCCATAATTGACGTAGAATTGATGACTCTGCATCTTAGGTGAGTGCTAGAGCATGCATGTCTCTAACTGTGGCTGACTCACCTGCCTCTTACAGGACCAGGAGGGAGAAAACTGCACCTAGATACACTGACCTAGGTTCCACTTAGTATGTAGGATTTCAGTTAGTACCATTTTGCTCAGGTAAACAGTTTCAGACTAATGAAACCAAACAACACATTCTTTACCACCTTCCTACCTTGTCTTAAGGAAAACAAAAGAACTCTTATGAAAACAAAACATTTTGTTCATATTAGTTTCTGTGGAAAACATCTATGGTCTAATTGAAGTATTTTTAAAGTGTTTCTGTAGTTAATGCTATAGAAAAATCAGTGTTAGAATTTGTATCACATGCTACCACACATGAAAATATGTTGGTCTGCCTATTTCTCAGCAGACTCAGTAAAGGCAGAAATTTGATCTTAACTGGGCTCCCTTCCTTCATGCCCAAAAGACAAGTCATGATTGCAATCTCTGTAGTTAGGCCTCAGAAAAAAATGCCACATTTTTGTGTATGTGACATTGAGCAAGAAAAGTAGTGTCAGTTTCTTTTGTGAAATGTAAGTGATTATAATAATTTCATGTAGTTGACATGAAGTTCTTAATACTTCATATGTTGTAGTTGTATATGTATATACAACTGTTAATTGTTGATGATGAAGCAAATGAACCAGGCTAGAGTATGAGACAGGATGTTTCCATGAGGAGATAAATCATTTTCCCTAGGATCACGACATATTGTAGATCAACTTGAAATAAGACTTTCATGAAATGCCTCCCCCGCCCACCAAAAAGAAAAACAAAAACAAAAAAACAAAACAACCAAGTATGATTCTGGCTAATGTTAGGTCCAGTATAGAAGTATGTTCCATGATCAGAAAGCAGAGTATGTGTATGTGTGGTGTGTAGGTGTTCTCATTTCTACATGGAGGCCAGAGGGTGGTCTTTCTTTGCTGCTGCTGCTGCTGCTGCTGCTACTACTACTACTATTATTATTATTATTTACTACTACTTGAGATAGTCTCTCACTATGAAACTGGAGCTTACTGTTTGGTTTAGGCTGGCTGCTCAAGTAAGCCCTGGAATATTCCAGTGTATACCTCACTCCACCTCCATTTCTGAAGTTTCGGCTTATGGGCCATCTTTTCATGCTTGGGGTATAAACTCAGGTCTTCATTATGGAAAAAGCAGTTAATTTACTGGGCCATATCCTAACTCCATCAAAAAACATTTTTTTGTTTTGTTTTGTTTTTTTGTTTGTTTGTTTCTTTTTTCCCCCCTGGTATAAACTCAAAAATCATGAAAAGTAATTGCCACAAAGACACTGTGGATCTTTTTGTTGGTGTTGCACTGTCACTGAAATTTTAAAGTCTGAGCACTTCTCATGTGTTCTGTTGTCAATGTTATAATATGCCACCTTATAACTTATGCAATATAAAATTGCTCTTGGCTCTTTAAAGTTTAATATTCATAGTCTTATAAAGGAAGAATTTACCTTTTTTCTTTTTTCCAGAAGAAGAAACTATTTACAGAGTAGTCATGTCTCAGATGGGGCTTTCTGTATTTTAGGCACTCATCAAATACTGCTGAAAGAGTGATTGACTTGCCATGGCCAAAGAGCTGACCTTGGTAGAAGCGAAGTGCAGATCTGCCTTCCTCATTTCTAGCAGTTTAACGCCCGCATCTCTCTCTCTCTGTATGCACTATCTCCACAGCTACCCAGGAATTATAGAAGTGACAAAAATGGTTTCTTCTAAATAGTATGGCAGTTGTTGCTGGCCTTGTCAGACTTGTCGGCAAATTATTACCCATGTCGCCTATCAAAATCAAGAAACAAATCTAAGAAATTGCATAAAGGCAACCACAAAAATATACACATTTTATAAATTCATTTCTAAATATAAAATAGTAAAGGTTTTGAAATTCTGAGCTCTTTACCTTAGTTTTGTAGTCTTCCGTTATAGGCCCCTTTCTTTTCCTAATGAGGAAAAAAGTTTTGTCTAACTGATAGTTTCAGAAGTGTCAGTTCATGCATGTCACTGTGGGGTATCTGGCAAGACAATATGGTGGGAGGGATAGAGAGAGAGGAAAAGGAAGAGAAGCAGGATCTCAACGTGCCCTTTAAGGACAGACCTCCTGTATGACACGACTTGCTTCCTGGAAATAGCCCTGCCTCCCAAAATTTCTACCACCCCAAAATGACACCAAGCCTTCAACACAGGCGTCTCTGTGTTCACAGCTCAGATCAAACTTTAATACCTTGTCTGAGGAGTAGATGAAGGGAAATTCCAAATTTGAGATTTTTCTGGATCCTGCTGTGTGTGTAGCTTGCTTGGAATGGTCACACTCTGGTGGATTCCTGGGCCTTTGTCTCTGCCTGAAACATTGTTGGGAGGCTATGTCTGGTTTCAGTGTAAGGAAGGGCTTCAGCAGTTGAAATGTCTCCTCCCTTGTCTCTGCTTTGAGCCCAGGGGAGGAAGGATCTTGTTCAAAGTCCTGAGCCTACCTTTTCCTTCAAGGCCTTTAATGCTTACATTTACCTATACTGTATGTACTATTGAAACTTCTTTTTGTCTTTCTAGTATGCACTCCAACTTAACAAATCTAAAACTTCACTCTCAAATTTTCTACCGAACTTTTTTTGTTAAATAAAATTCCATCTTTCTGTTTGCTCAGACTGGAAATCTTCAGGCTGTATTTTTCTCTTGCCCTCCGTCAGCTAATTGTCCATCTTCTGCCTCTAACCGTATTCTATATTTAATATTCTTACCATTTCTCCTTCTTTTCCTCACTTCTTTTGTGAATTAATCTATTCGCCTATCTTCCCCATGCCTAGTCTTTTCTCCCCATAGTTAGAGCACTCAGATAAATCTTACGTAGTTGGAAGTGGAAGTTAGCTCTTACCATTTTCCTCTTTAAACCTCCCAGTAGCCTTCCTATGCAGTGACTATGCTGATCGCTTTTGATTTATGCTAACCTCAGTTTAAAAGTCTTTTTTTCTTGGAGATGCCTTCTCAACTGTTCTTTTTACTGGGATTCTCCTACTTCTTTGCTATCTTGTATCTTATAGTCTGTTTTACTTTCTTCATAGTACTAGCACTCTCCAAAATTACTTATTTATTTACTTCATCTTTGTCTCATTTATTAGAAATGTTAAGTTTCATGAAAGCAAGGACCATGTTTTTCTGTTATTTCTCACTATTTCTCTAGCAACTAGAATTATATTTTGACTATAGATTAGTATACAACAAACTGTATCCTCCCTCCCTTGCTCCCCCTCCTCCCAAATGTATGTTTTTAGTGTTCGATTCTAAGATTCTGTTTATCCTTCAGATATCAACGTGTGTGTGTGTGTGTGTGTGTGTGTGTGTGTGTGTATGTGTATGTATAGATTGTTTTTTCTCTTCATGGACTCTTACCCCTGACCAAGAGCAGATTTAAGCAACTCTCTCAGTTCTCATGGAGCTTTGATTTCCATTCTACTGGCAGTGATGTGTTTGTATCCCTATCAGCCCCAGTGTTTCTGAGAACTGTAGATTTTTATTTAGATTGAACTCCTTTGCAAGGCATTGTCCTATCTAAAGTTGTCTTAAAAACCAGCCAGCCAGCCTGCTAGCCAGCCAGCCAGCCAACCAACCAATATGTACTACTTTAGTCAGAGTGATAGTTTTTCAGAAGGCAACCTTGTTGTGGGAAAGATGAAGATGAATATGAGTCATTGTGGAAACGTACAAATTGCTTGTTACTAAACAGATATCTCAGTGTCCCAGGTATTCTGCTTCGGTACCAAAGAGAAAACTACACATTTCCTGCCTCAATAAACTTCGATTTTAATTGGATATAAGTTTCTAAAAATTTCTTATTGGTATTTGACTATATATGTTAGTGCTTTTTAAAAATATCTTTTTGGTCTGTTAAAACCTGTGAACTCTTTGGGAGACAATAGGCCAGACAGATTAAATGCCTAGTTTTAATCTTTATACTGTATGTATTTATCACATTATTCCCGATTGGCAAAAGAGGAACCAAGTATGCCAGAGTTATGTGACACAAACAGAATGTTTCCTGAGGCTATAGCCATGGCAAAATTACACTCAAGACAGGAAATGCTGATAATCCTAACATAATAGCAATAGATTTTTATTACATTATTGATGAACTTTAGGTTTCTTAATATTGATATAAAATAGAATAATGATATTTTTAAATTTGTTTGGCTAGTATGTGTTTTGTTTTATACTTCTGACATTTGGGAAAGTGTTGCTCAGAACACTTCAGTTTCTGAGATCTGTATATTGCTGATTCCTAAGTGAAAGCATGATTATTTTCAATGAATTTTGATGTAGCCGTTACAATTCTGTAAAATATTGAGTTTTTATTGAAAAAATTCTATTTTTATATAGCATTTGTAAGTATAAACAATAGTTTTATAGTTCTATTCTAGACAGCTGTTTTAATAGAAGTGGATTAGTCATACAGTACATTTGAATAAATATTTTTGTAGATCTTAAATATCATTTAACAGACAATTGATTCTTTTGGAGGAATAAGTAAATAGACAATAGTGTGTATAGGAAGTGTGCATGTTTGAAGTATTTACAGCAGAAGTTTTAAAACACCTTGGTAGAGAAGGAGTTAACAGGTTAGCTCCCCTTGGTTGCTCTCAGCATGCTTTCTTGCCTTTAGATGCTGAAGAGATGATAACATTGGGCCCGGACATGCCTGTGTGGAGGTTAGGGTACTCCTGGGGTTTTTGCAGCTAGCTGTGAAGCAAGCTAGAACTTGCTCATCTCTGAGTTCCTTGTTTTTCTTTCAACCCTTTCAGTGCCCTGCAGGAATCATTAAATCAAAACTTCATGCTGATCATCACCCACCGAGAGGTCCAGCGGGAGTACAACCTGAACTTCTCAGGAAGCAGTACTGTTCAAGAGGTGAGTTCTGTCTCACAGCTAAGGAATAAAGGTAGCTCATTATAGCTCACATTGACCCTGTTAAAGAGGCTTATCTGTTCTGTAGAAACTCTTTATGTTTCATTATTGGGTTCTTAATTTTAATTAACTGGAGTATTAATGATTACTGTAGATACACTAAATGACTTGACCTAAAAATACAAATGTTGTAAGTGGGAGCTCTTGATAATTCTTAAAAACACTTTGCTTAAAAACAGTCTATTATTATATAAAATATTTCATGGTTTTATAGTAATTATTTAAAATACTTTCCTGGGAATTGTTGGCAACATACGCTGTGGAGTGTTACTGTTTTATTTGAAAGGTCACTCTCAAATGTGTCATGTGTTTATATTGTGTGTGCTTCTGTTTTAAACAGGAGTTTGAAGAGGCTTTTCTTAAGCAGCTCAGTCCTAGCTTTGGGCAGTATTCATAAGGTGTTGGAAACTGTCATTTAGCTCAGACTGTCTGAATACTGTCTATGTATTCTTCTGTGTGGCCAAGGAGGACCACTGTCTCTGAAAAGTACTTCTCCTATGAGAGAAGAGAAAAGGTACCTTCTTGGAATGTTCTTGGCCCCACCCATCCAAAGGCCAGCAATTTCTCTGTGCAGCGTGAGGGATGTTAGAGGCTTTGACAGGACCTCCATGCTTAGAAACAATAAAATAGTGACTGTTTCATAGTAATGTTCATAATTTATAAAAGTTACTTATATTTTTATTACTGAATTTTTAAGAGACTAGATCATGCTAAATCTTGGATTACTACACAAAATTTTAAGACCACATTTTTTAAAATAATTATAAATAACATCTTGAAAGAACAAGTAATTTTTAGAATTATATAAAATGTCCTCATTTTATATAATGACTACTAATTATTTTATGTGTTTGATTAGTGAATTTTTATCCTTTGAATTTGTCATAAAGAACTCATTTTTCTAAGTTTATTTTCTTCATTGATAATGTGAATAGCTGTTATATAACTAAACATTAACATTCAGCCTTTTCTCTGAATTCTTCTAAATTCAGAGAAATTTCTTCTAAATTCATCCATTTATTTATTTGAATTTTCTAGAATTTTATGCTTGTACATTGCCATTTCATTTTTAACTTTTATAGTGGGTATTTCTGCTCTAAATTTAAATTTTTAATTTCTTGCAAAGTCATTTTGGTCTAAAATTGAAATATGGCTCTGTAAGATTTATTATAAAATATTTGAAGACAAAATTTAAATTACATATGTGAACATTTAATTAAACTAGGGAATTTAGTTTCATAATCAGTCCGCTAAGCAACAAAGCAAGATAATAGGAGCTAAATTTTATTCTCTTGGTTTATTTTCTATTTGAAAAGGAGTATAGTGCATTATAGATAAATATAGGACTGTGTTTCTGCATGAAATTTTTATAGCTAAAATTTTGTGTGTAGTTTCTCCCAATCCCAAACCCTGCATTGCTAGTTTAACTAATTTGAGTGTGTTTCAACTTTCTCCCACAAGAGGGCAGAAAGGACTATTAAGCTGATAGTCTAAAAATGCCACTCGGTGTTTTCAAATTAGCTTCTCTTATATTAACAAAAAGGAGCATAATGGCCAAGTTATTGTTTGATTTACAGATAATTGGCATATTGCAGCGAGGAGACTTAATTTCACCCTTTTAAATTAAACAGGGAGATTTAAAAAGACATAAAATATTCATTAATGTTCGGTGATTATAAAGTAGTGGCATATATTTATTTTGCCTTTATTACTGTTTCGATGGGAAAATACTGCAAATATTTCCGAAATCGAGTTGGCCATACTGACAAGTTGAAATGTTTAAGCAATGTTAATGCAATCTGCTCACACCTGATATCCTATGCAGAATGATTCAAAATGACTACATTAATTATTAAAAGAAATACTTAAAATTCTGTAAATGTGCCATTGCGTGCCACAGTTGGCTGAAACTGTTCTCGGCTATATTATTTAGATTATCAAATATATTTTAAGTGTCAAGGACTTGAAAACATTGAAATCCTTTTCTTATCATGTTCTAAAAACCTTTTTTAAAATGCTCCAGAAGCTTTTTTTTTAATGACAGATATTCTTATATATTTTCTGATAATAGTTTTCTTCCTTTTTTTAATTTAAAATAATATTTTGAAATGCTGGTTATTAAGAAAAAATACTGCATTTAATGAAAATTGCTTTTCTGTGAGTAGACAGTTCGACGCAGGTTGCTTTATTTTGTGTAACTTTGAGAAAGGCTGTGGAACAACTGGCTGGGCGTAGCTCCCTGGCGCTTCCGTGGACCTATGGGATCCTGTGCTGAGGCTAGTTCCAGGAAGGGAAGGTGCTCCCTGTGGACAGCCATACAATTCACAGTGCCTTATTTCTTGCTAAGCTACTGTAAGTCAGTTTAGATGCACTAAGAGAAAGGTACTTGAAACAATTTGTAGTCGTGTTAATACTACTACTTTTGTTTTTAATGTGGACGCTTATTGATGTCCTGCATCCTCAATTGTAAATTAACCTGTCACCAGTTTCAGAAATCTTCATTCAACAGTAAGCCCAGAAATAAATTGTGACCGCTAGTTCTGTATGTGTATATTACATCTATTCACACACCCATGCACGCGCACACAGAAGACAGTTTAAAGGAATCGATTAAAAGCATCTGATCATTTTTCCAATAAAGTAAGTTATTTTCATTTTCTAGGTAAAAGCACTCTTAATGTTTTGAAAGTCTTGAATTTCTAAAGGAAAGTGTTTAAAGTATTTTTCACGCAGAAAACTATTAAATGATTAAGACTGACATGGGCACCGATTCTAACTATTAATTGAACAAAATAAATCATTGAAAATACCGATTTGGAGAACAGTGCTAAGATGCAGTTAGGATTTCAAAAAAAATTCCTAAGTAACGTGGTCTAGCACATTGGTGATGATAAACTGATGGTGTACAAGTGTTTACTCATCTTGTCTGTGACTCTTTTCCTTTGCGTTCCAGGTGAGGGCTTTTGGTTTTCATTCTGTTCGTGTTTTAAGCCCTTTGCAAATTTTTCCAGTTACATGTTTGTCTAAGGACATGGCAGTAACCTCTAGAGATGGCTAGAAGAAGAGAGTTTCAAGTGGTTATCAGAAGTTAAATTTTTATTCTTCGATGATCGCATAATACCTCGTAAAATTATCAAGTAATAATAGTATAATAATACTGTGACAGCCCCAACTTTCTATCAGTTTGCACCTTAAATTAATAGTAATCACATTTTAAAATATCAAAATTCCTTCAATACTTAAATAAGCCTATCTTAATTTAATCAGTTCTCTACTCTTGAGAATTCAGTTTTAAACAATTAATTGTAAGGATTCTAATAATTTAAAAATCTTTGGTTTCAAATACGCTTGGGTTGGGCTAACACAGGGAAGAAAGACTGATTTGCCTCTGCAAATCCTAAGCCCAGGTGTGGAAAAGGATATACAGTCCCTGAAATCAAGCCAGCTTTTCCTTGGAAACTGATTCTTTGTTGTCTCCCTTATTATTGCGAAAGCCTCTGTTAGGCAAATATCTCTCTCTCTTTTTTTTTTTTTTTGTAGCTGTCATATAAACTTAAGAAACAGACACCTGACCTGAAATAACAAAGATAAGAAATATAAGTATTTTTAATGCAGAATCATGGAGTATTACTTATCTATTACAATGAGAAATGTGATGAATAGCTTTTAGAATTATTTAAATCCTCTTCCAAGTTTCACTTTACCCCAGAATTTTCACTATTCTTATTAATGTTGATTTAGTTCTTAATGGGAATGAAAGGGGAAAATTGACAGCTTACAAAGCCATATCTCACAGGGAGCAAGTAGCACATTTCACCACTAGCACCATGTTATACAAACTGATGATTAAGTGGGAAGCCAATTGAGGTAGAATTGGCATCAAGGAAGTAATTTAAGTAAATCATACCAGGTCTTAAAAATAATTGTGAAATCACGATGTTAATTTTGATTGTAAAATTTAAACCGTGTGCTATTTTTGTGCGTGTTTGGTCTGTCCTTGGTGCTTTCTAATCTTGACTAATAATGTGTGTTTTGGACTGCTGTTTAAGGCTGGTGGCCAGTAACTGTTTTGAAATGTTTAGTGCTTCACAAATTATATTTAGTGGGCAATTTTCTAGTAGTAAGTAGATTATAACTTAACTGTTGTATCCTTTCTTTAAATGTTTTGAAGTATTAGGCGCCTTTTTGGGGGGGTTGTTTGTTTTCCAATATGGGGTGGCGGGGCTTGTGGCAAAGAATTGAAGAAAGTGAGGCAGCTGAGAATGTTCATATGCAAGAGGGTAAATTAAGTTGTGTGCTTACTTAATTAAAAGTTTAAGTGGTTTGTTTTTACTGCAAGATAAATGGCATATATTAGCTCAATTAGAATGAGCAGCTTTAATTAGCATATATCATCTTTACCAAAAACCTAAAATAAAAATGACATCTTAGTAAGAATGAAAGATTGTGATTTTTATCAACCAGGCATGAATTCAAGACATTATTCAGCTTCCAAAAATAGGAGACTATGATGTTCATATGTTACTGATTTCAGATTGCATTTTAAAACAGGTTTGTTGAATCGTACTGCTTCTAATGATCAGATTATCTTATTGGAATTTTCTGTGTTTCTGTTGTATCCCTTAGGAAATAAATTTAAGTAATATTTATGGTGTAGCTATTTGGAAATGATAATAGTTTTCTTATTCTAGAAATATATTACATTAATTTGGACATTATTTAATAACAAACATTTTTATCTGTTTCATAAATAAAAATAAAACTTTCTTAAAAATTAAAGGTAATGTTTTAGCCCTTTGTTACTTAAGATACTTGTATCCTAACAGCTTAGCCTATATTATATTTATAATCTGTGGTTTGTGTGTTGATAGTTTTGAAATGCCTAAGTTAAGAAAAATTACATTCAGTTATCAGAAACTAATAAACCTAAGACATTTTTTATATGCAAGAAAAGGCAGAGAGTAAATAATTGCACTGGTGACCAATACTGTAATAATCCTGTTTTACAATATGCACTTGACAGGTTGTAATAGTGCTAATTGAAGAGACTAATTCACACTTGCTTCATTCTATTCAAAGGCAAAATCAGCAGCTTGTTTTGCTTTTGACCAGATGGTCCTCATGAACACCTACTGTGCACTTTAAGAGCTTTACTAGAATTACAAAGGCTGGGGCTGCGCTCGACTCCAGATGATTTGAGAAGGGGGGGAACCTCTGTGCTCAATGGATTTGCTGCAAGTAAATTAATTCTAGTGGACCCATTACATACAGAGCCCCCTTTTCAAAGCTCTGAGCCTCCTCGCCTGCTCTGTAGCAATGAGAAAGAGAAAGAGAAAGGCAGATTACTGCAAACAGAAATAAAAAAAAGGGTATGAAAGGGAGAAAAGAGGCCTTGAAGCCTTTCATATCATTTGAGTTTTTCAAGTGCGTTATTTTTGGGGAGGGTGGATGTATGAAAAGCCAATTGGAGGTTTTTTTGTTTTAAAGTGCGCTATTTAAGCACCATGAGTATAAACGCAAGAGCAACAGTTGACTGAGTCGACTGTGGTGAAGCTTTGTGTCCGAGGATGAATCACATTCAGTACATTCAGCTCTTTGTGTTTTAACATGAATGCAGGGTTAGTTTCACAAGACTGTGTCTGTTTAGGATAATTATAATTTAATATTTTCCTTTCATAAAGTTATCACTGTAGATGTCTAAAATTTTAATCAAAGCAGATTTTGTACATTGACTTTGAAGCACCCTGACAGTTTAAAATTCAAAGGAAAGCTTTTTTAGTTTTCAAAAGAAAAGAAAGGCTCATTCTAATGGCATTGAAGCAGAGATTATTATAACTAATTAGAAGTCACACATCTGTTAGCTTTTGGTTTGTGATTTATTTATGTATTTGTGAGTAAAACATATACTTTAAAAGTACATTGCCATTGTAGTGAACCGAAATGATAAAATGTGCTTAAAAAGGAACTATTTACTTAACTGTTTTAACAAATTTCTATAGTTGCATAACATATATAATGAAGTAAAGGTGTATTGAGTATGAATCAATGCCGCACAATTAATAACCTTAGCTGAACTGTATTTTCAAACAAAATATATTCACAGTTTGTTAGTATAATTCTGCCTATTCAGTAGTCATGAAATGTTTAACAAATGTAGCTTTTTTTTTTTAAAAAAATATAGTTATGCCTTAACTTTCAAGGTATTCATCTATAATACTGTAATTTGGAATGCTACCACCGTAAATATTTTCTTAGGACAAAGTATGTAGGTAATCTATATATTGACACATTTAAAAAATGTGCCCTTTGTTTTTGCTTCTGATGAGATAGCCTCTAAACACCTCTAAACTTACACATTTCAGTCATTTTCCTCTGGTATATTTTAATGGCATGGATTATCTTTGTTAACTACTTAGTACTGACTTTATTTGAATTTTCTAATAATAGCTACAAACAGACAAAATCATATCAAGGGTATAATTGTAAATGGTTCATAGTCTTTAAGTTTGTAATGCTTTCATAATACTGGAATTGATGTTTGAATAGACATAATGTACTAGTAAGTATGCTGTTTATGTTTGTGTTTTAATAATATGCTTAGAAAATAAAATATAAAAATGTAAAACTGACCACAGAAATTGTTTTACTTTTCAGAATCACAAAAATTTTATTTTTCAGACTTTCAATTGAAGAGGATAGCACACCCTCTTTGGTACTTGAAATGATCTTTATTATTGTGGTCATTTCTTTGGGATTTTTTGTATTGAAATTATACATGGTAAAAGGGAATTCCTCCAAACCTTCAACTAACAAGCAGCCAGTGAAATTTGTAAACAAATAGGTGTTAATGAATTGGTATCCTTAGGGAGAAAATAGTTAAAAAAATGGATTAGGAAAGAAAAGGAACAAAATTAAAATAAATAAAGGAAAAGGTCCTGGATTTTTTTTAAAAAATTGTAGATAGAGTGGAACTGGTGTTAGAGCCAGAACCTTAGTTAGCAGAAGTGGTTTGATGTGACTGTGTAGTCATTTGCTTAGGGGCCAGTTCCTAGCCACAGCAGAGACAGTGATTGATAAATAAATACAGGAAGAATTTATTTCAGCATTAATCTATTGCCCTTCGATTTCTGAATATCACCTACTTGTGAAAGGCCGCAAATTTCATCATCAACTTCTGTAGCACCACACTACTCAAGATGAGAAATCTTTTAACATTTAAGTCTGCTCCAGCCATGCAATAACATCCCATTCTTTGCTCTTCCTTCTGTAAAAACAAAGAGCCAAATAAAAGCAACCAAGGATTAAAGGATGGGTAAATAAATATAAAATGTTCATAAACATAGGTAGACTATGACTAGGTATATTAAGGTAAGTTCTACTTGTAGAAAATAATTTCCATATACATCTTAAGAAACCAACAATTAATTGGACAAAACCTCCTAAAACATCAGGCTATGATAATTTTCTTTCACTTAATATGACTCAGCTGTATGTAGTCAAAGAATTATTCATTTCCAAACATTATCAGTCTGAATATACTTTGAGAAAAAATCTGCTTAGTTTGGAATTTTATTACCCTCAATATGCACCCGCCCCCTTTTTAAGGGGAGGGGGAGGGAAGACTTTAAAAGCTTACAGCAAACAGTGTATAAATGACAAAATGTATTCCTGCTTTGTGGTCATTGCGTGACCAGACAGTACAGCACTGGATTGTCCTGGGGTTTTACAGCTGCAAGGCAAAAGCATCTGTTCGCTGCAAAGCCGTCATTGTGTAATTCTGACACTGACTTTTCCATGCATCTTGTACCAAGCACTGGATTAGATGGTGCTAGGACGAAATGTGTTTTAAGTTGCTCCTAAAGTGCAGCTGTCCCTGTATGTGGCCTTGTAGCTTAACCAAAACAGACAGACGTAGAATCAATCAGAATCTTCTTTGTGCAAGGTCACTCAATCAGGCTAGAGAACCCCAGAGGAAGAATGGAATGACATTGTTTATTGTGAATAACTGTAAAACCACTTTCCGTGCCCATTTGGTGGATAGACAAGTATTCTGTCTCTACTTAAGGGCGTTACAACCTTTATTAAATATTTAACTTTTAAGTGTGGGTGATAATGGTTGAGTATTGATAATTGGTTGAGTAGTCTGTAGATTAGTTATTATTCTTCCACAATATTTTGCAGGAGAAATGGTTCAGTTTATTGGTCTCTAAGTCTCTAAACCAGTAATTGACTGAAAATAAAACTCATTCTAAAATCACTCAGCTAAATTCTTGAAAAGAGGACATTTTTATAGAATGATAATTTTTCTTTAATGTTTCAAGTGAATGAAAAATGAAAGAGCACTCTACTTCCCAAGTTTCCTGGGATTGTGTGAATTTCTACCCAGCTGGTCCAAATTGATTGATACAGGGCCAAATATTTGTCTGCCTACATTTCAAAGTCTATAATTTGCTAATGAATTGTGGTAATAATCTTTCATCATACATGAAAGATTTAGCCAAACAATTTGCTAAGTATGTATTTTGATCATAAGATTTTTGGATGGACACCAAGCTTTACATCTAGTTTACAGCTAATGCATGGGGGTAGAGGGAGGCCAATTGGAAAAATAATTCTGAATATGGACATTGATGGGAAAAGATGAAGGAAAAGAAGGTACTTTGGAAAAGAATAATGCTGGGAAAGTCCTATGAGAGAGAAAAATAAATTATATTTGGACCAACAATACAAAAATTGGATTTAAAAAAATGCCAGCACACTTTTAACCTGCAGTGTCCAGAAATGTTGTATGCAGTGTAGATTAAGACAAGAATATTCTCCCCTTGTTTCTACTACAACTATTCAGTGCATTGATTATGATAAATTTCATAGAAACTTGGTATTAAAAATGTCAAATGTTTACAAATCTTGAATAATTGAAGCCATAACACTTAAAAGCAGGGAGTTGTATGGGTAAGTTAAAAACAAACAAACAAACAAACAAACAAACTGATCTGACCAGTTCAGTCTGAAGCTCCTGAAATGACTACAGGCATTCAGAGAACAGTTTTTCTTCCAGAACAAACATTGTGCAAAGGACCATAAGGTGTATCCTTTCTGGAAGGAAGGATGATGTGGCATTTAGTAACTTCTGCTTGGTGAAAATGCAGACCATACTTAATAATTTGGTCGTTGGGCATAAAATGTACTACAGAAGAAGTCCAGGATGGCCTTATGAAGACGGCAAGAAGTTGTGAAAATAAGTCTCTTATGTGTATTAAATTTCCCTTTCATTGATAGCAGTCAGTAGGGCCATGAGTTCTTTCTACTTGACTGATACAGTCTAAAGTGTTTTTATGCTGTCTGCTATGGGAATATTAAATAGTAACATATTTTCCCTTGCCAGTTATTTGTTTCTTAGGACTCTGTTCCATAGTAAGTAGTTTTAGAAAATTAAATGTGAAATAAGGTAATAAAAATAGAACACTTTGTCCTGTAGAGAGAAAATACCTTAAAAGAGAGTGAGATGGACTTTTATTTTTATAGATTTTAAAAATAAGTACTAGAACATTTTATATGCCTGCTGGACCTCTTGAATATGTACCTTCACAGCATTCATTTGTATAATTATCTTTCTATTTTTTGTTAAGATTAATAAATCTAAAGTGGAACCACTAGCAATCTTGAAATATTTAGAATATATATATATATAATTTCTAACCCCAGCTTTATTTTACATGAATTGAAATCTTTTTTGACACATTTTCATCAATTTAATGTCATAATTTTTGTGGGCATATTGGTGTCAGATAGTTACTATAGCAAATGATAATAAAAAAATCCTTTGTCTTCTATTTTTATTATAGAAAAGTCTTATAATCACCATGGAGGAAAAGTAGCATGAGCATCACACTTAAAATAATATAGTTAATTATGCAATAGTGAGGCTTTTATGAGAATTTTTATGAGAACTCAGTTTCCAAAGCAAGTTGCTATAGGTTTATATTATATTCAGACTTTGTTATTGGTATTGAAAATAGTCTTGTACATATTATTATCAAAAGTACTTAGAGTTATATGCCTGTATTTATGTGATGGAAATGTATCTTGAAAGAAGTATGTTTTCTATGTTACTTATTATCATCATCATATAATTTAAATCTCAGGTCATTTATTTTGAATTAAATCTTGTTTCTCTTTTTCCATCATATTGTAAAAAGGGAATTTTAAGAACATGCATTTCTTGTTCATTATATTATCTATTGATAATAGAACACGTGTACATACACGGGGGGTCACTAAAGTATCAGAAATATAGTACACATTTTAAGGATACTCCTGTTTAATGCTAATTTTAATTTCAAATGTTCATTTTTATATGGAATGGAACAAAATGTAAAGGATATTTGCAAAATGAATGTAGTTTATGTACTAACATATGTACATGTCATAACTCAAAGCAAATGTTGGCTTCACCTGAGTCACTTTTGTTGGTGATATCTATCCTTTAATGTCCATATGTATATTGGATTTCTAGGAACTGGTTTTAGAATTATGACACTTGTTTTTACTTTTTCTTTTTAGTGACTTCACTTTATGTCTATTTTTGTTCTCTGATGGGACAAATTGATTTGTTGAAATTCCCAAAAGTAACTTGAAACCATTATTGTGAGCCAGATAGTCATCCAGTCTGGGTAGTTAATGCTGTGCTAGTCTCGGTAAATGTCTCTCTTCTGAGTGCTCTCCGTGCTCCTTTATCTCAGGTATACCTCGTTCATTTGCAGTTACTTCATTATTATTTCCCTTGTTAGACTATATGCACCTTAAGCCGTGGAAAATGTGCATCTCTACCTGTCAAGGGCCTCCTGATAGATGGTCGTAGAATGGGTGATCTTTAAGTAGAGCTACATTAGAAAAGAAAGATGTTATGCAATGAGATTATTTCTACCCAAGACATTTGCAAAAGTAATCATGCAAGTATTTTTGAATACTTTTAAGCTTTTTGAATATTAATGTTAAAATTAGTAGGCTTTTAAAACATTTAAAATTTATGTTTGATTAGCATTTGTTTCATTGTAATGTTTTTATATCTATATATTATTATACTTTGGGCCCATTTTTCATCCTCTCCCTAGTCTTTTCCTCCTCACAAGTAGTTACTCTTCTGTTTTCATGGCACATGTATTCTATTAACCTCTTTCTTCTTTCCACCCCCGACAGCCCTCTTCCTTCCTAATCCTTCATAGTCCCCTTTTTACTTTCATCCCCCACTTTCTCTTACTTAAATAGATAAACATGTATGTATATATAAATATATACATATTGAAATCTGGATTCCTTGTATAAGAGAAAACATGCAATATTTGTCTAAGTCTGGCTTAACATTGATTAACACAATAATCTCCAGTTACTTCAATTTTCTTCACATATTATTTCATTCTACTTTACAGCTGAATAAAAGTCTATTATTTATATGTAGCGCACTCTTTTTATTCACTCATGCTGTCCATATGCTGACGGTCATCTAGACTGAACTGTAGCTTCTGAATAGTACAGCGATAAACGTGGATGTTCCAGTATTTCTGGTATGCTGACTTAGAGTCCTTCATTTATTTGCCCAGGATCCTGACACATCTGTCAAGGATCAATATGACTGTTCTCATTTTGCTTCTTTGAGGGGCTTCCACATGACTTTTATAGTGACTGCGTAAGTTTACATCCCCACAAGTACTGTTGTCTGTGGAGTTGGGCCATTGTTCTTCTCACCACTAACAAGTTATGTAATGTTCCTCTATCCTTGAGTGACTTGACTTTCATGTTTCAGATTTAGAGTTTTCATATGTGAAATAGTAGCAACTTTTGCTACCAAAAATAAGTTTTAAACCTTTACATATGTGTCTGTCTTCTCTGCTTCATTGAACTTTTTATATTGTTAAGTCTCAGCATTTCTACATCTCACCTATATTTGTTTTTTTGTTTTTTTGTTTTTTTTTTTTTGTGTGTGTGTGTGTTTTGAAAAATAGTAGCTAGCTCTGGAGAGAGGACTTGATGATAGAAGCAACAGAGGACTCAGATTTGATTTTTAACACTCACATGGCCACTCACAATCACCTGTAAGTCTATTTCCAGAAAGGATATCTGCTGCCTGTTTCTTGTCTCCTCAGGGACCAGGCATACATGTGGTGTGTGTATAAATACACAGGCAAACACTGATATACATAAAGAAAATCTTTGTGATTGATTTTCCATCCCATTGGACCTAAAGTGGTATTTCCATAGTATTTTGGTTTGCATTTTTTTAATGGCCTATGATAGGAAGAACATTGGGTTTGTTGGACATTTGTA
Organism: Meriones unguiculatus; assembly: GCF_030254825.1. Lineage (NCBI taxonomy): Eukaryota > Metazoa > Chordata > Mammalia > Rodentia > Muridae > Meriones > Meriones unguiculatus. The sequence continues at coordinate 87,679,566 of NC_083360.1, forward strand.
TATTTATGTTGGGGCATATCTATTCAAGTACTTTGCCTGTTTAGGGGAGGGAGTTCTTTTTGGAGTGAGATTGTGATTTCGTGATGGTGACTTGAGAACTTTGTGGGTTCTGAAAATAGCTGAATTGTCTAGGTAAAAGTAAAAAGTAAATGTGGAATACCAAGGGCATATGAGAGAGCTACACTAACAAAATGTAAATTGTCCAAAAAGGAAGATTAGAGCAAACACTAAAGAGTTTCAGGTCACCAGTGCTGGCAAAGAGTTTAATTAAAGACAGTATCTGGGTTTCCTTTCTATGGAGGTAAAACTGGAAGAAGTCTTCAACTTAAAATTATTGAGCATTACAAAGTTTTTGGACCCACAGGTCATAAGCATTTGGGCTAAATATATGAAAGAGTTTACATTCTTACTTGATGTTTATTTTCTGGCATTTGTTGCACTAGTGGGATAGCATTTCAAGAGGATTGCTGCCAACTTTTGTGGGTAATAGAGATGTTATCATGAGAGACTTTACGTCAACACAGACTTTCTGTGACTTATTTTTCAATGTGCTTCTATCAGCATTTTTGTCCTATTGTAATAGATACATATTTGAGGATAGAGTGAACACTTTCTATGAAGAGTAAAGATATTGATTAGTTTGGGTAAGGAAAGGAAAACAGATAACATTTTTATGGCACACAGCATTGCATAACTGGAGTCCTAGTACTCAGGCGGGAAGTGAGACATGAGGATCATTTGAACCCAGGAGTTCAAAGTCAGGTTGGTTAATGTAGAAAGACCTTATTTTTAAAAACAAACAAACAAACAAACAAACAAACAGCTACCTGATTCCTCTACTGTCTGAACCCTGCTGTAGTGACTGAACTTCCAAACCTAGTGTATACTTTGAAATGGTTCATTGTCCAAGACTGTACCTTTCTGCTTCACAGTCTTTTTAAGTCTCCTTGGGAATCACACAGTAAAGATAGTGTTTGACTTTTTTCGCCTGTTAAGCTGTTTCTTCTGGTTTGGTTGGTTTAGCTTGAACTAAGTTTGGTATCTGTTGGCTGACTAACCCAACCTTTCAATATCCATGTTGGGATTTAGTGTGCACCTTCTTAAATTAGTTCAAAGATTTCCTCTCACAATAAAAGAGGTAACTGATTATTTTTCCCTAGTCAGAAATAGTGAACCGCAAATATAACAAAGTGTACTGTCTGTGTATTTGGAGTATTACTTTAAATTACTGCATTGAGACAACTTGTATTCTGTTCCAACAAGAGCCTTTCCGATTGTACCAACAGCAGCGTTTGTGGAAAGTACACTTCAGCCTTAAAGTTACTTAATTTGTGTCTGTGTGTGATACCTGTATGTGCATGTACTCACGTTTGGACATGCAGGTGACACTACTTGTGTGGAGGGAAGAGGACAAAATAAATTCTTGTTCCTTTCCTTCTGCCCTGTTTGAGACCGTCTCCTATGTTTTCACTGCTGCACTTGCTAGGCTAACTATCCAGAGCTTCTGGGAATTCTTTTATCTCTGCATCTTCTCTTGCCTTGGGACTGCTGTGATTATAGCCATGGTCTGCAGTAGGCTCTGGGAATCCACACTCAAGTCCTCACACCAATACAACAGGCACTTTACTTGCTGAGCTGTCTTCCCAGCCCCTGAAATATATTTTAAATACAGCTCTAAGTCAGTGCAGTTTTTAACTTTTCAAAGAATACTCTATAGCCATATGTTTATGTGTGTTTTAATAAACTGTTCTCTGACAATTCTGGGTAATAGTTATCATCTTAGTTTGAAATAATTTATAATTTAGAAAACATTTAAAATGATAAACATGTTCAAATCTTAACATGTTAAGATTTACATGTGCCAAATACTAGAAATATCAAGTTACTCAGAAATTGTGTTTTGTGGTCCATATGTAATATTTACAATTGTCCATAATATCTGAAGTCTCTGCCCAAAAATCTATGGTACTAATATGTCTTCAATATGTGTTTAATCTGCTTTTATAAGCAGGGAGATAAATAAGCTATCAATGAGCAGTATAATTTTTAAGTTTATTGTCTGTTCTCATTTTAGCCATTAGATTAAATACATGGGAACAGTTAGGAGAGAAAACATTAGACATGCCTTTTTCTTGATTATTTTTGAAAGGACAAAAGTACACGGTTCTAATTAGGTGCAAGTACACTATTTTTCTCAAGGTATATCTTTGCTAATCAGCTACGGGATGCTTCTCCAAAATATGCGTCAGGAAATTTGATCTAAAGTTACTAAAGCAATGTAATTAAAAAAAAATTGTGGCCAAGTGACTACATTTTCATAAATACTTGACAGTTCTATGGAAAAGTTAAGCAATTGAAACTGACCAGATGAAACAGAAAATTCCTAATTGGGTTAAAACATTTAAATGTACTATAATATTTTTTAGAATGTATATATGAGGCTATTATTAAATCATATGCAAAGAAAAATAAACATTTCGAATTTGTATGAAATTATGACAGTTACTTGCCTTTTTGTTTTTTGACATCAACGTCATTGTAAACTGGTCATAAAAAGCATGCAGTCAGGCATGACGGCATATGGGTTTGTCCCAGAACGGAGATCAGAGGCTTAAGGCCATCCATGTTTTTATGGCCAGTTTAAGGCCAGCCCAAGATGGAGGAGGCCCTGTCTCAAAAACATAGGGGACATGGGAGGAAGCATATAGATCTGACAATGAGAGTTATTCTCAGGCACTTTATGCTCTGTGCAGTGTATGGCCAGCTTGTACCCGAAGAAGCAGCTTCCTGTTATAATATGTAATCGCTTCCTATCGACCATCCGTCAGAGGAGTCCACCTAAATGCTGCGCTCAAATGTTCGAACTAAGGAAGAAGACACATCAGAGACACTTCTTTTCTTGGAAATTAGTTGAAACTTCCAGGATTCTGATCTACTCTATTGCATTGAGGAGCTGTTTGAACCATATCATACTTTTGACATTTAAGTTCTTAGTCTCTGATAGATTTCTAAGTAATGTGATAAAACACTATGAGTTAGTTCTGTTTGAAAGCATCTTGTGATAAAGCTATCAGTGGCACCTAATGTTTATAAAACGTTAGGTACTCTTGTTATCAATATTCTTTCAGAACTAAGTTTTCGTTTTCAACCTGGAAAAGTTTACTTTTTTAATTCCCTTATTCAGAACAGTTGGTTCCACAAATAGTTCATGTGGGCTAAAACCAGTAGTTTCCTGTGTCTACAATAAAAAGCCACTTTCTTTTACTAGCTATAGATTCCTTTTCTTCTCAAGGCAAGCCATTTTTTTTTTATATTTTTTTATTGCTTATTATTATTAGTTACATTTTATTAACTCTGTATCCCAGCTGTATCCTACTCCCTCATTTTCTCCCAATCCCACCCTTCCTCCCTCAGCTTCTCCCTACCCCTTTCCAAGTCCACGGATTGGGGAGGACCTCCTCCCCTTTCATCTGACCCTGTCCTGTTTTATCAGGTATCTTGAGGGCTGGCTGCGAAGTCCTCCTTTGTGGCCTAGCAGAACTGCTCCTCCCTTGGGGGGGGGGGGAGTCAAAGAGCCTGCCATTGAGTTCCTGTCAGAGATAGTCCCTGTTCCCCTTACTATGGGAAACCAACTGGTTATTGAGCTACCATGAGCTTCGTCCGAGTAAAAGTTCTAGGTTATATCCATACATGGTCCTTGGTTGGAGAAACAGTTACAGAAAAGACCCATGTGCCCCAGATATATTTGGTCCTTGTGGGGCTCCCATCCTTTCCCTGTCATACTAACTCCCCTTCTGCTGAAGGTTTGGTTATGAGCCTTAGTATCTGTTTTGAGCAAGCCATTTCTTATCTGGATGCAGAGAAACGGGATCCAAAGCTCTAGAACTTCACTCCTGTTTCATTTTTCTCCAGCAGTGGACTGTGCTTGCAGTCATTTTTGGTGGTGTTATTAATTGTATTAACTGCTAGGATTTGCATTTCACATTCTACTAAATGAGTTATTTTAGTATTTACATTTACAAGGATGATGACACTGCAGATACATACCAAATAGGTAGCAATTGCTACTTTTCTCATTTTATTTTATTAGGCATTATCTGTCTATCTATCTGTCTGTCTATCTATCTGTTATTTTTTTATTGCAATTTATTCACTTTGTATCCAGACTGTAGCCCCCTCCCTTATCTCCTCCCAAACCCACCCACCCTCTTCTGCCCCTATGCCCTTTCCCTCCCCCACTGATAGGGGAGAACCTCCTCCTCTTCCATCTGACCCTAGCCTAGCAGGTCTTAGCAGGTCTTGTTGCATTGTCTTCCACTGTGGCCTGGCAAGGCTGCACCCCCCAGGGGGAGGTACTTTTCTCATTTTACATGTCCAGTTGTTTATATTTTAACTACACTGTGTTATGCTTTTATAGTCATCGATAACATATTTTAGAAGTACTGAGATGAATTTCAATAAAAATAAAAAAATTTTGAAAATTTATTTTCCTCAACTCTAGATGGTCATATAAATAATAAACCCTTAATGATAGTAGACTAAGGTTGTGATATTGAGGTGCGCAGTGAAGTTGTGAATCTGTTCTGGGCACTTGCATTTGTGGAGGGAATTCTTTGCTATTTGATTGTTATTTCCAAGGACAAATTGTGACCCAGTATTTAAAAAGCAACAATACTTAACTGTTTCTCTTCACAGAATTATAAATATTAAATTCTCCAATTTAAATTTAGAAACTTAAGTCTTGCTCCGCTTTAAAGCAAACATTTAAAATCTATGCTTCATCACAGAGGAACTGCTTGTACCTTTGGAAAGAACATTAGAAAGAGCACATATCCAGACAATCTGACTTTAGAATCTACATGCTGCCTACACTGAGAAAGAGAGGCCTTGAATAAACTAAACACTTAACTATGAACCTGTTTTCTACTAAATGAAGGAGTGTCAATACAATGAAGTCCCTTTAAAAAATTATTATATTTACATCATTTTCTCTCTTTTGCTTCCTCCTATTCCTCACAGTTGTGGAAAAGGGGCCATAATGATTGTAAGAGCAGAGTTTATTCACTTTAAAAGCCTGACCTTCCAGCCAAGTAGATGTTAAAACCTACACATCACCTAATTTAAACCCCTTCCTTATTCTTTACATCCACTTCTTACCATCATCCTTTTTTTTAAAATAACTTACTTAATTTTATTTTATGGCCATTGGTGTGAGGGTGTCACATCACCTGGAATTGGAGTTACAGACAATTGTGAGCTGCCATGTGGGTGCTGGGATGTGAACCTGGTTCCTTTGGAAGACCAAATGGTGCTCTTAACCACTGAGCCATCTCTCCAGCCGCTTACCATCATCTTTTAGCTGAACTCCAGCAGTAGCCCATTTCTGAGTCTTCCATAATTGCAATTTTTATATTTCTAACTCAGTCTAGTCTTAACATAGCAACCCAAGTAATATGCTTAAAGTGTGTTTGTGGGAAATGGAACTGAGTAATCAAGTACTTGCTTAGCAGGTACAAAGCGCCAAATTTAACTTCTGTTATTGTTAGAAAATGATGTGTGTTTGCCCACTTTTAAAACATCTATACTATCTCCGCCAAAGAGAGTTCAAACTCTTTAACAGAGATCTTGTATGAGGGAATGATTTTACATCATCTGGTCTCTTTCTTATTTTCTTCCCTACTTAACCACCTTAAAATATTACATTGGCTCCTTTACTTAGGGGTACACATCTCCCTTGCCTTTCCATCTGGGAGGTCTTTTGTATGACTGTTTTCTCGCTCTTCAGATCTCATTTCATATGCTGTCTTTGAAGACTCTTCTTTATCACCACCTGTTCCATTCTATCTAGGTTCCCTTCCCCTGTTAGCTTCTCTCATTAAATTAGTTTATTTCCACCATAGTGCAAGGACCACAAGTTTTAAATACATTTGTTTATATACCAAAAGGACTGTCCTATTCCTTGGTACAACCTTAGCACCTACTTGAGTAAGTGCAACAAAATTTTACTGATGCTAAGAATCTTTTGAGTAAACTCACTCTTTTCCTGTCTTATGTTGATTAGCACTTTGTACTCTCTAACTTACTAACTTTGAAGAGTTATTCAACTCTCTGTGGCCCAGGTTTTCATCTCTGAGGTGGTGACATCTCTCAGGATATCTTTTATAAATAATAACATTAGTGCAGTTAAAATTGTTAACATAATGCTTGCAACAAAAAAACACTTTAAAAATAATGTTAAATTTTATTAAGAAAATGTTTTAGAAAGGAAGATGAAGAGAGGGATAAAGGAAGAGAGGACAGAAAATGAGATGGGCATTTTCCGGAAGGGCAGTTGGTATGAAATCCTCAAGAGAAGTCTTCTGTACCATTTGGTCCCTGGTTCTGACCTCCCCCATCTACAAAGCAGTGATAATTGTTCTTTTCATATGAGCATTGTATGAGCTTCTTTTGTTTCAACTACTTTTATCCTTTATGTCTGTATGTAGAAGTACTTAAGGCCATTCTCAAATGTTGCATCCTCCAGAGAAAGTGACTTTCTTTTTTCTCTTGGCTTTTGCTGTAAGAGCCTGGCTTTATAACGGAAATATTCAATATTTCAAGTCTTCCTACTGTGTGCTAAGCGCCTGGTTAGTAGCTTACAGCAAATAGATGATTTGTGTGTGGAATTTTTATCTGAGGAGATAAACATATTAAAGATCAATTAAAAGTGCTTCTGTTAGACTTTTCATCATGACAAAGGCATTAGAAAAAAGAGAAGGAACAATTTATGTTGGTTCGCAATTTCAGAAGTTTTAATCGATTGTCACTCGTTTGTAAAGTTATGGGAACTACGTCAGATAACAACTCATCTCATGCCCACCTCATGGTGCCTGGGGAGCAGAGAGAGGCTGACTAGGACCAGGCAAGACACCCTTCAAAGACACCCTCTCTGACGGCTTTCCTTCATACGGCCTTACCTTTCCCAATACCATTACCTTTCAGAAGTTTATAAAAGTTTGACTCCATCTCTGGATTAATCCATTGGTGAAGGCAGAACTTTCATTATTCATTTCTTCTGGACTTGACCTCTAAGTACCGTTTGAGGCCAAGCCTTCAGTACATGAGTCTTTGGAGAGGCACCAGGCGTAACAAAAATCTAACCATAGGGAATGTGGACAGAGGCTGGTTTTACCTATATGGCTGAGGGAAGGGTTTTCCAGGAAGCAGTAGTTTAACTTGGTCTCTAAAAATCAATATATTGGAAGTGGAAAGAAGGGAAAGAATAAAGTTGTAGGGGGGAAAAGGTCTCTTCATGTTTAAATCACATCAAGTTCTGCCTGTTACAGAAGTTATTCAGTGGTTGACACATGATTGGGTTTTTGTTGTTGTGGTGGTGGTGGTCCTCCCCCACCCCACCCCCAGCTTTTCTCTGTGTAGCCCTGACTGCCCTGGAATTTACTCTGTAGACCAGGCTGGCCTTGGACTCAGAGATTCACCAGCCTCTGCCTCCTGAGCACTGGGATTAAAGGTGTTTGTCACCACTGCCCAGCTAGTTTTTTGTTTTTTTTTTTTAAATTTTTAACATATTTGACTAATTAGTAAGTGTAACATAAGTCTAGCACTAAGTGGTATAAACTGTTTTGCTGGTCTCTGAGCTGGTTTTAATTTTTTATTTCTTTTGGTCAGGGTTTCTACAGTGAGGTGCAGTAGCAGTACACACAGTGGAATGGTGTCTCTTCTGCCAGTTAGTAATGTCAGTAATGCCATTTAAAATTTGCATTTTCTATTACAGGAAAAAATACTGAAGCTGACTTAGCTGAATCTGCTTTGGTCATGAATTTATCTTTAAACAAATAACTGGTGGCTAAGGGGGATAATGATGTTATTAATTTTGAAAGATGGTGTGAGTCGGATCATTCTAAGTGTTGTAGAATGCCTTTAGAGGTTTTAGTTAGGGAAATCACAGTATCCTAGAGTGTTTTAAAAATGCTGTTGTGTATAAAATGGATTGCAGGAGGCAGAAGTGAGTGACAGTGACCATTGAGGCCGTGTTCTAGTCCAGCTGGGAGATGCTAGTGGCCTTGTGGATGAAAAGAAGTGGACAATAAGCTCAAGGAGGCGGGCTTGGAGATGCATAGATTTCTCATGTAACTGAGCAAGAGGTTGTATTTTAATTCTGAAAGGAAAGAAGACTCTGTTTGGAGAGAGTTTCATTTGCGGTATCTCGTCTTTATATTGTCCGTTAAATACCGGAGTAGAAAAGTAGGGCCACCAATTGCACAAATCTGTAGGTATGCTTCTGTCGTCTGGGGTTTGTGTTGGTATCAGAGCATGTGGGACTGGGTGGTTAGTTGACTCAATAAAGAAATAAATCAGAACTGGCTTCAGTGATTTTGTTGCCACAAGTAGTAGTGGAAAAATACTGTGTATTAATTATTATGTTGGTATATGAGGGATCTGGCACAGAAAAGATATATTTTTTTAAATATTAACTAATGTTGCATTATAAATTATTCAGTTGTTACACTCTTCCATGTGCTTTATTCATAAAAATTGTGAATATTATAAAATGTATAGACTGTAGAGAAAAAGGATTCTCTATAGTACACGAATCAATGGATTTGCCCTTGACACTTGGTTAACATTGACACCATGAACGAGCTCTTCAAAATGTGTGTCAAGCACCCTCGTGACTTCCGTAGAACAAAGTTATTTGGTTACTCAGTCCCTGTATACTTGTGTATGAGGCTAATGCTGTTTGGACTTGTGCGTGAGTGGTGAAATTTCTGGTGTAGTTTTTAGGTTGTGTGTTGTGGAATAGTTTGGAGGTTAAGAGGAAGGGCTGATGGAAAGAGGTTGTGTGGTCCAAGCTGGCTGGAGCAGTGAAGGGCTTGAAGCCAGCTGTTAGTTTGTAATGGAAAGCAGCTTTATTAGTCTTGACCAATAAAAATATAAACCGATGTTTTCTGACTTGGTTAACATACTTGGTTAGATTTGTTTCATAGTGCACAGTGTTCTAAAAGTTAATATAAACAGAAATGAGGCTTTTGCCTAGTTGAAATGAGAGAGTGGTATATTGTTTTAATTTTCTTAATTACAAGTGAGATAGAGAGGCTTATCTTTTAAAAAATTATTTATTTATTTTTATTTTACATACACTGGTATTTTGACTGCATATGTCTGTATGAGGGTGTCAGATCCCCTGGAACAGACAGTTGTGTGCTGCCGTATGGGTTCTGGGAATTGAACCTGGGTCCCCCGGAAGAGCAGTGAGTGAGTGTCCTTAGCACTGAGCTGTCTCTCCAGCCTGGGGTGTGTGTGTGTGTCTCATCTTAATAATAATATATTTTCTTTCAACTTTAGGTAAGTTTTATACTCTCTTGGTATCATCTATTAATGGCATGGAAATAGTTATTTTTAATTTGTAAAGTGCTTAGAAGGGTACTTAGATATAGTGGCTGTTATTTAAATGTCTGCTATATAAACCAGATAATACTTTTTATTACACATTGAATATATGCAACTGTGTAAGTCTTTAGAATTTCAGCTATAATTCATACAGTGATATTCAAAGATATATATTAAATATTGCTTTATAGAATATACAATTGTTTCCCCAAAATAAGTTGAGTGAAAACAAATTAGTGTTGTTTTCAAATGTTTCTGTAATTTGATCTTCAGAAAATTAACACTTGTTTGGAGTGATGTGGTGGTGGTGTGATACGTTAGGAAAAAACATAGTTTTTGGGGTTGGAAATAAGAAAGATCAACTCAGGTCTTCCACACAATAAAGCAGGCCCTACCTTAACCCCAAGATTGATGTGATCATAAATTGTGCAAAGTAAGTGGATCAATTCCGTCACACTCAATAAATGGGAGCTGCGGTCATCATAGTTGCTCTCGTCTCCGCCACCTGATACTTTATTGATGTCTTTAGCATTCTGACTTTCATACTGTATCATACGTATTTGTTTCTGGCTGTAATTTTCTAGAGGGCTGTCACTTCCTGTAAGGCATAGATATCACATCTTTATCTGTTTTTGAGTCTCTCCTGCAGGGCTTTGGAAACTGTCAATGAAAGATTGTTGTTTGCTACCACTTGAAGCTAAATTTGAACTGTTGCAGCATTTAAAAGCTAGACTATTACATTTTTAGAGCAAAAACAACTAATTGAGACGGTCTCTTGACTTACCTTAAAGATTCAAAGGTTCTGGGGGTGCTTAGTCCCACACCACAGTTTTACGCAGGTGGCTAGTCTGGAGAGGTCTTGGAAAGGACATGCTCATTAATTGATGATTGATAACAATTCGGTACACTTTCTCAAAGCTAACACTGGCCATTTCCTGTCATAGTTCACTCACATCTGTTCCTTGTAATGCTAGGCATTTGTATTTGAGACTGCTGCACTAGTGACTGTAAAAGGGTCTATAACTTAGGAAATGCTTGATGAATGTTGGCTAGATTAAGAAGAGAGTCATATACATACAGACGTATAGGAAATACAGAAGGGTATCATCCTGAAAGGCACAGGATTAGAGGTGAGGCTCAGTGTAGCGTGCCGTTAGCAACATCTGTTTCCATGATTTTTTCTTTCGTAATGTACAGCTTAATAAGGAAGGAGCTGTAATGTTGATGTGTCAGAGACTAGTGCTCAGAATAACATGGCTTTTTTGGTTGGGATTGCCAGGCTGCCACAATTTTCAAGATGGACATATTTGAATTTACTCAGTACTGTCATTCTTCAGTGAAAAATGACAAAAATAAAATACGATCAAATGGACATTCCGTTTATTTTGGAATGCATGACAATATCTATTCACTTGAAGGAAAACATACAAACAACACCCAACTGTGTTTGAAGACAAGATATCTTTGATCAGAATCTCTGAAATATTCCTTTGAGTTAGCTATCTCTGTAGTAAACTTTATTAATTTGTACATGACAGTAATTTGGAATTTATGAGTTTTTAGTCTCATTGAACTAAAACATGTCCCAAATCTATGAAAGAAAGGTTTGCTAAGCCAGAGAGCAGTACGGATAGCATTTCTTTGGTAGGGGATGTGGCTAGGGAATGAGGAGATAATTACAGAAGAAACACATTTTTTAGTTTTGGTTTTCAGGGAGGTGTTATACAGTAAAGTATTAAGTGCTGCAGTGTCTCATAGATTTCCTTTTGGATCCTCCTCCTGCTACTTACTAGGCATTTGGGTCCTCAGGTTATTTATAATAAATAAAAATAATAAATGAACTTAATTACCAGATAATATATATGTATGTATGTAAAGCACCTGAAAGAAATTTTTCATTCCATGGTTTCTCTGCCTACCCCTGTACATTTTTATCAAGATTTTAACCCATCTCACATAGAAAATAACTAGGAAGAATCTGTTACCATCCTTTGTAGCACTTACTCTTAAATTATTTTGCTCTACCCATTTCCACCTGTTCTTCCTTACTATCATACACATACATACACCATTATAAGCTCCACGAAGGCAGAAACTGTCATAGTTGCTGTCATAGATTAATCCCTGCTTTACATTATATATTCAATACACGTTTGTTGTCTGGCTGGACAACTGAATGAATGCTCAGGAATTACTAACACTCAAGTGAATATGCTTGATAAGGCTGGAACTGAGTTTTTAGTTTGCAAGTCCAAGGGGGAATTCTCTTTCCACTTGGTATTAGTACCAGTATATATTATTCCTAAAATATGCACACTAATTCCTGATGTACAGTGATCACCCTAATTTATGTGGTTTTTGTTTTTAACAGTAATAAAGTGAGTATCTACTTTTCGTAAGGAGGCAGATTTTTTTCCGGAAAAGTTCATTTTTTAAAATGATGTGTGTGGGAATGTGCACCTGAGAACAGGTGCTCCTGAAGAGCAGAGAGGTGTGGGTTCCTTGGAGCTGGAGTTACAGGTAGCTGTCATCTCACAGGGTTACTGCAAGAGCCATTCTTGCTCTCAACCACAGAGCTCTCTCCAGCTCTCTAGAGGCACAAGTGTGGCTCTTCATTCTTTAGTATCTCTTGTGGTCCCAGCTATACTTTTCCCCATTTTTTTTTCTTTTAAAATTTACCTGTTTAATAGACAAAACAAAACCCTATGTCCAGTGTATACCATATTGTAAGCAACTATTTTCATACTTCTAACTATAGTAAGTAGTTCCTTAATGGAAAATGAGAGATTTGCTCCCTGAACATCATAGCACTTTCTTTGCTGTACGGAAGGCACTTGAGTAAGAGGTTGCCATTGAGTACTTACTGAAGAAGCTGGGGCATCGAGTCTGGGGTGACCCTCACACCTTCATGTCTTCTCAGCCTGTCACATGCGTACCTTAAGGACTCTGCCCTCTTCCCTGACCCCCAATAATATTGGAATTATAACTAAAATAAAAACTGTTAGGAATATACATTTTATTCATTCTAGAATCATGTAAATTACTCTATAATCATTCTCAGATAAACATTTTTAGAATGAAGGAATTGAATAATTAGGTTCTAGGTTAAATAATGTGGCAGTTACATCACACTTAAAAGAAACTTTTGATATTTTGACTCTTTAATGATTATAGTATAGCTCTGTAGCTGTGATTTGTTTTTCCAGTTATTTGCTCTTTTAAATTTCTTTTCAGTTTTGGAGTGCTAAATACTTTCCATTGATAGTTCTTAGACACTAAGTTAACATTATTAAACAATAAAAGTGTCACTCTGAAAAATAATTTAGCTGTATGATTTTTACTTTTATTAGTCTGTCATAAAGGTAACTCTGTCCTTTGTGTTATCTCATTATCACTAGAGATTTTTATTTATACTTTAAAATTCAAATTTATCTTAAAATACTAACTTTTTAAAAACTTAATTTTTCCTGTATATTTATCAAGTATGTATTTAGAACAACGCAGTTTTTTTTTCTTTTTGTTTCATCATTTATTAAAATGGCAATCCTTGAAAATTTTACCATAATTTAAAATTCTGGATATAGTTGAAGTAATGCCTATGTCTTACTTAGAAAGACAACATGGCAGTGTCTCTCTGTGCCTCTTCTGTCATATACAGTGAAAAAATAATAAGTTGTGATTTTCTTTCTTTATCTTATTAAGTAAATTATATGGTCATTTTGTATGGAGCTTCCATACTTAAGAGATGTAAAACAGCAATTTCTTGGTTCTATAGCATGACATAGTTCAGAGCTGAGATTAGAGAAACCCCGTAGAGTTGTTAATACTTGAGGGCATCCCCAACTAGAAAAGTATGTGAATTTAGGCATGGGAGGAAGGAAGGATCTGCTTTAAATTTAGTGTAGGGTCACTGAATCTTAATGATAGATTAAACAAGGGAGGTAGAATAATGAATGGGGTATGCTGTGAGTAGCACTAATACCAGAAGTCTATGGTTTGTGGCGGTTTTTTATGTCCTTTCCCATATGGTTTTTGAATAGAGCAGGTTATGGCAGGGATGAGCTAAGGAATAGCTTTGTTAATGAATAAATAGGAGTAAATTTTTAAACAGGAGACTTCAGACAGTTTATTTAAAATGTGTACTTATTTAATGACTCCTGTCGTTAATTTTTCCCCATCTTAATAATACTTCAAGTGATAATGTTAAGGTGTTTCTACTATTTTCTTTCTAAATAAGCTTTATCTGTATTTTAGAGCCAGCCTTAACAGTGAAACCGTTGGGTTGGGATTTTAAGTGCCTTAATTAAAAATTGGTTACAGAGAGCTTGTGAACACTGGCAGCCACGTTTCTTGGAGTTTGATGTGTATTAGGCTTTCGTTTATAGTGTCCATTCGCTTGGTGTTTAGAACCAGTTTCCAACTCTGTTTCAATCAAAGTTAACTAGGTGTGTAATTTCGTGCTTATCCTTTTGTAACTTTGCTCTTGGCCAACATAACTACTTTTCTGAAGATGGTTTCTTGACTCTTTCACCTACATCTTCTAAAGAATAATAGTGAAATCTGATATTGAGAAGTGCTAAGTTAGAATTTTAAAGTCTTATCAAATGTACTATTAAGTATCATGGGGCTGTTCCTTGCAGAAACGTAGTTTACATTTCTTAAGAGAGAGCTTAAGTAGGTTGTCTCTGGTGCCCAAGTTAAGCAGAGTCAAGGGAAATGCAACTCTTCTGACTCTAGAGCTCCAAATGCAAACACTGGCCTAGTTGTTCCCAAACTTTCTTCTTGATGTGGGTGACTTGAATGGTTTATTTTCACTTGATGAACCACACCCCCAGGCTACGTTAGTATTCATGGCAGACCCCAACACTAAGTCCTTTTGTTGTCTTTGTTATTTGCATTTTTTTGTTAAGAAGAAAAGATAAAATTATTAGAGACCTGATTATAGACTGAAGCGCTATTACTAATGGTTCCCACCACTTTTTTCACATCTCAGAGAAAGCAAAGGCTTGGATGGGCAGTAGAATGCAGTAAAGCAAACATAAACAGCATGTCTGAGCTTCAGTGTGATACTGCCAGAGCAGGAGATGATTGACAGGTTTTTCTTCGCTTGTTTTATTTTTCTCCTACATTATAAAAATTCCTATTTGCCAAAAATATCAACATTTAAAATTTTGAAATATTTATTGAACTGTCCTCTTTAGTTAAGAGTGTCTGAAGTCTGCATTATCATTGTAACTTAATCATTAACTAAAAGAAGGATATTTAAGCAACTACTTAATTTGCTTGTATGTATACATAGCATAAGTATATGCTTTAACTCACCTGAAATTAAAAAAAATTCAGTTCTGGGGGTCGGGGGGACAAAAATGATATGATATGCATAGTAGTTTAAAACATTGCTCATATCCTCTCTTTCAGATTCTGTTTCATGTTAGAACTCAGAAGTTGCAAAGACAGCAGAAGCTGTTTCTAGAAATAAGAATTTCACTTATCCAAATCAAAAGTATAAAATAGGAATTGGCAAGAGTGCCCATTGGTTGAGAGAAGGAAAACTGGAATAACGAGGTAGAGAAGACTTGATCGACTGTACATTGGTCAAGTAGACGTAGCAGTATCACCGTGTGTATCTCACCGTATTTCTTTATTCTACTTGGAGGCTTGGAGGGAGACTCGGAAGGCATTGGTCAGTGATCATAAGAGGAGTATTTGCTGACAGGCATATTGATAAAGCTTACTTATTATGTTAATATTCTTTTGTCTCCACCTCCCCCCCGTGTGCGTGCGTGCGTGTGTGTGCGTGTGTGTGTGCGTGTATCTGTATTTGTCTTACCATCTTGCTGTTTGTTTCCTGGTTATTTGTGACCTCAGGAAGTGCCCTGGTACTATGGAGGCAGCATTCATATATAATAATACCCAGTTGCTGTTTGCTCTGGCAGTTGTTCTTCCTATACCTAGAAAGTATGAAAGTTCACAGCCCGCAACTGTATTTACTACTTGGTCAGTACAACGGTTATCAAAAAGCTTTCCTTGCACTTGCAATAGAGTCTGCCTGTAGCTGAGCACTCTCACTTGTCACTACCGAATGACACTGTTCAGAGTCAGTGGTCTCATAGAAGATTAGGAAGTGTGAGTCTATGTGGTGGAGCATGGCCGGAATCTCACATGCTGGGACAGGGGAGCCCCAGGCCAGACTGAGTTATGTAGTGAGATCTTGTCCTGAAGAGGAGGAGGAGGAGGAGAAGGAGAAGGTGAAGGAGGAGGAGGAGGAAGAGGAAGAGGAAGAGGAAGAGGAGTAGAAAAATTTCTTATTTACAATTATAAAAGTGTCAGGTGGAAAGACCTAAAGATAATTTACCACAACTTTTTATTTTACAGACAAAATTCAGGTTAAGAAATCTGTAGTAAGTATGAAAGAATCTAGACTCTAGAGTTTCACAGAGCTAAATTCTACCCTATACTCACCATTTACTAAGTACAGGAAACTTGAAGCAGTCACTTTATGTGAGTTTCAGTTTCTGTTTTTCTAAAAATAATAATACAGTAAAGGTTATTTGGAGGGTGGCGCATTAGTATAAACGAGAGCTGCTTTATTGAAGACTCCCAGTAGCTGTCCAGTCTCCTCCCACTTCAGAACTCAGCATCACCCGGACAATCAATAGGACAACTGAAACAAAACCCCAGGTTGTTCTGGTGTAAGTTTGTTTACTTCTAACCAAAACATCTTAAAAATTCCTCATTAAAGATGAAAACGAAATTATACAGATATGTAAATCCCATGACAGAAAGAAGAAGGTTTAGTGTTTGTTGTCAGTCTTTCTGTTTTTTTTTTTTTTTATCCAGTGATAAAGTGTGGTAACGTATGTGCATGTGTACATGTATTTAAGCAAAAGTGAACATTATTTTGTAACTTTTTGTTTTCCCTTTTCTGTGGCATTGGGAATTGAACCTGGGGCATTGTACATACATAGTAGGCACACTCTACAGCTGAGCTACATTCTCAACCTCTAGTTTTTAAAATGTTAGTGTGTGTTAATGGTACATAATGATTTTTATCGTGACATTTTCATACATTTGTATACTCTATTTCCATCCTATTCTTTTTCTGCTAGCCTCCTTTGTCCTCAGTGTCTTCTTCCCTTTCCTAATAGGTTCACTCTTCTTTCCACTAGTCCCTCATCTATTTTCCTATCTTGTCCTTTATTGTATTATTATTATTTTCAGCCCAATTAGTTTTGTTAGGGCTGTTTGCAGGAGCAAGTGTTTTACAGTGGTGGCTACACCACAGAAGAAATTTCTGAGGGAGGGGTGAGGCCATTTCATCTCTGCCCTCCATGGCAGTGTGTGTTGTCAGTCCCAGTCTCGAGGTCTCACGCTGGACGCCACAGCTGCTGTGAATGCAGGGGTGCTATAGTGCCATTGTGTCCAGAAGTCATTCTTCTGTGCCTCTCCCTGCTTCTATGGCCCTTACAATTTTTCACCGTTCCATAATCTTTTTTGACTGTTGTAGGAGGGGATGTAGTTGTCCTATTTATGGCCATAGCCCCTACTTTTAACACGTAATAGTTAGTAATATTATCTACTTCTATTGGGAAGTAGCTTTTTTCTTTTTTCTTAAAGGGTCAAATAATAAATATTAAAAAGTTTTCAAGCTACAATCTGTGGGATCTATTCCACCCTGCTGACCTGGCAGTATAGAAGTACCGCAGACGACCTGAAAACAAGTAGAAATGGTGAATTTGTACTGCTAGAAGAAGATGAAGGTTCACTGGCCTTTGGAATATGCTCTGCAGGCCCTGCTTTAGTGTAACAAAACTGTGGGCTTTGAATTCCATGGAGGCTTTCTCTCTTACTTCAGGTGGCCTTTAACTCAGTAGTAAAGGTGCTGGAATCTCAGCCATGCAGCATTCAGAAAGTGAGTAAAATGAGTTCAAAGAATACAATTTTTATTTTATTTGAGTAGAAAAGACTTGTCTTTGAATAGAAAGCCAAATCTTAGACATTTCGTTATAAAAAGCCTTAGTGAGAAAGAAGATAGGGTTCCTGTAATGTAGCAAAATCAGGTTCATAAGGCTGCTTTGTGGGTCTGTTGGCTGATTAATGTGAAGCACTGGAGGGGCACAGCCCAGCTGGCTCATTCACCCAGGATCCAGGTGCTCTTTGTTTGGGTCAAGTCCTCAGGTTATTTCCCAGAAAGTCTGCTCATTGGAGGAGAACAAGGAAACAGAACTGCCTTCTGACACTAAGACCTTGGGTATCCTTACTCTAAAACTGCCTGACTAGTTGCTCTCTTCTCTCTCAGCATGGCCACTTTTAGTGTTGCATATTTCATTTATTTAACTATTGTACTGCTGAATATTAGATTGTACCGTTTTGTGTTTTATGGACAGGGCTACAGTGAATATGCTTGTAGCTAAATATTTGATACCATATATGCTGTCCTTGTGATTAACTAGTGTATTGTTTCAGATACACCTTGTTTTACCCACTAAAATTCACAGTTAAAATCAAACCATCTGTGACTTAGAAGTACTTTCTGATTCATGAACAATGCTATGTCTTGTCTTCCTTTGTTGTTGTTGTTGTTGTCCTCTGTTCTTTGAGGGATCTGACCCAGAGGTTTGTCTGTGTTGAACACATGTTTTACCCCTAGTAGAATAGTATATAAATTGAACCAGTAGGAATAGTATATAAATTGGACTTCATAGAATGAATGTTGCCTAACCTAAGACTCTAAAAAATATTCTTATATTGTGGCAGTTATTTCTCTGTCTTACTTACTAATTGGCATTTTCCTTCTTGATGATACAAACTCATTAATTCACTTAATTTTACATGTGGCGGATTTTAAGATAATTTATTTTCTGCTGTTTTATTCACTAAAGACAGTAAACCAACTATTTTCTTCCGTGACATTTATTAGTCTGTCATGAGTTCACTATGATTAGAACTTTAGATGAAAATATTTTTTACTTTCTATAATTGTACATACATAGTAGGCACACTCTACAGCTGAGCTACATCCTCAACCTCTAGTTTTTAAAATGTTAGTGTGTGTTAATGGTACATAATGAGTTTTATTGTGACATTTTCATACATTGTATACTTTATTTCCATCCCATTCTTTTTCTGCAAAGTATACATTGTATACTTTATTTCCATCCCATTCATTCCTTTGTCCTCAGTGTCTTCTTCCCTTTCCTAATAGGTTCACTCTTCTTTCCACTAGTCCCTCACTTTCACTAGAATTTAGTGAAAGATTGTAAATTTACAAGGTTCAAGGATTTCAGTGACAGCAATTTACCATCTAATCCCACCTACCCTGTTAACCCAAACAAAATTTTGGGATTTCTAGAAATGTATTTATTCATAAAAGGGACGGGTCCTTTAAGCATAGACTTTGAAGAATTAAAAATCAGTTAGCTGGAGAGGGATGGGTGCCTAGAGGAGTCTGTATGTACAAGTTGTACATCTTACACATGAAACTGCTGAGAATTACCTGTAGGGCCAGTTACAGCTCACCCTGCTAGGCCCAGGGTATGCAGCATGCCGGGAGGCTCCGGGGACACGCATCTGGCTTCTTCCAGCTGATCCCACTGCTGCTTTGAGGACTTCTGTCATAGAACAGTCATTGACTTCTTCTATCTGTAAAGTTGTTGTTTGCTACTTCACCATTTCTCTAAACCTTTTCTTGCTCTATCACTAAGTTCTTCCTATTTAGCCTATTTAGACATTGGTTATGTCTAGCCTGTTTTCTCATCTGTTACAGACTTTCATATCTTTCACAAGTATGTTTTGAGAGCTGTGGCTGTAGCTCAGCTGGCAAAGTAATTTAATAACATGTTTGAAGTCATGAATTACTTTCATATTACCACATAATTCTGGTGTAGTGGTGTGTACCTGGTAATGCATGCAGGAGAATCAGAATGTTTGAAGTCTACAATGAGTGCAGGGCCAGCTTGGGAAACAAGAGTTAAGAAAAAGAAAACTTTTATATTTAAATATAGACTTAACTTTTAAGTAAAGATATAAACTTATTTTTATTTAAATCCACAACTTAGGTTTGGTTTAAAAATAATGGAATTTTTGCAATTTTTATAGTATTTTTATTCTTATCAAAGTTTCAGTATAATTATCGTGTTTCTAGTGGAAAGGCTTAATCTTATTTTTGGTAGTTTTTCATGATGGCCAAAATCCACTTACAGTTATATGTTATTAAACTAGATTCTCTACTTGATTTACTTTATTTTCAACATCCCAATAATATGATAAAATGCTACCTGCACTGTCTCTTTATAGGGAAAAAGCAAAATACGTTCTGAAAGTATGATAAAAGCAGAATGAAGGTGCAGTTTTGAGAATGAAGAATTCATTTAGAATCAAAAGATGTTAAATTGCAGAATACAGTTGGTTTGAAACCTGGTTGAAAAAAGCACTTGAATTTTATAGGCCTCTTCATTGTTTTTTAGAAAGATGGTATTTGAAAAAAAAAAAAAGAATTTCTTGAGTTACTGTTTTTATGAGGAGAAAATTGCTTGGTCTTTTAATGGTTAATGAGAAGAAGTAATAGTTAAACACTTGGAGCATTGATTTCTGATTTGAATTCTCTAACACAGGCTAGCCCTGGGGGAAGGGGGGAAAGCTTGCTAATTAACATTTGATTACTGATGCCACCTTCTCATTCCCCTTGCACCATCCGGTTTCAAGCGTTTTTCTGTTCAGGAAGGATTTTTATTCCGGTTTAACTTGCATCTTAGTAAAACAAATCCATGTGCAACTGCAATGCATCTACAATATGTTAAAAAGAAGAAAAAGAAAGGTCTTAGATATGTAGTACGCGTTCAAAGCCTGTTCTGAATCAGAAGCCTTTCAGAGCACCAGGGATTGCCAGGAAACTGGAACTCAGCCTGGTCTGTGTGCCTTGTTTTGATTTAAACAGACCATTGCAAACACTTACTTGTTCCATGCAGTTGCAGTTCATAGTTTGGTATATTTTAAATCTGGATAAGCTCTACTATCTCCAGAGTGCCCCCCCCTTTTCTTTTCATAGTGAAAAGCACATGGATGCCTGTCAATTTTTGAAACTTTTTATAAAGACAATGATGTATACTGGTATCATAATTCAGAAAAGCCAGAACCAACTAAAAGCTGTTTTGAACCCATATCATTAAATGTATTTTCCTACATTAAAATGTTTAATAAATAAAAACTAATGGTCTCAGTTTCAAAGGTTATTAATGAAGTGAAATGAAAAAGTTGTAACTGTTAACACATAGATAGCAGTGTTCTGGCAAGACTGGACTCACTGAGGACATAGTTAAAGGAATAGTTACTTCAGAAATCATTGTGACAGGCTTAATATTTTAAAATTTGATCTTATGAGGAGAAATAGTAATTAGGTTTTTACTAAAGTATAAGAAAAGTAAAGACTCTGAAATGTACTTATCCAAGAAAAAAATTGATTTAAAATATTCATATCTTTATTTCTTACCTGAAATTATTTTCATTTTTATTTTTGATGTCTTTTATTCACTGTACTGCTGTTCTTCCATTTTGGGAAATTGCGGCTAGAGCCTTAATGTTTGTAAACTCCCTCATTATATCTTTGTTTTGCATATATTTAGATCTTCTTATCTGCACTCAGGGTTAACGCCAATATCTTCAGGAAATCATAGGATTTTATAGCATTGAAAAGCAGAAATGATCCTGTTTTAGTCTCTTCCAAGGTTGAGTGAACTAAATCTCAGAAAGCCTGTGCCAATTTGCCCACAGTGATAGCCGTGGGATTAGAATTAGAACACTAGTTCTGCTTTTCTTATGCCACAACACATACCTAGATGACATTGAGAATTACCTGAGGAAAGTTTTGACAGTTTTATCAGTATTCAGTTCACAAGCGAGTATTTTATTGTAACCGACAGTGTTATCTACTAAGCTTTATACACCTTCCAGTTTGCAGTTGGAATAGCTAAAAACAACTCATTTGAGTGTAATCTTACTTGAGTCTAAATTTAAAATTTTACCATTTAGAATTTTTCTCTAAGAAATTCTAATGAAATTTCACTCAAAAAAAAGAAAGCTGTTAGAAATTTTAAGTGAATTTAAAATGAAAGTTTGGGGAAGATGAGTTCTTACGAATATACTTAACATTGAACATGCCCTGAGAAAGCTGTGCTTCTTCCAGTGCTGTGTTTATTATCAGAATCTCCAGAGATATTGAGGAACTAGGGACTTTGAGTAGAGATAATTAACATTTAAAAAAATTAGTTGTAGCATGTCGCTACATCAGCAATGAAAGCAACTGACAACAAATTCTGTACCTTTTCAAGTTATTCTGGTGTGTTTGTACACTCACATACTTGTATCTAAAGCAGTGAAGAAAAGTTCTAAAAAAATCTAGAAAGCAAACAAAAGAAAAAGTCTATGGTTTGTCTAGAAGTTGTAATTCAAATATAGTGTAGTTTGTTTTAATGTTTAGCTGGCAGCCAAAGTATTTATTACATTCCTTCAGAACTAAATGAAACATTTGTGTGGGTTAGCAGCCTAAAATCTCATATATTTAGAGCTTAACACAAAGCAAGAATTGAAAAGATTCTGAAGGTTCAGCTTGATTTTGAGCCAGTGCTGAGCAAAGAAAATGTGTAAGACCAAAAAAAAAAAAAAAAAAAAGGTCCCGTAGGAAATTGTATCCAGTGAAGTGCCACTTGTTCTTCTGTAACTGGAATTTAACAGTCTCTAAAGATGAAACTGCATCAGAAATGTGACAGTGATACCAGCTGAGCATGTCAACTACAGCAGCCCAGCCTCTCTGTGTTCATTTATTCTACCTTTCTCAGATGCTCAGAATTGTTTTCTTTCTCCTGTGTTTCTCACCCATCCCTTTTTGCCTTTCCCCCTCCATTTCCTTTTTCTGTTCTCTCCATCATCCCTATCCCTGGATCTTTTGCCCCACTTCCTCTGCTTCTCACCCCTGATTTTCTATTTAGTCTCCCTCCTTCTCTAGAAGAACAGCGTGTCTTTGATCTGTTTTATAGGAACTTCAAATTCATCTGCATCATTTTATACACAGCTGGGTTTTGTCCTTCAGGTTCCTCAAAGACTACTTTTAAAAAAAATAATTAATTTTACATTTGATTTGTGTAGTTTTTAGTTTTTCCCTCACTACACAAATGTGATTTAAACTTTTTAATCAGTGAAGACAATGGAATTTTTTATATCTTTCATTAAGTTCACCATTTTGGTGTTTCTACTACAACTTTGCTTTATAATGGTAAAAGTCTGCCTATGGTTATAGCACGGACTTAATTTTAAAAAGCTAACTTGTTTTCACTTAAATTGCTGTTTAGTGATTTAGCCTAAGCTTTCTTTTGCCATAATCTCAGAGTACTTTTTGAATTAATTTAGCCTTTGCATTGGAACAATCAAACATTAGCTTAATATGCTTTACATGGTACTCTCAAAGCTAAGTTTCCCTGCATTAACTGGTTTGTTCTATGACAACTTGCTTAACAGATGTCATTCTGGGAAGGACAATGAAGCCAAATACTTGTGCAATGGCTAACATTACTCTAACTTTGATCACTTTTGTTCAGCACATCAGTCTGTCATTGTGCTTTATACCAACATAGCACTATAGCCAGAACATGCTTTTCAGGCTTAGAATAGCAGAGGAATGCCATTCAGTTCTGTGTAGTTATATATGAGTTAATGAAACAAAAACTGCTGTTTATTTCATGATATTGTATCATTATAGTTTGCAATTAAGGTAGAAATTAAGGAATTTCACTCCAAAGTTATTTGTTTATGCACCCATCAAGTTTGTGCAAGTTTCCAGTGCTGGGGTAACCTCCCCACTTTCCCAGCACACACACAGTTTTTCTGCTTTTGTTAAAAAATAACTGATGAGCTTGGTGTATCTAGGAACTCAAACGTAAGTTTAAGGAAAGCAATTTTTTTCTCGAAGTCTAAAGATTCCTCATGCATTCTTTTCTGTCTTTTCTTTATGAATGTAATGCTTTGGATTGTTGAAGCCCATTTGTCCCTGAGAATACTAATATTTAAGTGTGATGAAATAGACTCAACTAGTGAAAGTGCTTAAAGGCTGGTCCAGTTGCCTTTGGCTAAGTTGTTGGCTTGGTGAGGACTCATCAAAGTTTCCAAAGTTGGGACGACTGTAAGCGAAATACTGCATGGTACCTGAGCATTGCTAAGGGACTGTGGAGAAAAGCTGCTTGTTTAAATTGAGTGGGGGATCAAGCCCTGTCCTAAGCTCCTCAGAACTCACTTACCCCTCTCCACCACCCCCAAGTGGATGTTAAAGATAAAAATAGATTGAGTTCCATGTTTTGTTTTGGTTTTTCCTTGGTATGTGTACATTTCTGCTTCACTGGAAGGGTAGCTTTGATATGTTTGTATATAATACAGAGTAATATGATAGCAGTGCTGAAGCTGAGAAGCATGGCACTGCATTTAGAAGATGATTTAGTTAGTAGCGCCTGTCAGTGGCCATATTAAAATCTTAGCTATAGACCGTAAGGGCAACGTCCCAAAATTAACCCAAATGTTAGAGAAAACTGAAGAGCTAGGTAATGTGGACTGCCTCCTCATTACTAGAGCTAACCACTCTAATTGGAAATGAAGAATAAAATAGGATTTGTTTGCTGTTTAGAAAAAAGCGCTAAGAAATTAAAGAATGCTATGACCCTGGCGTGGGGATGGCTTTGCAGGGGTCTTCTAAACTGTTCAAGCTGACTCCTTAGGGTTCTTCTGCCCCACAGTGGACCACTGCCATCAGCAAGATATGTTCCTTCTTGTCACTGGATAGCAGAAAGCTGTACTCTGTACAACCTCGTGTTTATTTTTGACTTGACTAGTCTCTTTTTAAAATGAAAGGTATAGAGTTACTGTTAGGCTTGTTTTGAGACAGGGTCTTACTAAGTAATTCTGGCTGTCCTAGAACTCACAGTGTAGCATTTATTTTGTTTTTAGGAGAAGCTAAGATACTGTATTAATGAAAACCTCATTTTTAAAGTTGGAATGATTTCAAAGAAATCACAAAACCTGATTTATATTGTTCTATGTCTTTGAACTAAAACACAACTTCAATCCCTCACTCCCTTCAACCAAAGTTCATCTCTTCTTTTTAATGGAAACTTGAAATATACTTTTGTTTGAATCATTAGGTTTTAAAACTGAATTACTTAAAAACATTTGTAAATGTAATAAGCTCTCAGTGAAGCATTATCTGAAATTTCCTAACAGAAAAAGATGCTTGAATTCAGCCAGTGATCAGAAACAGTCAGGATGGGTGTGCAGCGAGGACTCGGTGATAACAGTGCATACTGTCCTTGCAGAAAACCTGAATCCAGTTCTGAGCAGCCGCATGGCGGGGCTGACGAGCCCTTGTCACTCCAGCTCTCAGGAATCTGGTGCCTGCAGCTCCTGAGTGTACCCACGCTCGCATGCACATTTTCTACCTGCACAGACATGCACACACTAAAAGCATCAGTCACGAGAGCAAGTTACTTCTGGAATATTACTTTACGTAGCCTCACTGGAATTCTGCTCTTAAATTTATGCCATGTTTTAATTTGTAAAATTTTTCAACTTGTGTTATTGTAAATTGTTGTTTTGAAGCTAAAGGAAAATATGAATTAGTGTTTTGTCTTTAAGAAATGAACTAAAGCTACCATTATTTTACATTGTAAAATAATGTCAATCCTGTTTTAATTATGTCGCTTTCTTTTTATAGGTAAAGAGAAATGTGTATGACCTTACAAGTATACCTGTTCGACATCAGCTATGGGAGGGCTGGCCAGCCTCTGCTACTGATGACTCAGTAAGTTACAGTCCAGCTTATGACTTCCCCGGGGCAGTAGAGTTGGCTTTTATAGGCAGAATCAAGTGCTTTGAGCTTTACATTAAAATAACATTTATTTATGTCAAGTCATGTCAGAATTTTAAAAACAAATTGTAATAATTTGAACATATTTGCAGAACAAATGTCCATAAGCCCCACACATTAATATACTGGTAATGATATGTGTCAGGGTCAGCGACTTGTTATTACTTAAGTCGACTTAAACTTTTCCTTGATGAGAATATATTGGGTTGTTATTAATAAGATGTTTGGAGTGAAGGAAGAATTTCCTAAATCATAGATATTTCAAATCAACCTACCATACATTTACAAATACGTGTCTGTGTATGTGTGCATATGTTTCAGTGCTCTAGCACTTTAAAAATTATTATAGTTTACAGTTGATATAAATATCTTTAGATAGCTCTATACATTTCACTACCATAAGAAAATCAGAAAATATTAGGTTATCTTTCAAAATACCAATTTATAAATACTTTTTATTATAAATTTGGAAACCTCTCTGCTCTTTTCCCAATAATTAACTCTTTTTCCAAAGGATAAATGTTACCATCTTAAGAAGCCCACTGATGTGAAGTTTTGGCCCTCTTTCCCCATATTTACTTACCTGCCTGCTCTTAACTGTCTTGCATTAGGGTTGGTTTTGTTGTTGTTTTAAATATTTTGTTTAGTTTTTGAAGTTTATACAGTATATTGGAGTCTGTGTTGGCTGACTTGCTGAGCATAAGGCCTGTGCTGAAGGATGGTTGATAACTCATTGTCATTCCATTGAAGAAAGTGATTTTTTCCTCTCCTAGCAGCTGTCATTGCAAGTAACTTCCTAGCTGGGGGCGAGAATTTGCGCCCACTCTTGTCTCTCTGTACTGAAGTTTTGCTTTACCTAAATTCGTGTACCGGGTAGTGCTCACAGTCTGTGTGAGCTTGTACGTGCATCAACCCTCTTGTATCTGTGAGGCTGCCTACCATTTCTGGCTCACATAATCATTCCACTCCTCTTGCTCGTAGATCTCTGAGTCTTGAGGCCCGGGGTATATGCAGACATCTGTCTGCTCTAGGGCTGAGTGCTCTACTGTCCCTCATTCTGTGTACACTGTGCAGTTGAGGGTCTCCATCAGTCCCTGTCTACTCCAAGAGGGCTCTTCTGACCCGTGGCCATGGCAATATGCCATTAGGGTTCTGTCACATTTTGTTTTATGTGTGTGTTTCTATTGGTAGAGGAAAGAAGAAGGCATCAGGTGCTCTGGAGCTGGATTTACAAGGAGTTTGGAGCCACCCAGTGTGGGTGCTGGGAACTGAACTCAGGTCCTGTGAAAGAGCAGCAAGCGCTCTTAACCTCTGAGCCATCTCTCCACCCATAACATTTTAAAATGCAAACAGGAGGATGTTTTAGGAATTCTAAGTTAAATATAATTAAAAAAAAATAATGCTAAAAAGGGATCGAGGACTTTGTAAACATAGTATAATACCTAATCATGATTGTAGCTAAGAGATGAAATAACTTTTCTTATTTTTCTAATAAATACTATGTGTGTTTGGACAGTTACTATTCTTCTGCCATTGCCACCTAACATTTTAACACAAAATCTTTTGGAAGACACGATAACTCTAGGATAGTGTTGATGAAGATGCTATTTGATTCGAGCTACTGTGTAAACCATGCGCCTTTGGAGAATACTGTGTGGGTTTCAAACATTTAAAACAGTCAGAAACACTAGTATTCTTTGCTAGCACTTGTATTATAGTATCTCATTGGAACTATTGGTTGGTTGGCCATTGCCAAAACCAAAGCTATAACTGTTGCCTTTTTGTTTTGTTTGCTCACTTTGGTGTTTTTTATTTGATTCTTTTTTTCCTGTCAGGATCTAAGAAGTCAAGAAAAAGCAGAAATGTTCTTAGTGTTGTCTAAAACTCATTATAAGACATAAATACCATCATTAGAAGTAGATAGTTACTATCATAGTACATTACTACAATTCTCTATATCCCAGTCACTTTCTACATTATTGTCATTATTATTATTATTATTATTATATTGGCTTTTTGAGAAATGGTTTCTCTGTGTAGCTTTGGTTTGCCTGGATTCTCTTTGTAGACCAGGCTGGCTGCAAACTCACAGATGTCCTTGCCTCTGCCTCCAGAGTGCTGCGATTAAAGGTGTGTGTCACCACGCCTGGCTTCCACCAATTTTATGAAAACTAATGGTAACATATTTATACTGTGTGACTTACAGTAGACAGTAAAGAAATCAGTCAGTATTGTACTCAATAACTCAAGTGTGATAACCAAGAATTGACTGATTTGAGCATAGGAAAAAGTATCTGAAATTAGCTACAAAATTACCTGCGGAGTGAGGAATGAATGAGGATAGAGGCAGTTCAGATTATCCATCTGTTGAGCAGTATTGGAGCTGAGTAATATATGTGGCTTATAAATGTGAAGTTTACTATAATTTAAAGCCAATAACAAGCAGAAATGACATAAAGATAGAAAATGAAAATGATGGAGAAAGTCTTAAAATGCAAGGCTCCATAAGCTTCAGAGTAAATCTACAAGTTCTGAGTTTAGACAAAAAAATTGTTTTTGACTCCAGGAAATAAGCTAATTAAGTTACAAACTCAAAAGTAACACAAAACTAAAGCAAAGTATGGCCTGTTCCTTGATACCTATGCAGTCTGTGCCTTGATTCATTGAATTAGTTTGAGTCAGTCTTTATGAGAGTTGTAATTTCATTATTTAGGAAAATCAGCAGGTTAAGCTCTCAGTAAGCAGAATTATAGCACTACCTGGTGCTGTATCTGTCACAGCAAGCATGAGAGGGAATCCCCATTAAGCTTTATCCTGTTGCCTCATTATTCATATTTGCACCTTTTTTCAGGACCTGTGAAGTGGTGCCTGCCCACACTTCCCAAAAGCAAATGTTGCCACATTGGCAGAATGTGCCTTGAGCTGCATGGTTTGACACAACAAAGATGTTTAGGGCCAGGTGGCTTCTAGCTGGTGCCACTGCAGATCCGCTAGCTCCAGTGTCTTGAGTTCAGGCCAAACAC
The DNA here is from genome assembly GCF_030254825.1 of Meriones unguiculatus. NCBI lineage: Eukaryota > Metazoa > Chordata > Mammalia > Rodentia > Muridae > Meriones > Meriones unguiculatus. Next base: position 87,707,877 of record NC_083360.1, read on the forward strand.
GTCATAACTGTGGTCTTTGGAGAGAGTCTAGCCAAATAAATGTCAGAAACTTCTGTTTCATTAGGACCGTAAAAACAAGCAAAGCTAGCGCTTTACAAGAAATCCGTATTGTTGCAGGTGGTGTTGCTTTTGTACTTACTGAAAACACTCAAGTGGAGGCATCTGCTACAGAACACGGTAGTCCTCACAGCTTAGGCCAGGAGTTGGGTACAGCTGAGAAATGTCAGCTGTGTAAACAGTCGAAAATGTGTTACCAACAAAAATATAATTAACATCTTTCCAGGACAGTGTGCCATAACTTACTATGTAGGGTGGCTTCACATTCAGTGACAGCACCTGAAAACCTGCTTCTCATTGCCAGGCTAGAAGGTGGACCACAGAGGTCTCTGAAAGTGAACTCTGTACTCGTTGTTTGCACAGTAGCAGTTTTTGTGTGGCTTTGACTATACAGAATGTGATTAGAGTGGCCTCCCAGTATTTATGGAAATACTACAGACCAGGAAAGTAATCTGTTTGGGGAGATGGGAAATATTATAAACTTAAGTTAGAGTAAATTGAATTGAGCATTTTAAATTAATAAATGTTAGGGCATGAAGTTTTCATGACTTTGACCTTTTCTCTTTAGGAAGGTAAGGAAGGATTAATTTATAATACTTCATTTATGTTTTCATACTGTATAAAAAATACTCTTCAGTATAATGGTCATTAATTTTTTTCTTAGAAACAGGACAAAGAAATGGACTTTTTATAATTAGATTCTTGTATTGTCTTAAAGGATCTCATAACCTGATAGACTTTGGTATTCTGCTATTTTCCAGCTACAAAGTAAAGTCAGCAAACCCTGAAAACACTGTTGCAATTTCTTCAGACTTAAAAACATCTTCTTGCTTATAGCTCTAGTCTTGGGACATGAGATCCTGTACACCACCAACAAATTTTTTTTTTAAAGTTCCCTTTGCACTCTTACATAGGGAAATAGGGATCAGAAGTGGCCTCCGCAGTAGGGGGTGTTTTCAGACTGGTAGTGTAGTTCAGCTTTGAGAACAGGGACTCTCAAGGAGGTGACGTCTCATCTTGCACGTTAGCGAGGACGCCCTTGGCTTCCAGACAGTCAAAGTAAGTTTAGCACTCCCAGTGATGTCTAGACATTTTATGAATTCAGTTTAAATATATGGTCATCTGAAGTAATGCTTAGTTTTGATGTTAATACTTATTTTCCTTTTTCTTTTTAAGGTTACCAGTGATCTTCTGTAGTTCTGTCATTGAGTAAGGGACGTTATCTCCAAAAATGAGATATGACAGCTTAAAATCAGAGGTTAGAGAGTATGCGTTTGTTAGGCATCAAGAAACAAAAAGTATTTTCACATCAGCAATGTAAGATTGCACAAGCAAATCTGGTTCACAATGGCATCTCTATAAAAATAAAACAAAATTTATACACACACAGTCCGTACACACCTTTTTAATCATAATAAAAAAATATCTGTGAGTGCCCCTTGCTTTGAGCTTTCTGACGGGGACCATTTTCTTCTGTGATTTCTTCCTAATGCCTTGTGGTAAACAGGTGTCAGGTGAAAGCCGGTTTCCTGACTGGTGCCCTGCCCTTACAGAAGCTGCTGTTCTGCTGCAGACGCCACAGCTACCAAGTACTTACACACTGACATTATCAACTCAGTACATTTATAAGCTTCTGTGCAGCCACCCTAATCCACGTCTGTAAGCCTAATATTTCTAAAGTATATCATGGAATGACATTCAGCTTATCTTACTTATCTTCACCAGGAATCCAATATCCTCTTTTTTTATGTACAGATTCTTATGCTGGCATTCAGAATCCTCCATTCTTTGGTTTGAAAACTTTCCATCCAGGTTCTTTTTTCCACGCAGGCCAAGATCGAATGGTGTGAGAGAGAGGTGTCAAGAAATAATAAATTAATGAATCGGAACACAAGTGAGCAAACCAATCTGAGTTGATTGAATTTCAACATTGCTATTATTTGGATAAATTGCATAAGGTAATTTGTCATCTACAACATGAAAGCAGTATTTACATCTTTGAAAGTTTATTGTAACGATTCAGTGGTTTAGCACATTAGGTCACATAATGTGAAAGTGTCATTTGCTTGTTTTGTTTTTAAAGTAAGATCTTCTGCAGCCTGTTCTTGCTTTGATTCTGTGACCATACTCCTTCAACCTCCAGAGAGTTGGAAATGTGTGTGTGTGTGTGTTCCACTGTGCCCTAGCATAATGCTGTCATTTTTATAGGACAGATTAGTTACATGGATTTACTTAATGTAAAGGACATGCATGATGCAATGCAGAGATTGGCAGCTAGGACTGTCAGCCCAAAGCACACTCGCCTTCTGTCAGTTCACGTCGGTAATGTTGAGCGGGACACACCCTTGCTGTTTATGCATACATTATATGTAGTTACTTCCCTTCTGTTGTTGGCATGGCTGTAGTTGTAACAAAAACCTCCAGGCCCACAGAACCTGAAATATCCACTCTAAGATCCTTTACAGTTTTCAACCCCCAGTGTAATGTCTGGCATTTAGTAGGCATTCAACAAACATTAACTCCTTTTCCCTTGAGTAAACATCTTCTTTATATCATATATACACTCAGATTCAGAAGCATTCTTTGAGTAGCTTCAAGGTCATCTTATGCTATTTAAATTACTTTGTTAACCTGTCTTAGGGCAGCTAGATTGGGGCAAACTTTGGACATTTTCCCTGGCTTTTTATTTATTTGGCAAGGTCATCATAATGTTGCTTCTGAATGGTGGTGAGACTCAGTAGCTTCAGGAGGTCACTGCCCCTGTCAACATGCAGAATCTTCTCCAAATAACACAGACAAAAACTAAACAAGAGTAAGAAAAATTTGAAAGCAGTTAAAAAAAGAAGTTTGTCTTTAAAAGGCAAGAAAAGTTGTGAAATGGACTTTGTTCTGTACAGAGTAAGGAGTTAGGAGCACGATGAGCACACTCAAGGGAAATATTGACTCAGTAAATAGAAGGGAGAACACATAGACGCGAGCTCCCAAAAGGAACTTCATAAGCACTTAGATGAGATTCTCCGAGTCTTTCCGTTTATGAAAATCTCAGCCTTTTAGTGTTGCTTCTGCCTATGAAGTTGTGACTTTTCTTCCTTGTGTACACAAATAAGAGTGATAAAATGTGAAACAATGTTACTCCAAGGTATTTGTTTCAAGCTTTTCTGTCCCGGGAACTTCAGGTTCCCAAGTACTGAGATTACAGGCATTTGTTACCACACACAACTCTTAGGTGCAGGGGTGTGATCACAGACAGTTGAAAGCTTTGAAAAAGGAGCAGATTCTTCTGTGATAATCTTGCATTGTTCTTGGAGGAAACATAACAAGCCCCACAGCTACATTTTGTCAGAATGCTAGCCGAAAAAGTTTGCATAGAGTTTCCATCATAGAGTTTTCATTGAGAATAGCTGCCAGCAGAAAGGACTGGAAAGAGTTGAGTGCTTACCCACCATAGCCTCGTGCCTTAGTGATACACCTGGCATTCAGCAGATACTGTCAAAAAGAGTTATGCCTTAGTGGAGTGAATAAACTAGCTCTAGACTGAAGACCACTTGAGAATTTTATTTCTTGAAGCTTAAGATAAAACTCAAAAGCAAAACACAGTCTAATATCCAATCAAAAGTTACTGGGCATATGAACAAGGAAGGCAATCTGACCCACAATCAGGAAACATGTCAATCAGAAGACATATGCGTAAAAGATATTTTGATAATGAAATCAGCATGTGTGAACTTCAAACAGCTATTAAACATGCTATGAATTTGCCTAAGGATTTAAGTAAAAAGACCAAGTTAATGAGGAGAAAACAAATATATAAAATACAATAATATTTCTAGAGATAAACAGTACAGTATTGGAAATGAAAGTGCCATGACATAGGATAAATAATGAGAGCACTACACATTTGGTACAGCCACTTTGGGAAACAGTGGCAGATTCTTAGACAATTAAAAGCAATACCAACTACACATACCCAAAGGGAATGAAAAATGTCCATTTCACAAAGACTTGCATTTGTATGATTGTTAACGAAATTGGTACAGGTAAGAGCACTTTATCCCAGAATAATAGAAGAGGTGTTTGGGGACAAGAACTCACTCATCAAAATTTCCAGGATGTTAAAGTACAAACTCAATACAACAAACTTAAGTTAAAAGGTAGGTGCATGTGAAAAAATGCCTGGACAGGTTGTCACAGCAGTGGTGCCCTGATCCAGTGAGGCTACCTACTGATATTCTTGTCTACTGAACTAGGCAGTTAGAGGTTAATGAGGTTGTAAATGACAGCCAGATTATACTTTAGTTTGGTAGCAAAATTTGTTCATACTCTGCACATTGTGTTGATTTTGCAGACATTAAAAATGCATATGGACAGCCAGCCATGGTGCCTCACACCTTTGATCCTAGCACTCAAGAGGCAGAGGCTAGCAGATCTCTGTGAGTTTGAGTCTAACCTGGTCTACAGAGTGAGTTCCAGGAGAACCAAGGCTACATAGTTAGAACTTAGCTCAAAATAAACAAACAAACAAATAAAAGCAAAAAGCAAATGTTACAGGGTTATGGAGGCTTGCTCTAAGGTTCTGTAAAGCCACTAGGTCCGGCAGCAGGGTCCTTTTCATTATATGAATTTTCCAGTAGGCACTGCACGAAGCTATGAAGGCTAATCTGGGTTTCTGTTGCTGTGATAAAATAAGAAAAAAAAAAAAAAAGTAACATGGGAGGGAAAGCTTTATTGCAGTTTATAATTCTCAGGTACCAGCCTATCACTGAGAGAAGTGGCCACGGAGGAAGTCTGGCTTGCTCTTCATGGCTTGCTTAGTTTACTTCTTACAGTACTCAAAATCGCCAGCTCAGGGGTGGTACTGCCCCTACCCACATCAATCGCGAATGTGCCTCAAAGGTCTGTAGACCAGTTTAGTGAAGTCATTTTCATTTGCAGTTCCCTCTTCCCAGATGACTCTAGTTTGTATTTAGGTGATACAAAACTAGGCAGCACTTTGCAGTAAAGGCATGAGGATATTATAAATATATGCCAGAAATGTGGGGTGTCAAGTGACGAACACTGCAGATACCAGTTCAAAAGGGAGGTCGTGTGTGGTGTAGACAGTAAAGCTATAGGGGAAAGGCTAAGTTCAGTTGTTAGAGCTCGGGCTATGCCAGGTCAGCCTCCGGTCCCAGGTGCAGAACTGAAGGCTTTGGGGTTTGTCCTGCTGCGTTTACTTGGTTTGATTTTTTCCCCCCTGTGTTCTCAGTCCTTTCTTTTGGAATAGGAATATTTACTCTGCCATTGTATCTTGGAAGTATATAACTTGATTTTCTTTAATTTGTATTTCTATTTTAGTCAGGTTATTTCATTTACTATTCATACATGCATACGATGTGTTTGTATACAATTAATCACTTCTCCTCACCATTTTCCTTCTAGCTTTATGTTGTTCCTTACTCCTCATCCTCTTAATTTAATACTCACTGAGTTCCTTTAGTGCTGCCTGTATGTGCATGGTGTGACTGTAGCATGGACAGCCTCTGGGCCCACATTCCTGAAGAAAACTGACTTCCCTTGTTCCAGCAGCCCCCAGCTACCAAGAGGGGTGGTTCTTTATAAGCTCCATTGTCTACGCTGGGATCTTGGCTGTCTTGAGCGTGGGCAGGTCTTATGCCTGCAGTTTTTTGTTTTTTAAGCTCATCTCTTCAACTGTGCGTTTAGGTCTAGTGAATGCTGGCTCCCTGTAGACATCAACTCCCACTTCTGAATAGTGTTGAGGATTCCAGAGACTGTTTAATGCAATTCTGCCATTTAAAAATTCTACATATATATGTGCATGCACGAGTGTGTGTGTGCGTGTGCGCGTGTGTGCGCGCACAGTGCATGTTTTCATGCATGTGAGTGGGTATGCGTGCAGGCACATGATGTGTGAGTGACAGCTAAATACTTTGCCAGAGTATTTATGTGGACCTCAGATAACAACTGTATGGTCGTTCCCTCCTTCTGCTTTTAAGTGGGTTCTGGGGATGGCACTCGGTTGTCAAGCTTGTCAAGCTTGCTTGCTCAGCACTCGCACCCGCTGAGCTGTCCGACTGGCTCCCCAATTCCAGTGTTTCCGTGCAGCTTCATAATCATCCTATTTTTTTATATTCTGGGGGTATTCTTGTGGTTCTGGCTGTCAGAGCAATCATCTGTGTGTCACACACAGGCCTACTGCAGAGCCTTGCCTTGCTCATTAATCTTACAGACCTTGGTACCATATTTGTTCCGCCTCAAGTTTAAAACTCTCACTGTCAATAACACTCAGTTAGCTTGGAGTGGGGAAATGTGCTGAAAGTGGTATAGTTTCCTTGCAGTTCTAGTTGTAGAGGGGCAATAGATAAATTAAGATGAATTTTTCTGTTTAAATTGTTAATTATTCAATGAAGGAAACAGAGAAGCCAAAAATTGCCTTGATTCTTCTTTTTAAATTCTAAGGTTAGCACTAATGTCTGAATATAAGTGAACTTAAAAATTTCACCATGGCGTATTTTTTTTAATGTGTCTGTGTTCTTTAGTAGAAGCCATATTATTAATAAGGAAATAGAGAATAAATAGAGTATGTTTTACCAGTTATTTAGATAGTGTTTAGTGATACTGAGATATTTATGCAATGATATTTACTTTGTAAGTATATTTCATGTATGTGATCTTATTTAAATCAAGTAGTAGATTGTGAATAAATAATCTGACAGAAGTGTAATGCATAGTATGCTCAAGTACACAACAAGGACATTTGTTCAACCATGTTTGTAGCAGCTTTATTTGTTCTAGCCACAACCTGGAAACAACCCAGATGTCCCTCAGCTGAGTAATGGATACAAAAATTGTGGTAAATTTACACATGGAATACTACTCAGCAATTAAAAACAAGGAAATCATGATATTTGCAGGGAAATGGTGTGATCTAGAAAAGATCATCGTGAGTGAGCTATCCCAGAAGCAGAAAGACATGCGCAGTATATACTCACTTATAAGTGGATACTAGACCTAAAAGTTAGGATAAACATATTAAAATCTGTACACCCAAAGAAGCTAAACAAGAAAGAGGACCCGTAGTAAGATGATCAGTCCTCACTTAGAAAGACAAATGGGATGGATATTGGAAGTAGGAGAAAACAAGAAACAGGACAGGAGCCTACCACAGAGGGCCTCTGAAAGACTCTACCCAGCAGTGTTAAAGCAGATGCTGATAACCAAACCTTGGGCAGAATGCAAGGAATCATATAAAAGAAGGGGGAGTTAGTAAAACCTGAAGAGGACAGGAACTCCACAAGGACCAAATATATCTGGGCACAGGGGTCTTTTCTGAGACTGTTTCTCCAACGAAGGACCATGTTTGGATATAACCTAGAACCCCTACTCAGACGTAGCCCATGGCAGCTCAGTATCTAAGTGCGTACCCTAGTAAGGGGAACAGGGACTGTCTCTGACATGAGACACCTCCTCCCCCCCCCCCCCGGCCCCCGAAGGAGGAGCAACCTTGCCAGGCCACAGAGGAGGACATTACAGCCAGTCCTGATGAAACCTGATAAGGTAGGGTCAGATGGAAGGTGAGGAGGACCTCTCCCATCATTGGACTAGAGAGGGGCAGGGAGAAGATGAGGGAGGGAGGGTGGGATTGGGAGGGAATGTGGGAGGGGCCTACAGCTGGGATACAAGGTAAATAAACTGTAATTAATATAAATAAAAATTTAAAGAAAGTGTAATGCACCTACGTTATATTTACTATTTTTCTAAATTTTTGTCGTGATTACTTCATACTACCTTTTCTTTTAACTAGTAAGCAGAAAAAATACTTGTAGCTTTCTTTCATGAGACTATGAACTATTTGAGGACAAGAAATGGTTCTGACTCCTTTTCTTTTAGTATAAACTTTCCAGCATAACCTGAGGTACAAAATAACAGTCAATACTGCCCATATTCACACTGAATGTGTCACTGAGTAGCAATAAGTAACTGCTGGATGAGTATTTCTGTATGTAAAACTTTTTGTTTTAGAGGTGCACCCCCTTTCCATCTGTTACTAATAACATTCTGTTTGGAACCTGTTCCTGACCCTATTCTAGAAGGTTGCTTCTGGTACATATGTGTGGCACTTAATCTCTGACATTTGTGTTTGCAAGTTAACACGCTGTCTATTGCATTGAACAGGTGTAACACATGTGATAAGATTTCTTAACAAGTCATTTTCTTGAGCAGTGAAAATATGAATGTGAAGAGTGGTAGCCCTGGCTTATTACATTGTATTTCTAGACCCATGGGTTTAGATATCACCAATTGCCTATACTTTTATGAAAAACAGAATTATAACCAGTTTGGGATCTAATAAATTTCTGTAGGATTTTGTGATATGATGAAATGGTGGTGTAGACAGTCTTTAATTGGCTGTACATTCTTAGAAATGTTCTGCTCTATAAAGAAACCTTTAAAGCAACACCCTGGCTTGGAAGGGGTCTTTTGAGCTCAGTGTGAGATTATCAGTAGTCAAATCAATTGCTGTTCTGTGCTGTGACACTGTTTAATATTTTACATGTAGAAAATAATTTTTTAAAAAATAAATATCCAGGAGCAATTATTGGCACTGATTCTTCCAAAAGCCAATTGGTAGTATTTTTGTTCTTTTATTGTATGTTTGTTGACAGTTATGATCAACATGGAATGAACTGCTTTTGCAGTTTATTACTTTCAAAGTACAAATTTGAATGATGTGGATTCAGATGTATAAAAGAGATAAAATTACAGACAGCTTTGAGTGGCAGTTACATATCAAACCTCATGGGAGTTTGACAGACAACGAATATCGTTATTAGACGCTTTTTCCATAATTGCTGACATTTATCCAGTGTTTCACAGTATTTGCTAATGTATTAATGCAGTCAATCTCTGAGAGGCTGCACATGCCTTTTTAGCCCTGGCTTTTATGGGATTCTGAAATTCATAGACCCACAGATACTTATTCCCTGCTGGTTGCCGTAGTGACAGAGCTCAGAGATAAGCCAAGACAGAGCCCTTTTGTGATTGCTTTTCAGGTGACATTCAGCGGCAGCTTGAGTAGAGTGTCCTTTTATAGTTCCTGTAATTCAGAAAATGATAACAGCTTTTTGATGCTTAGAGGAGAAGTCTGTGCACTGCTCCCAGTGGGATTTCAGTTTGCTGTGGCACTTCATACCAACACCAGCCTGATAAAGTTCTTATTATTGTGGAGATTTCAGGGTGCAAGAGGACTGAATTAATTATGACAGGTTAGAAATACAGGACTTAGATTACAAATAAACTTTGGAAAACCATCACGTGTCCCTCAACCATACGTAACAAGTTGATTTAGATATGAGTGGTGATATAGTTAGCCGCTTGTGTGACAAATAAGCTGCCAAGATTCTGGCTAATCACGCTCGTTGTTTTGTCTCAGTATGTAGATTTTATGTATCATTGTATATTATTTTAATTTGAAAACTGTTGCTTTGATTTTAGAAGTAGATAGCTTAATTTACTTACTTAGTCAAGATTGCAATCTTAGTATTCTCAACAGTAGAATAATTAAAATGGATACTTTTAAAAATAGTAATTTATATGAGTTTCTTTAAATTCAGAAGAAATGCCTATGGTGGTGGGGAACAGTGGAAAGGAGAGCAATTCAAGAAATAATTGAAGAAAATAGAGTTCTGCCTGGAAAGATCATTAAGGTCATATGAAGCCGTTATTTCCCTCTGTACATTTGAAACTGAACACGCGGAAGAACCCCAGTTACAGTGAGTGAGGAGGAGAAACTTTTAGAGCCAGAAATCATGTCTGTGTAGTTGATGACAATGAAAAGGAGCCCACCCCTGCAAGAAAATGGGGAACACTAACTCCAAATACAATCTGTAAATTCTAACCAGAAATACAAAACTTTTAAATATCATCTCTAAACTTCAGTATAACTCATACTTACACAGGAAATAAGCAGAGTGGACTAAGTAGAGATTTTTGTGGGTCTGAAGATCAAAAACACTGAAGATGTGTTCTTAACTTCTCAATTGCTCACGAACAGTCGGTAAATATGTCTGTGCATAAGAAAAAAAATTGAGGGCTCAGAAGAGCAATTTGGCCTAATAAAAGCTCAGTCAGTTATTTTGAATTGGTTAGAGATCAGATTTGTTATGTTTCTAACTTGTTAATATCATTTAGATCAATTTTTGTAATTTGGGTAAAGAAGAATGGTAACCTGCATACCTGGCAAAAATATACAGCATTTTAAAACAATACATAATTGACTTTTATTAACACTGTGTTTCCTTGTAGTGTTCAGTGATTTTCTTATTTATGATTTATGTTACTGGCTTTGATATTTTAAATAAAATGAAAGTGAACTGCATTATTGTATTAAGTGTTGTATTTTTCATACTGTGATTATCTTTTCAGTCTTCTCTGGAAATTTTGTTATTCATTACCATGTCTTTAAGAACATCTCATTCCCAGGATTTTAGAGTTAATAGATATCAGATTAATGTTTTTATTGCTACTAAAACAAAACAAAGCAAACAAAATACAGCCATGGGGGATGGTGGCTCAGTGTTTTAGAGTGCTTGCTGTGCAAACATGAAGCCCTGCTTTTAAAGTACTAGCACCCTAGTTTAAAAGGGGGATGGATCCTTGTGCCTCTAACTCAAGCATTTAGGGCATAGAGAGCTGGATTCCAGGAGTACCCTGGCCAGCTAGCTAAATTGCAAAACTTCAAGATTTTTTGAAGAAGGACCCTGTCTTAAAGGAATTAGGACAAGGGTGATGGAATAAGACACTCATCTTTTTCTGCCCCCACATCATCATACAGAATACATAGTCTTTCTTAAAAGAATTGTTTGTTTTTTTTTTGAGATTCTACATTGAAAAAAAATAGTTACAGCCGGTTGTGGATTGTGGTGGTGCAACCCCTTTTGTCCTGGCACTTGGGGAGGCAGAGGCAGGTGGATTTCTATGAGTTTGAGGACAGCCTGGTCTACAAGCCAAGGCTACACAGAGAAACCCTGTCTCAACTCTACCCCCCAGAAAGAAAGAAAGAAAGAAAGAAAGAAAAGAATGAATGAATGAATGAATGAATGAATGGTTACTATGTCTCTAGCCAGAGAATTAACAGCCAGGGATATAGTTTGGTGTTACCATTACCTAAAATGCATGAGACCTTGAGTTTACTTTCTTGGTATCAATGAAGCAAAACAGAGAGCCACAGCGCTTTTTATTAAATTATACTTTCAGAAATTCAGTGAGGATTATGGATGTTTAAGTTGATGGAATTTCATGACTATTACCATAACTAGATTTTGGTTAAGATAGAACATGCCGTACACCACAGAACTCCCGCTTACGTCTGCTTCGTCCAAAAGATGGAAGCACAGACATTGTACCTGGTTTTGCACATTGGTGAGTGGACTCTCATGGTCCCCCCGAGCTGTCTGATCTGTACCTCTCTTGATTCTTTTTATTCTGTTTACATTTACATTTGTGAAGTCGATCTGTATTCTAATGCCATCTGTGGCCATGCTGTGTAGCATTGTGCTCTGACCTTACACAGCATTCACTCTCTTGATGGGGAGGGGACAGCCATTCCAGTAGTTTCTGCTCTGCAGTGTTTGGCACACTTGTGGCAGCTTTTGACTCCATAGAAAGCTTCTTGAATTATTCTTCCTTTCATTCAGAGGGTACCTTCCTGCCCCAGCCCTTTATTTCCCGACTTCTTTGGTTTTCTTTCCTTTTCTATCTCGTTTGCAAGTCCTTGTTCTTTACTGAGTCATTAAACACTGGACTACCTTTAGGGCTCATTTCTGTTTGCTCATTCTGCTCAGCATGTTGTCTCTTTCTATTCTTACTATGCCTGTAAATTTTCTTAAAGATTTATTTATTACGTATACAATATTCTGCCTGAACGCCAGAATATCTATAACCATGTCTTGTTATAGATGGTTATGAGCCACCATGTGTTTTGCTGGGAATTGAACGCAGGACCTCTGAAGAGCAGACAGTATTCTTAACTTCTGAGCCATCTCTCCATCTCCTCTGCCTGTAAATTTAATTACCGTCCATATGATGATTAAAAATTTATATTTATAGTCCAGTCATCCATTTTTAGCTCCATAATACTCTTCTTATCATCTCCTTATAGCTATCTTAAAAGATGGTAAGTTCAACACAATAGAAACGAGTTCAACGTAATAAAAATTCAATTCATATACTACTTGGCCACATCCAGTCCTATTCTGACGTTCCCCAGCTTCATAAATGGCACCACCATCATCCTAATTCTATTTGTAAAATAGACATTATCCTTGATGGGGATCTCGAGTCCCATCATGTTTGACTCCTACATCTTCTTCCAGGATTCTTCGTTCACACTGCTTTTTCCTAATACGTATTAGCAACTTACTGAATTTGAACACTTTTTTTTTTTTTTGAAGAAGTGTCCATACTAAGCTTTTGTGTCTTTCTTTTTCTTTTTTTTTTTTCAGTTAATTCTTTACACATATCAGAATAATACCTTTTTTTTTCTTAAATGCTAAAACTCTACTCAGTATAGCTCCCTGCTTAAGTTATTGCAAGCAAAGGCCAAACTCCTTAACTTTGTTGACTAAGGCTTACATACTCTGATTTTTGCTTTAAGGTCATTTTACTATTGCCTCTTGTTTCTATTTTCTGTCATTTCCAGTCTTTGACCATTTTTCCAAATGTTTCATTATCTGTAAGCCTTTTGTTTTTCTCCATAGTATCTCGTATGTAATTTCCATATTTTAAATTATAGCTCAATTATTTGTTAATTAAAATTATTTTGCTGTTTTTTAAACAGTTGTTATTTTACATTAATATGTGGTTATTAATTTGAAATAATCTGTCACATGCTTGAGTCCTCTATTAGAGTACATCCCTCATGTGTGCTATAATAAAAACATGGAGTTTTGTGCAAGCTAAGCAAGTGCCTGTACAGCTGAACTATATAATTTCAGCCTTTGAAAAGTTTTTTTTTTTTAAGTGATCACTATGGTATCACTATGGTATTCACAGTGTCTGTTATATAGTAGGAACTTAATAAGTTTAAGACATAATCTCCACAAACACCAATTTCTCATTTTAAAAACTAGCTAATGTAAATTTTGAATAAATTAACTCTTATGGAAACATGCTTCATAATGTAACATACCTCAAAAATGGGGAAATTTTTTGTAAGTATTCTAAAAAGGTTAAGTCTTGCCAATGAAGATTGTACCTTTGATCTCAGAGTAATATAAGCAGATTCTTGAAGGATTTGCTTCAGGTTCTTACCCTCCATTCTCTTGATCTGCTCGTGGAGGTTTCTTACTTCTTCCACAGTTCCAGCACTTATTATTTTCTCCTGATCTCATATCTGTCTTTCTTGCACCACTCATTTTGTTTATCAGTTTTTGTGGGATAGGACATAATTTCTCTAACTGCATATTAGTCACCTGCGTCAGATCATCACTGTTTCTCTACTGCCTGTAGTTATATAAGCAGCTGAACTCATGAGTGCTGCAGCTCAGAGGTATGTAGCTAGAATGTTACGAAGCTGCATCTCTATTATAAACATATTTCTAACTTGTCTACCAAAAAAAAAATCCCTCTTGTAGAATTTTATAGCCTTTTGCTCTATGTCCTTTTCATCAGCAAGGAATTTTTAAATGTAAGTCAAGTTTCTGAAAACCTGAGACAAAGTGGAATGTCATTCTCCAAATGCTGCAGTTGCAGTAAGTGACTGTACTCAGGCAGATTCCTCCCGCATTATCCACTTGCCATTGTGCTTCAAGCGTAACGTTGAGTTATTTGGTACTTGAGGCTCCGAGGAGATGTGGCTCAAAAAAGGCAAGGGTCGGTAAAGGCAGCATCAAGTATGAAAACGAACAGGATATGGTCCTCATATAGGAGAAGACACTAAGGGCCATACTGTACAGAGGCAGTATTTGATGATGGAGACAACTAGACCTTCAAGCAAGATTTGTGGGGTGAGAGTAGGCTGAAGAAGCAACTCTGAGTTGCCTGTTGCTTGTGCACAACTGTGCCCACCACTGCCTAAACACAATTATACAGTCAACTATTTTCCCCAGGAAATCCGAGTCCCCTGATAGTATCTCCTGAGGACATCTTATTGGAATAGAGAACAGCTCATTGTCATTTACTGCTCAGTTTCCTGTGCCATGTAGTCTTTCTTAAGCCCTAAAGAGCTCACTTTGGTGAATACTCCTTGAATTCCTAAGGCTCAAAGATGTTTCATTGAGCTTGACCGTTGACTGATGGTTATTGCTTTGTGTTGTTCACAGTAATGCCTGGTAAGTACCCCCAAACAAGTTAAGTAAATACTTACTGTTAGTAAATTGGAAAAAGGCCAGTTTGGATAATTCACTTTAGCTAAGGAAGAGTTTGTATAGTACCATTTAGGAGATTTTTGGGTTATGCATTGGTGCTCTTTGTATTGGAGTATGTTGAATGATAGAATATAGGAAAGGGTTAAACTCTGCAGACCCATGGGATCGCTCTATAATTTCTTACCAAGTCGTAGAAATCCTCGGGCTTTGGTTACCTTATAGACAAATAATTGTCCTAGAGAATATGTTTATGCTATGCATGGTGGTGCACATCTTTAGTCCCAGACTTTGGGAGACGGAGATAGGCATATCTCTTTTAGTTCCTGGCCAACATAGTGAGTTATAGGGCCAAAAGGAGGAGGGAGGGGGGGTGGAAGGAAGGAAGGAGGAAAGAAGGAAGGAAGTAAAAAGAGAATATTAACTTTCAGATTAAATGATATAATACAAATTGCCTGATTATATAAATACAATATTTTCTTTCATATGGATGAAAGAATATAGACTATGGAATCAGAAGCACTTGGATTAAAATTAAATTTCAGGTCTGCTGTAAAGAAAGTCACAGAACTTCTGTTTTCTCACCTGGAGGATGGAAGTAATGAGTATTTGTGTGCCTCTATGTCTTGGAAATCAGAAATTTTGGAGATTCTTAAATAAGGGTTTTGGATAAGCAGAAGGGAAAAAAATTACTTGGCTGAAATGGGTGTTGTAGATTAGGTGAAATTAGTGTTTTTCTCATTTTTAGAAAGTACCAGGTTTTGTTCGTGTTTTTAACTTTGTGTAGTTAATCTAAACTATTTTTCTTAGAAGGAAAAGCCAGGAGTAGAGCTACCAGAACTGTGTCCATATGTGGAAACCAAAATGATTAGCATAACTGCCTGGGTTTTGCCAAGGAATTAGATACTGCTGAAAAAATATCGAGAGCTCCTATATTTGCTATCCAAAGACTTGCACAGTGTTTGAGGGGTAAATGGCATCGACTATTGACTAGGCATGTGCCAGATAGCTGGCTGGTACTCTTCATGCATATAAAGCAGGTTTAAGTTGTAGCTTTGCATATGTGAAAGGTTCTTTTCTTATGGTGGGCTGACCACAGATTAGTATAATAGCTCTCTAACATAATGAGGATCTTCCATTAATACAAACTTTTAGTCAACAAAATTGAAGAACCAACTTGAGGTAAAAGTACCCATATCATTGATGATTTCGGTCAATTCCCTGTGAAGATATTATGATTCCAGAATAAGTTAAAGTTTAAGGCTCATTTTCCTAAGATTCTAGATTCATAATTAGATTTCCTATGTTCATTTTTATAAGCCTTTGTTAATAAATGACTATAAATGCTAGAAAATGAAAAAAATTTTTTAAATTCTGCACTTTGGTGTACTTTCCATGTACATAGGGTATTAAAAATTTGTCAAACTGTTAAGATTGCCATATCTTATCAAGATTGCCATAAAGTAATTCATTACCAAATAGGCATGATTTTCTGCAAACAATTTCTTTCACTGAATTTACAGCTCTGTGTTACTATTATCTGTTTGGCTTTTCATGCATATTTAGTGCTTTTAGAGTCTGTTGCAATGCCAAACTCCATTAACTCTAGCTGGCCTCCTCCAGCATCTGTGTGGGGTGGGTAGATGGGTAATGAATATTGAGTTGCTTTTACCTTTGAGCGTGTAATAGACAATGGACTTAGGGCATTTGTGAATAAAATTGTACACTTTGTGGCAAATACAGGTCTGCTCACAGTTATTTTGCTAGTGTATATTACATTGATACAGACAAATGTCTCAGATTTTGCTTCATCATCTAAATAGCAAATAATTAAATATCTTGAACATAGTGTTTATTGTTCTATGTTTTCTTAGGTTCAAATAAAAGAAAAAATGGAATAAAAGACTATTTTATTTATTTTTTAAATCCCCTATCAGCAGAAAGTAATTAACTGAAGATCCACAATTAGCCTCACAGCAGTCCATAGTACCCACCTCTAACCATCCCGGGTCTTTTCAGACATCTTATAATTTTGAGATTATTTGCATTTGAAACAGAGGCTTATAGCCACCAGCCTGAAATATATTTAAGAATTTCGGTGTTTTTTCTTTTAGGTTAATGTTAACTCTTCAATAATAATTTTCTATTTTGCAAATGGTTTAAAGAAACAAAAGAATGCTTTTTTCCTCTCTAGATACCATAAAACTATGCCTTTTTTTTTTATAAGCTTAGATGTAGCTGTTCTGCTTTGGCTGGAAATGTTATTATTATTTTAAAATCACTTCCTGCAAAAGAATTAACAAAACTAATGACATGTTCAAATAGAGTTGACAAAAACTGAAAAGAACCATTTATTTCCACTGCTGGATAGTAAAATGTAATTGACTGTGGAGTGTGTGTGTGTGGTATGTGGGTGTGTGTGTAGTGTGTGCTAGATAGTAAAATGTAATTGACTGTGGGTGTGTGTGTAGTGTGTGCTAGATAGTAAAATGTAATTGACTGTGGGTGTGTGTGTAGTGTGTGCTAGATAGTAAAATGTAATTGACTGTGGGTGTGTGTGTGTGTGGGTGTAGTGTAGTGTGGGTGTGGGTACACGTGCGTGTGTCCCCATGGATGTGTAGAAACCAGAGGATGACATCTGAATGTTCCTCACTCACTCCTCTCAGTGAACTTGGAGCTCCCTGTTTGTGCTGGGCTGGCCAGTGAGCCGCTCTGTCTGTCCTCCTTCCCAGCGTCTCACTTACATGTGTGGGCCAGCAAGTGTGGGGTGCTTGGGAGTTGGGGTTCTCATGATTGCACAGCAGGCATTTATGCACCGAGCCAGGCCTCTTTGTTTACCCTTTTTGCTTTTTGTCTTTAGAAGGAAATGTTTTCAAGTGTACAGCATTCTCGCATAATTCAAATGCTGCATCAAGCTAACCCAGGGAGACCCGTTCTGTGACTCTTGGGATGTTTTGTACAACCTGGTTTTGTAGGTTGAAATTATATTTTGTGACACTGATTTTGTGGTTGAATTAGAAACTTTTTTTTTTTTTAACATTAAACCTGTGATAAGTAATTGTCACAGTTAGCACCCTGGTACAATGCTAATTTGAAGTGACATGTCCGTACTGGCCCTCAGTAACATGAAGAAGCCTAACAGGTGTGAGGGGTGTGGCTTCCCATGGGTTCTGTTGAACTTCTAACCAGAGAAAAATAGCAGAAAAAGTGAAATGAACCTTGAATAAAGCTGTCAGCAGTAATTATCTCAGCGACACTTTGTGGGGAGATAAAATAAGCGCTGCTGCTTCTACAGCCTGAGCACGCTGCATCCGAGGCACATACATTGCTGAACCCTTTCAAGAGATATTTTGGGAGAGCAGAATTAATTAAGAATTACAATATCATTATAAAATACAACACATTAGAAAATTAAACTTCAACACATGGTTCATTTTTATTA